>NW_020448307.1:2245313-2272681 GCF_003343035.1 Apteryx rowi | reverse complement strand
CCGCCGTCGGGGGGGGCCGGGCCGGGGGAATCCCGGGCAGCGGCCCTGAGTCAGGGGGCAGGAATCCGCCGGGACTTCCAGCCGCCGCGCCGGGAAAACCCGCCCGCTCCGGGAAAGCCCCCCGCCGGCACCTGGATGCCGCCGCGGGGAGGGGGGCGGACGGGTGTCGTCTCCCCCCCCCGCCCCGAATAAAGCAGCCCCCAAAGCCTCGGTCGGGCCCGGGAGGAGGCAGCTGCGCGGCTGGGCAGAGCCGGCGCTTGCGGAGCTCGGCTTCTGCGCTGCGAAACGGTTTTTTTTTTAACATTTTATGGTAAACATTTTGTGTTGTTTCTCTGCAAGGAGTTTTCCTGACATGCTAACATCGGCGGGGGGGGGGGGTGGTTTCCAAACTCCTAACTAAAATAAATTTGCTGGTCAGGTTTTGTAGACCTGGTCTAAACCTCCGGTTCAAACTCCCCGGCACYGGCCCCCTGCGAGCCCGGCCAGCTGGGCTTCGCTGCAGCCAGGTGTGGAGCCCAGGTGCGCCAGCTCCCGAGCTTTAGGCGATGGGCCCTGGCTCTCCGTCGGAAGCGACCGTGAGCAACTGATCCCGAGTCTCCTCTCCACGGCACGTGGGAGTTTTAAAATCAGGATTTTATAGACAACTGCTGTTGTTTGCCATAAGAAATACAGCATCCTACTCTGGAAATGAGTAATTTATGGTTACCAGGGTCAATTAGAGTAAAAATATAAAATGAAGTGTAAAAATAATAAGTAAAGTAAAAGAATATCATTTTACGTTAAGGATGTGTTGATTCTTCCTGGGCATGCTGGCAGCRACAATTATTTTGAACTTCTTTCAGAAACTAGAAGGTAATTGTTAAAATCAGCTGAAATCATTTACTCTTGAAAAAGGATCCAGATGGATTTGGGGGGGTGCTAAGTGCAGTGGTAGTTTTGGGGGGAAATGGCTAGGATTCTGCTTTTCAGGTAAATCTACTAGCTATTCTTAAGTAAAGAGTTCCCCTCTGTGGTGATATTTGACTGGTCCTGCTCGCCTAACTGCTGGAGAAKGGTTTGATTTCTTTGTCGCATGCAGCTCTGTCGCTGGCGTTTTCCGTTCTCGTGCTTCATTCCCCATTCGTTTGCTGTTGCGATTCTCACGGTGTTTTCCACAGCCCTGTAAAACGCTGTTAAGGCCTCGCCGGTGCCTGCCGAGCTCCTCTGCGACGCACGTGCCGAGGGAGGCGAGAGCTCACACGACGGGGGCTGTAGCAGCTCTAACAARTCACAATTACTGTGAAATCATTCAGTTACGTCGAAGGAGCATCGTGGCGTCGTTCTTTCATAGGGAGAATGAGAACGTAGATTAAAAAAGGAGTAAGTTTTTTTTTTTCCTTTATCCTTTCTTCTTCAAGTTGTACCGTAACTGCTGAAGTTACTGCCGTCAGCACGTGCCAACCCGCTGCTCTGGAGCACCACCGCGCTCGGAGAGAGCGACCGTGGCTGCGCCGAGGGAAAGCCCTTTCCCACTGAAGCAAAAGCGCCCTGGCGCCTGGAAGAGGGAAGACGGAGCCAGCGCATCCGCGCTCGCTTCCTCGTTCTGCGCCGAGCTCTCCGCACAGTCCGTTCTCCGTCAGCCCCCAGAAGCAAGGCAATAGTAGTATTCACCTGTCTTGCAGGAAGAGCTTCTTCCATAAGAGATCCCAAGAAGACAGATAAGTGTAGCTATGCAGAAATGYGGCAAGAGCAGTCTGTCTTTACGCTGGCATAGCGTCCAGTGCAGTGAGATCCTGGGCTTGATCTGATATGATGGTAATAAATTAATGCAGAAAATAATAAAAATATGAACAAAGATCAGAATATTAGAAGAGGCAGTGTCATGAGGAGCTGCTTTTGGAGGTTTTCTTGTGTTGCTGTTGACATCTTGCTGATCCTCTCGAGGTAATACTTAGAAAGCGCCTTCTGCTTTTCAAGGCTGCAGCATTAACTGTTCACTTATTTTTGCTTTTTGGCACAGTTTAGCTCTTCAGAAAGGACTTTGCGGTATTAAAACCCAGCCCTGCCTTGGCTTAGGTGATGGTGTATCCACCTGCGGTGCTCTCTGGCGTTGGGGGCGGCAGGTAGGGCCACGGCTGGTTTGCGAGCCAGGGCAGTGCCTGGGTTTGGGGTGAGATCCTGGGAATCAGTGCCGAGTCCGCAGACCGCAGGAGCATGCGGTTCCGCGGGGCGGTCACGGCTTGCACRGCTCTGTGCAGCGCTCGGCATGGTGCTCTCTATTGCAAAGCGCTTGCAAATCTGTTGCTGCGAATTGACAGGCATTTTGCGTTACATTCTCGTTGCATTTTGGAAGGGTTTTCCTGAGATCCACGTGTTTTCGTTTCGAAAGGGCTGCTCTGCTTTGATGCATCGCGCCAGGTGGACCCCGCGCCGCAGCACGCCCGTGTCCCCGTTCGCCCTGCTCGGACCCTTTTTGCGGCGCGGGGCTGGTGGCGGAGTTTGTGTTTTCGGTCCCCTGCTGCCACCTGCTGCCGGCAGCSCGGGCTGCGCAGGCAAAGCCGGAGCCGCCGCCGTGCCCTGCCCTCGCTCCTCCCTGGGAGAGGAGGAGGCTCCTCTGCACCGCCTTTTGGAAACTGGGTTGCAGGGACAGAGCGGGAAGTGTGATAGATCAAGGTCTGCACAAATAATTTAGAAATAATAATTTTGCTGATGAATTCTTGTTTTGCCAGCAGCCGCGGTTGCTCACCCCGTCTTACGGAGCTACACTGTGAACGCTGGCTGATCGTGACAGCTGGCTGATAACTGTCGAAAGCACTGGAAAAATAAGTGTCAGTATGTCAAAGTCATGCTTTACTTCTGCATATTTTTCCTATTATCACCAACATTCTTGCCTGTGCTTGAGCGAAGATCTCTGGTGATGTACGGGAAAAAGGCGTTATACAGCGATGCCTGGTGTCAGCAGGTGTTAGACCCGGGAAATTCAGGACAAAGGAAACCAAACACTTGGAAATTCTCTGACTRCAAATCCCTTCTCAGTAGCTCATGTGTCCAAATCGTGTCCAGATGACAATGTAGCAGATTAAAAGCAGAATCACTGTTGTGCAGGCTGAAAGAGTCTAAGGAATAATTTGCAAAAAAGGTGTAAAAAGTTAAGGATAATTTTTTTTTTAAGCCCATCCAGAACAAGAAGCTTCCAGACAGTTTGCAGAGGCAAAGCAGCACATAAAAGGATCACTCGGAGAAGGTAAAAAGTGTTACTTTTCCGGTGAAATCTTCCCCTTCAAGATTCCTTTTGGGCATGTTTTTTATCAGATTGTTGAATTATTGAGGCTTTTTTTGTTATTAACGAACAGATTTTCCTGTTCCTTGTCTCTCTTATCCGAACAGAGCGTTGCCCCTTTGGCCGTGTCCTTGCCCCCGATGAGTTCGTCACGCGCGTGGGAGAAGAAGGCGGCGGGAGCTCTGCGCTGGGGGTCCCGGAGCGCGGCCGGACCCCCGAAACGGGACCTTCGCCTTGGGCCGGACCCAGCGGGAAGCGGAAGAGCCAGACGCCGGCAGGCACGAGCGCCCTGGACACATCAGCCACTTCACGCTGGAGGGCAGTGCGCGACCGTCGCGGCGGTGCCGCTGCCACCGGCGAAACATCCCTCTCGCCCAGAGCGCGCTCCGATTCCCACGCCTGAGCTGATGCGAAAGGGGGAAAAGTCGGGACGGAGCTCGGGAGGTGATGCCATGCTAAGGTGGAAGAGCGGCGGTCAGCCCAGCCCGAAATGAAGCGTCCTGATGCGCCGGGGTCAGACCTCCCCTTAGCTTTTGGTCATATAAAAAAAATATACAAAGTTCAGAGATTTTGGCTTATCCCAATTCAGACTGAACTGTTGGAAAATTTGTTTCTTTTCTCTGTTTWTTTTTTTTGTTTTTTTTATCTGGTAATTTTCCTCGCCTGCTTGGGGCGTTGTTGGTTTCAAACTTGCAAAGAGTGATAACAGCAGCTGGCTAGCTAATATCCCTTTAGGGCCAGGAAAATCTGTGTTTATCCTGAATGATGTACAGTTAACACAGGAGAACCTGCTGCCAGCATCCAGCTCTTATTCCCTTGCTTTATTAACATACAYGTGCTCCATTCTGACATCCTATTTCCAACGCTTTTAATATGCAGGCTGCGAAATGCAGAGCCGTAACGGGGAGGTTATAGGAACCGGGATTTTCTCGATGCAGTGGAGCCCCAGAGGCTGGCTCCATCGTGCCGCTCCTGACCGGCGTGCCGCTCTGTGCGGCGCTCACGGATACGTGGCTCACTCCGCCGGGGAATCCCGAGCGCGGGGGCTTGCTTTCCTTGCAGATAACAATGGGATTGAACCCTGAGTCACTAATATCCTTGCTAGTACCATAAACAGCCYGACACAATTTTCTAATTAAATCCTTTCCTTGTTATCCTTCCTCTGGCAGGCATCTCGTATCCAAATGTTTATTCTCTCAGTATTGAATAACGGCAAGTTTACCAGAAACACGTTCCACCCGGTGGGTTGGGTGTCCTTCCTTGGGGGCTTCTCCCCCCTCCCCTGCGCATAGGGATGCTCGGTGCCCAGCCCAGCCCTGCAGCCTTCAGCTTACTTCTGTGCCGGAGAAAACTTCCTACCGCCTCCCAGAATCACAGAATCACAGAATGGTTGAGGTTGGCAGGGACCTCTGGAGATCATCTAGTCCAACCCCCCTGCTCAGGCAGGGTCACCTAGAGCACGTTGCACAGGATCGTGTCCAGGCGGGTTTTGAAGATCTCCAGAGAAGGAGACTCCACAACCTCTCTGGGCAACCTGCTCCAGTGCTCTGTCACCCTCACAGGGAAGAAGTTTTTTTCCTCATGTTCAGATGGAAGCGTCTGTGTTTTGGTTTGTGCCTGTTGCCAGGCTAAACAGGCCCAGCTCTCACAGCCTTTCCTCATAAGAGAGATGCTCCAGTCCCCTAATCATCTTTGTGGCCCTTCGCTGGACTTGCTCCAGTAGTGCCACATCCCTCTTGTACTGGGGAGCCCAGAACTGGACACAGTACTCCAGATGTGGCCTCACCAGGGCTGAGTAGAGGGGGAGAATCACCTCCCTCGACCTGCTGGCAACACTCTTCCTCATGCAGCCCAGGATACCATTGGCCTTCTTGGCCACAAGGGCACATTGCTGCTGCCTCATGCTTAACTTGGTGTCCACCAGCACTCCCAGGTCCTTCTCCGCAGAGCTGCTTTCCAGCAGGTCAGCCCCCAACCTGTACTGGTGCATGGGGTTATTCCTCCCCAGGTGCAGGACCCTGCACTTGCCTCTGTTGAACTTCTTGAGGTTCCTCTCTGCCCTCCTCTCCAGCCTGTCCAGGTCTCTCTGAAGGGCAGCACAGCCATTGGGGTATCAGCCACTCCTCCCAGTTTGGTATCGCCAGCAAAAACCYGCATCGCCCCTTCCCGCGGAGGAGCGCCTTTCCTGAGATTCCCCAAGTGCTTTAGCCCCGTCCCGCAGCCCAACTCCAGCTTAGGCGAGCGTCAGGAAACCCCGCATGGCTTCCAGGAGGGGGTGGAAACRTTTTTCTGCTAAAAGCGCTGTGCTTGTGAAGGTTTATTCGCGAACGGCGAAGGCCGTGAGTTCAGCTGTGGGTGTGAAGAGATGTCTGTGCGCGCGCTTTAAAGGTAGACGTGTGGGTAACGCCACCGGTCGCTCTCTTCCTCTGCCCGGCCGCCGCCGCACGGAGCAGCTCTCGCAGCTGGATTGCGAGACCRGGTTCTTTCCCCTTTTCCCCTAGTTTTTAAAAAAGAGGCAGAGAGACCGGTGAGCTTTCCTATGGCCAACACCTTTGGTCTCCACGGCCCATCGTCATACGCCCCGCAGATCGCTAGCGCKGCCTCCCGAACGGCTCTGCTAAAGTAAAGCCGAGGCGCTGGCTGAGCTCCATCGCTCAAAACAACCCTCGCGCCGCATCAGCTCGCGCCGCTCAAGGACCTAATGCTGCCGGCGAGCAGAGGTCCRGCAGCGGCTAGATTTGCACAAGTAGGGGAATAGCTCGGAGGAGATTTGTGGAAAACGGACAAAGATGCACATTTATTCACCGTATTAAAAGCAGTAAAAATACAGAATAAATATTTTCTCTGAAATACATATATCTGTAAAAGCAATATAATTTAACTGACAACATAAAAATAAATTCAGATTGATCTCAACACTCCTCTCATCACCATTATTTTTTAGAAAAGAATATTAATTCTCTAAGTGGTGCACACCCACATCCTTACAGCTAGTAGTCACCAAATGCACACCGCTCCTAATAAAGCTGTAGGTAGAGGAAAGTCTCAGGATGTGTTTCTCAGGGCTTGTGAAAAATTTTGGGCTGAGTGCTAAGCAACTAAATCAAGGCAATCCTGCAGGCATGAGTGCAGTATCGTACTCTTTGCTGTTAAGCGATAGGTAAGTAGCTAAGCTTATGCAAAACATAAAAGGTGAAATATTATGTGAATATAACTTTGCTGGTCACCCTGGTTTCAAAGTAATGGCAAAGCCAGCTCTGTGCTAGAAAAATTTTGCCAATAGAATTATACTGATTAAACCTCTCCAGTGTAGATGGATGTTATAATGGTGAGATTTTGCCAGTGTAGCCAGTACCAGTTCCCTGAGCAAAATTAACTATTGCAGCAACACCAGTTGTGTACTGGTTTCCTGGTGTGTACAGGGATCCTTGCTCTTCTAAGCATGTTGTTGAGAGTAATACCCATTTGTGGGCCCCATTCCACTGAGACCGCGCAGCATCAGCGGGAGTTTCTGACAGCGATTTGACCTTAAACCTGAAAGGTGAGAGATTCCCAGCGCCTATTGCTAGAAAGCATGCTGTCCCTTCGTGAAACCGATCCTCCTCGATAACCAGTCTTAAAAAAGCAGCAAAGGAAATATAGTCATCTCGCAGCTCCATATATCACGCACGGTCTGTGCCATACGCTGGCTGAGATAAGGAAGGCAGCGTGCAGCAGAGCTTTTGCATTCGTATTCATTCTCGCTGTGACTGTGCTGCAATTAACTGTAGCAAATCTAAACTTGACCTTTCCACGTGAAACGAAAAAGTTTTCTGAGTAGTCAGGTACTTGCATAATACTCTGAATTTTTTGCTTTATCAAGCATTTAAATTTTCGTCTGAAAATACGAGTGACATTTTCCCATTGATAATTTCAGAGATTACGTTCCCGACATGACCAAACACAGAACCGCTGGAACTGGAGATGTGTCCTTCTCGATGTTAGCACAAAGAGTACTTCTAAAACAAATATACATTTTACTGCTAGTTTAAATTTACAGCAATCCTAGAAACTAATAACTTTGTGCTCTTGGGTTTTTTGACGATTTTCGGATGAACGTTGTCAGTTTTTCTATGAATTTTTGGGGGGGTTTTCTTTCTGTATCACATTCCTCCTGCAAAATTAATCAAGAAAATGAAATTGTTAAATATTTAACAATTATGTAGAGTTTTTTTTAATCTTGAAATCATCTTATAAATTTTCCTTTAACCATAAATAGGCCAATCACATATATGAATCCTTGTTTTAGAGATGGGTCAAACTGAAGACTAGAATAAGGAAAGGGTAGAAGTGCGAAATAATACTAGGATTTCTTCTTGCATATACTAAACAAAACTGATTCCCTTTTGTGTAGCGATAAGGGTTCAGCTGGGAGTTGTGGACCACGTTTTAATAGATTGCCCTGCTGCGTGATCTCTGATAAAAGACACACTAGAAATAAATTCCTACCTCTTTTCCCAGGCGTGGTGTGAGTGATTGCTTCAGTCTTTCAAATTTTTGGAAAAAAGCACCAAATTTTTTCATATCCAGATTATTTTTCAACAGTTCCGTTCCTTCAAAGATTTTGTTCACACAACTTGCATTCTAAGACGGAAGAAATAACAAAACTGAAATGCACGAGGTCATAACTACAAGCTACAATTAGTTCATTAAAAAATTGTCTTGATTTATATTCAACGAGCTGGGTGACCAGTTGAGTTACTGACTTGGTGGACTCATTTGCAAATGATTTAGGCAGATGTGCTTAATTTATGGGCACGCTTGCTCGCTCTGCAGACAGAGGCCTGGCAGATGCTGGTTTTGTTAGCACATGTTCTGTAATGCCCAGGTGAGCCTTATAATTATCTACGAATTTAGTCCTAGCTCCTCTACGGCCATTTGAAGGCCAGTCTGATTTATTTGCTTGCACTGGCAGATAACGATGGTGCGTGGCTTCAGCGTGCAGGCAGGAGGCTGCCCGCGGTGGAAGCTGGCATCGCTGGAACTGGCTGGTTGCAGAGCAGCAGCGTAGCTGGGATTTGTCCCCGAGACCTCGCAGGTCCCGGCAAGGCTGGTTAAAAGGGATACAAGCCCGAGGCAGGGCAGAGCGGGAATGGTTGCACTTGCCAGCGYGGGACTTCTAAAAGAGATCAGCTGAGCACAGGAGGATGAGGAAACTACCATCAGAGGCAAGAAGAGATTGGAGAGAATTGCAATGGGAGAAGAAGATGAGGAAAACAAAGCAAAAACCTAATCAGCGAAGGGACTGCAGGCAGCTGCTGCAGGCCAGCGTCATGCCTGTGATGTTCTTGTCCGGCGTGTGGCCGGCTGCTCGGTGGGACAACGTGCCGAGAAGGATCAGTTCTCCCAAGACCTTACTTGGGAAGCTGGTGCTTCTGCGAATGACGAACCAGAAACGACAAATGCAGAATGCAAATGCTCCGCGCAGCAAAGCAGAGAGCAGTGACGAAGCCGAGGGCTTTATATCTAGTTTACAAGAAGCRGGCTGGGTTTGCCCTCAGCAGCGACCCTACCTAGCTTAGGTAGGAAATGCGGATTATTCTGCTCCGGCAGAATGTGGGGCAATGACTCGGGCTGCACCTCGCAAGCACGCCCCGGCCAGCACGCAGCCCGAGAGCGCTGGCCCGGGAGGCGTTCTCATGTTAAATCCAGATTTCCAGGTAATGCACAGCAGAATAAAATCCTACCAGCAGAGTCCACGCCAAGAGAAAGAGGTTATGAAGAAAGCCAACTTGCAGATAAAATAGCCTTTTCACAGAGCGTTAATACAGACCTTTCGAACTACCAGCGAACACGAGAAATTTATTGGAGATGCAGAAGAGGATGGCAAACGAAGAAAGAGGAATTCAAGCTTTCGTTTAAGACGGATGTCATTCCCAGATATGCAGTAGTTATCATTCAGACAAAATGTGGTAATGCAGCTATTTAATCCTGTTACTAATGCTAACGATATAAAAACCCATTTCTAAAAGTAGACTAAACATTCTGGTAGGAGAAGAAGTTTTTGTGTAAGCAGGGTGCAGATGGGCAAGCAAAAAAAYGTCAATGAGTTTCTTCTTTCCTTTTTAACTGCCTTTCATTAAAAAGGTTGATTCACAAAATCACTAGTAGGTGTGGGTGTGCTAGTTTGTAGAAGGTTTATAAAAACATAAACCAAGATTAATCACTGCCCTTGGCTACTTTTATGTCACACCATATCTTTAACTCACATTTGAATGTTTTTAATAACATTGTAATTATCTTATTATATCTTCCTTTAAAATGTAATTATTTGTATAAAAATTACACTGAAATTGCAAAACTTTTATCTTAAATACAAATTGAGTACTTTGGGGAAATAACAATTTTAAGACTATCTCTTAGTTTCAGATGACTAAATTTATGAAAAAGTTTATTTTAAAAAAGTTTTACTTACATCTGTATGAAGTGGAGTTTCAATCCTCAAAYTCTGAAAAATAATACATTAATTAAGACTTTCAAATATCACCTTCATTGACTGTAATAGGAATATGATGTCACATTAATAGACTGTTCAACTCCTAATGAAAGCTAAATATTCAGAGAACAAGATGATTAAAAAATACATCAGGTTTTAAATTAGAAAAGTGTAATTTGAACTTACCTGAGTGTCCTCTGTCACTGAGTTATAGATTTGTTCTAGCAATGTCAGTAGTTCAGCTATGTTGCTCATGTGGGGAGCAGCAGAGACGCTCGCAGCCAGCAGGATAAAGCACAGATGTGTCTTCATGGTCCTGACGTCTCAGAGGCTCTGCAAGTGCTTCGGGACCAATCCCCGACCATTTTATCATCTCTCTAGAAGGAAATGATCAGTTTAGGGTGATTTTTGAAACTGATAAACAAAAATGCCATTTGGTGAGACTTTCTGGAAGAGGAAGCTTCCAGTAAATTTAGTGTTTAATCTGGGGGCATTTCTGCAGAAGTAGGTAGCAAAGATGCGAGGATGTGCCCTTTTAATTTTAAAATCACTATAGCGACGCGAGCCGTGCCAGCGACCCCGCTGCACTTCTCCAGAACTCCGAGGCTGCTTCCCTGATAACAGCATCCGGCCCCCTGACATGCAATGAGAAAAGAGACTCGGGAGAAAGGGGGGAAGAGAAGGAAAAAAAAAAAAAAAATCCTACGGACAAAAATGTGGACTATTGCCTAGAAAGACAGGCAGCAGCGTTTGTGCAATAGCCTGGCCCATCTCTAGCAAGACTCGGGCACTTTTGTTCGCTCTGCAAGGTTGTTCACCRAGCTTGGCGGCGACGTCGCTCCGGAGAGCAGGACTTGGCAGGAACGCGGCCGTGGCGGGAGGGCATCGCCGCCGCCCTGGGGCTGAGCTCGTAAATCAGGTAAACGAGAACATTTAACCGCACTTTTGGCTTGCAGGGCTTTCTGGCAGCAGCAGGAAGCGTTTTGTAGGCCACCAGAAGCTGGTGCTCCTTCCTGGGCAAAGCCTCCTTCCGCCTTGGGTTGGCAGCGGGCTGCGCCTGCCGGCCGCGCTCAGTCCGGAGCCCTTCCTCGGCGGACAACCCACCCCGCGCCGTGGGGCCCGGGGCCACCAGCCCGCGCCGCTCGTCCTCCCGCCTCTCGCGCTGTCGCTAACAGACCTTCTGCCTCTTTTTCTGTTTTTTCCCGCATGYGTCTGAGATTTCGATCGCTTCTACAGCATCGTAAGCACTGTCCTAGGTCGTTATAAGAACTGGGGGCTTTTTTCTTTTCTTTTTTGTTTTTTTGGCTTG
The DNA here is from genome assembly GCF_003343035.1 of Apteryx rowi. Taxonomy (NCBI): domain Eukaryota; kingdom Metazoa; phylum Chordata; class Aves; order Apterygiformes; family Apterygidae; genus Apteryx; species Apteryx rowi. The sequence continues at coordinate 2,261,638 of NW_020448307.1, read as the reverse complement.
GCAAATTTTGCTATTTAATCAGGAATTCCCAAGAACTCCTCGCTTCGCAGTTCCCAAGAAGTGTAGATAAGCATTTTTGTTGCGAATGCCAAGCATAAGTTGGTCTTTCATCAGGAATCTGGCTAGCTCCCAAAAAACCAAGATTTATTCTTCACCTTTGCACAGTCATTGAGTCTTTTTGTTAATTACTCCGAAATGGTAAGTTTTGGYAATGCAAATTCTTTTTTTTGCCTCTTTTGCTTGAGATAGCTTAAAACTGWTCAAGTGTTGCTTTTTTATCTTTAAGCTAGCTCAATGTGCCTGCACGATTTATAATCACGTCTTCCAGCTTCAGATTCCTTACTGGTCTGATAGGTTTTTTTAACAGATGAATGCACGGYGAGGAAGGTGAAGGGCAATGTAAGAACAAAATAGGACAGAGTAAGCAAGCAGAGGTCCTTACCCTAGAGATGCTATGAACTCCATTCATCTCTGTAGCTCTACAATTAGTCTGATTTGTGAGTATGGAGAGCGTGAAGGCACTGCGAGCACTAGTAGTAGGAGTAGTAGTGATGATAATAATAATAATAAAAAGCAAAGAAAATATTTCCGAAGAAACTTTGGAGGCTGCAGAACAACACAGGTGGATGCTCTGTGAATAAATCCTAAGAACTGAGCAAGTTGATCAGTTAAAGTCTGCTGCTGCATTGTATTCACAAAGTCCTTGCGCGTCCCAGGACGCTCGGACTCACGTGTGTGACCACGCTGGTAGGGGAGGCAAAGCCACCTGGGTTAGCAGAGGCCGGATCAGCCCCGCAGCGCTGTCCCTGTCCTTGACCCGCAGGAACAGGCACCGTTCAGGTGTGGTTACTCTGCCTTGCAAGAGGTTGACGGGCTAGACCAATTCTGAGATGGCTCGAGCACTTTCATGTCTTTTTGAACCTCATGGTGGCTCAGCTGCATGTTCTTGTGCRGGTCCCGCTGCCGGCACGTGGCAGCGCCTGGGTTGCGGTGGGAGCTGCTCAGCCCTTGTTGCTTGGCACCAAATACAGGAGCGAGCTGCCGGACTAGCAGTGCCACGAAGCTTCTGCAGCAAACGCTGCAGCTATCAGCCCTGCAGTCCCCAGGGGAGGTGGGCCTAAAACGATCTGCAGGAACTAACGAGCCGTTGTATGTCGCTGTCACCTTAGTGCCTTTTTGCTGGCATCATTAGCTTGAAGCTGCAGCTGTTTGCAGTAGCTGGTTTTGCTCATTCATCTAGATAAGCGTGAAGCTGATGCTCAGATAAGGCTTATTTACTGGTGCACTACATTGGTGCAGTATGGAGACCATGCAGTAATTTGTGCCTTTCTAGCTTGCCAGACGCAAGAAAATGGAAACTTCTGAAAATCAGGAAATAGACTTCAATGACTTTCCTAGAAGAACTTTCCCCCTGAAGACGGCAACGTCTGCTTGAAACCGCCGGCGTTCCTCCGCACGGGTGCAGGTCGCAGCGAAAGTGGAGGAATTAGCTGGAGAAGTTTTGCAGAGTTGAGGTAAAGCTCCGGGCTGCTTTGGGGTGAGGAGGCCTCTGCGCGTCCTCCTCCTCCTCCTCTCCCCTTCCGTGTCCGAGGTGAAAAGAAGGGGAAAAGGGGCCTGGCAGAGCAGCCCGTCTCCGAACTGCACCTCGTGCAGCAGCCGCGTTGGCCAGGGTCGGCACGCTCCGGGGATGCTGGGAGAGGGATGCTGCCTGAAGCGATGCGTGGGTGTTTCGGTGGTAAAGGAACGTGTGGTGGCAAATGGTGTCCTAGAATAGAGTGACGTTTGTGACAGACTTTGTGTCCTTTTCCCCTCTTCTCTGCAGGGCAAGAGCAGGGCAGGGCAAGGGCAGGCTAGAGGTACGAGTGGATCAGAGGGCTTTGGAACATATCTTCGTTTCTTAAGTCCTCCATAAATGGGCAACTTTGGACTAATGTAATCTTGCACATGGAAATTACATTTCATCAGTTAACGTCAAGAGTAAATATTAAATCATTTGCCGAAGATAAGTGTTTCTTAGGAATTTCTTAAGCTGTTGCAATGTCTCGCTTGAGCTGCCGTTCTGGCAGATGCCATGTGGTCCCATAGGGATTTCGACGGCAGCTGGTGCCACGTATTTGGTCACACAAAAAGTTGCAACCTCGGCTTGYGGGGGAAAAAACCCTCCTGCCTGGTTATTGTCCTCCCGGGGCGGAAATGCCGTTCAGGACCAGAGACGGCGTCTCTTCCTGCCTTGAGAGCCAGCTTAACCCTCACAGAAGGGGAAGTGTCTCGGTGGGGCCAAGAAGATTCCCAGAAATTGTTTATAGTTTCTATTACGCTATAAATATGCCATTAGTGAATTGTAGAAGCGATCTGAAATGCTCTCTGCAATTGGCTATGTTTAAACATTTTGTGTTGGGGGCCCAGTTTAAAGCGATCCAGCCGAAACCGAGTTCTCTCTTATCCCGGCAAGTTCTATGGCCCCAAGCTGGTCGTCTCCTGTGGCTGCAGTGACTGCTTTACCTTTAGTTATATTCTCACCTCTTCCAGAGGGCAGTAAGGAAAAGCGAGGTAAACACAAAAAGCAGGGAACCTGGAGTCCCTGCTTGGAAGATGATGGAACCTGGAAGTCCCTTCCCTTAGAAGATAACGGATGAAATGCTGGAAAAGCATCCCGAAGTCACGCTTCCCCCAGAGCAGCAGTGCCCTGGAGCACCGCAAACTGCATGGCTGCTTTTTCGAAAGTCACTTCTAAGCCAGGAAAAATTGAGAAATTTTGAAAAGACCGGTCTGACCCAAGTAATGTGAAGCAAAGTGCTCTCTTAAGAAGAGGCCGTTAGGAGGAATGTTGTTTACACTTCGGTAATGTTCTGCGGGAGTGACCGTTTTCTGGAAACAACATGTGCAACATCTGACTAGCTTTTCAGGGGAGAGTGGGTTTAACTCCCACCGGGAGATCGGAGCTGCCGGGACAGAGGTGTCTGGGCAGTTCGGAGTAGCTCCTCAGGGTGCATTGGGAACGATACACTGGTTTTTACAGGGTTATTTTAAACCCAGTACTTAAGCCTTTCACCAAATACACTGCAAAAGAGTAAAGCACATAAGATGCAAGGATTAACYGAGGTTTTCACTTCCACAGATACTCCCTTTCCCGTTATCTGCACAGAGTGAGCCACAGCCAGAAACACCTGCTTTTGCCGGTGTTAAAACACGGGTGATTGTGTCTGCCGAAAGAGAAGAGCGAACGCCGGCCAGGTGGCCCGGCCGGGTTTGGCTGCAGCCCTTTCTTGCTTCTTCTTTAAGACCACCCGAGGCAGAGGACACGCAGGTGAGAGAGGAGAACAGCGAGGAGAAGAGCACGGTTTCTGTCCCGGGCCGGATAACACCATTTTGGGGACTGCTGTTAGAGGCCGCTCTCATCCCGGCTTCCCGGCGCTGGTGCTCGGGGTGAGACACTTGCTATAGGGAGGACAAAAGCAATAAGGTAAGAGGAAAAATACGGGAAAGGACGATGACAGGTAGAGGAGCCGGCTGTTCCCCAGGACTTRGCTAAGCTAAGGAAACGCTGATGCCTTTTGCTGCTCTCTCTGCGCCCCAGCCTATAGCAAAGGCATTAGCAGCGTCAGGCCCAGTCTGTACCAGAAACGTTATCGGTGTCATGGGAAATGCGAGCGGGAATGGTAGCCAGAACAGTTAAAAAAGGGCTCCACCCTTGTCCACGGACCCCTCTTACGCGCCTCCCTGGAGGAGCAGTGTTTAGGAAGTTGTCATGCTCGGTTCTTTGGATTTTAACGCTTTCTCTTGCAACTTCAAGATTTCTTCTTGTTTCTAAAATCCTTTAGCTTGTCCTGCCCAAAAGTGAACTTGGCAGGAGCCTGAAAACCTGTGACTATAGTTCTTTCAGCTCAGACAGTTCAGTATATTTGTCTCTAGTTTTTTGTTTGTTTTTTGACTTTTATCCTGGAAGCGCCAGGCTGAGTTCGAGGTCCCACACCGTAAGTCTCGCTCTGAAGCAGGAGCGCTGGTTTGGTGCGCAGCGTCCTCCTCGTGCAGTGCGGGACTTGCTGAGACCAGGCTCTGGGACACTCTGAGTTTTTGCCTGTACATGTTGAAAATTAAAGCCTTGAGGCTTTCCTTAATCAAGTTTCTTTTCTGAATACACAAGCTTTTCCTATTCATTCCCAGGAGTGTACAGGGAACGTTGAATGTAAACTTTAAAACTTGCACAAACTAGCTTCATTAAATTTTCTACAGCTTTTTACTCCCAGGGCTCCTAAAAATCTCCTTCATGTATCTGGTTTGAAATAGCACCTTTACTTTTTGTTCTAAAACAATTTTTCTGCAGGATGGCCAGATTGAAAACAGTTAATACCCGGTGCTGGCAATAGAGTCCCTCTTGACACTGAAATCCCATTTTTCCCACTCAACCAGGCAGGATATTGCAAAATGTTCCAAAGGACCATAAATTGTCGTCTTATCCTGGCAGCAATAATTTCCGAAGAGCAGATAGCATAGAACGAGAATTATAAGCGCTCCAAACACTGTTAGCTGCGGAGTCTAGGCTTGCGCTAACRTGGACAGGAAAATGTTTCTCGAAGAGCAAAATGAAAAGAAATCAGACTTCCCCGTTGCTTGTCAAGGCACGTCACGGCTTTCTCCGCCGGTGAGAAGAGAAAAAACCGAAGCACAAGCAGACTTGGCATATCGCGGGGCTATAGCCAGAAATCTGGGAAGGGAAGGCCGGTTTCCTCGGGCTCCTCCAAAATGGATTTGCAGAGAGACTCCAGCTTGCCGGCACCATTTCGTGCAGGGCACCGCGCTCGCGCACTGTCGTCTTGCGCTGCTCCTCTTCCAGCGAGAGTCGTCGTGCAAGYGCGGTTCTGCTGCACAAAAATATCTGGATACTCTCGTGGGCAGGAGCTGAGTAGATGCAGGGCTGCACGAGAAGAAGCTGCATCAGGGCGCTCTTCGGCTGTAAAGCTGCCGTAAGCAGCTAGCCGCAGCGCGGGCTCGCGAGCGGTCAGCAGCATCTGCCCGCGCTCGCCTCCCGCCTTCCAGCCCGGCGCTGGCGAGCAGTCGCGGCCCCGCTCGCAGCTATGTACTGCACGGCGGCTTACGCTTTTAAAATGTTCTAACGTGCTTTGGGAAGAAAGGTGAGTTTTTAGCATGACCTATGATAATGGTTACAGTCGCGCAACAATGTTTGGTTGAAAGATTTGGGTTTTTTTGTTTGTTTGTTTTGGTTTTTTTTACAGGATTATATGGTCTTTGCAAACATTATTTTCTGTAGTAAAATGCTGGTTTTGATATTTTTTCATTTTTGTGCAGAAAACTGAAATGAAGCATAAAATGGAAGAAAAAAATGGAAGAAAGCTCTCCAGTGTTAGATGATTTATAGCTGCTACATGTGGAAGCTGTTATTCAAGTACCTATTGCCCTTCCTCTGCTACGGGTCAGGTTTCCTGGCTTATTAATCTCCGAGGATGCACTTGCATCTCCACAGTAGCTGAGTTAAAGGTCCTGGGATGAGTCACGGGAGCACTGTTTAGAGAGACACCTTTAAATGTTAAGCCATTTCAAAACTAAATGTTTCAATATTTCCCATGGTTGCTAAATCCCTTGCAGTGACTAATGGTATAGACACCGAGCTGTGTGACTGGCTTTTTATTCTTGCATTTCCTCTTTGCTTCTGTATTTATTCCTTTCAGCTAAGGTTTATAATTTCACAGTCTAATGGATTAAGCACTGTTGCACCACTAATAACAACATCTGGTTTCATCTTAACTTTTCTCAGCACCAAGGCAGGAACCACTTTGCTAAGCCRTCAGGACTTCGGAAGTCATCCTCCGCTCTCGGCCACACTTTTGTTTCGCTGCTTCTCGTATTTTGGGTAGCCGTTACAACCTTCCGAATGTACCTGCCTGCTACATTCAGTTCCTTGAACATAGTTTTGCTAAATTACGTAGTGTTTTACTTCATAGGTGAGTTTCTACAACTTCCCTAAAATACGTTGATGGCAGCTACGTTTGACTTAAAACTTGCATAGTGCCCAGATCAGGCAGTTCCTCAAACTGCTTCATGCCTCAAAAGCTAGAGATGAATTCACACCCACGCAGAAACCCTTTGCATTTGATTTTGAAAACATCATACGCTTCTGTTCATTAGCAGAAGTATCATTTTCCTCTCACGCTTCAGACTCCAGAAGAATGAATTATCTTTATTTAGAAAAAATAAATCACAACCACATTTTTCACTTTATAAAAAAAATTACTTAATACTGGAAAAAAACAAACAAATCCAGCCTAAATTAGGCATCCTTTACTACTGTTTTTGTTTATATAGTTACAATTATCATTAGTATATTTATACTGTAATAACCCCTGAAAGACCTGCACAGGGTCTCATATTCTCCTGGCACTGTGCCAACAAACACACACTTTCCCCATTCTTTGCTCCAGAGTTTGAAAATAGCTTGGGTTGAAAATAAATTTCAAGGTGGAATAATATTAAAATAAGTATGTTCTGTTTTCACAATAAATATATTAAATAAATAATGTTTATAATACTGGTACACTGCACTGCAGTTATGTTATAGAATTTCATTGATTTCAAACTGAACAAAACACATATTTAAAAGTAAGCTTTTTCTCTCTTTTTTTTTTTCTCTCCTGACTTCAGAAAATAAAGATTCTGCCAATTTTGTAAACATTTGCGGTAGAACACATTTATGGATCTGTCTTCTAATCTATATATTTTTAATTTCACTCACACAGTTTTATTCAGCCCTTAACATATATACTAAATATTATATCACACAAAAATACAGCAGAATTAATAATTTTAAATACTTCTTTCATTCACTATCACTTTGAACATTACAAYTCCATAAAATATAAAAGCTCTCTATAAATTAAATAAATACATAAATACCCGTAGTAAGAAACAAAGCTATAAATATCTGATAATATATATGAGACATCCATGCTAAGGTTGCGCTGTCTTTGCAGAGCTGTCYGGGAGCTTTGCATTATGCTCTCTAGTGTTGTATAAGCCACGTGTCCAGCCAGAGGTGTTGCTAGTGTCCATCCACGGCTTTTCAAGCGCAGAGGTTCTTTTCGTTCAGCTTTTGAAAGAATGTTTCATAGCGCCTCATGGCATCCCGAAGTGGCATATCTTTCATTTGACAGGAACTCTCTTCCTTAGGTTCCTATAATAATAACAATAGATAATGGTAATAATAAGGAAAAAAATAAGAAGAATAAGAAGAGTGAATTGTTGCAGAGTATTGGTTGTTGTTCAAGGCGATATTTTAATAAGAAAGAAAGATAAATCTTCATGAATGAACTGAGAGAAGAAGACTTTTGAAGATCAGGAATATTTCTTCATGACTTATTTTATAAGTTTCCTTAATAAGATATGCTTAAGGCCATTTCTTATTTATCTTTTGGCTAATGACAAATCCATGATTCGTTAAGGGTGATACATCTTTTAGAAAACTGTGACTCCCATCCATACTCCATGAACTTCAGGTAAGGATTTTCTATAAAAGCACTGCTTAATGGCAGCCACAACGCTCAACACCACAAAATTAAGTGTGTACAAAGASAGTATCAAAATTTTGTCATTGACTTTAGTGGACCAGGATGCTCRGAGCTGTTTGATTTCATACGTTTTGAAAACATATGAGCCAGACTGGTCACAGTAATTTCAACTTTTTACCTGTTTAATCACTATCAATAATGCGTGAAAAACTTACTGTATATATTTTGTTTAAATTTCTTATTATGTGGGCCATGTTTTTCTCCATCAGAGAAATGTGTTTTGCCATTTCGTCATTCTTAAAGTCTTTTGTGGATTTCAGCTCTTCCATGGTATTCTTAAGGTGATAATGAACACAGTGGCACTAAAAAAAAATCAAACAGCAAAATTATATTCTGTCAAATGAGGTAAATTTTATCTCCCATTAAATTCARTATCTAACTGTAGGCATAGCAAAACCAGAAATGATCTATTGTCTACTGTATTTATTTGTACACGATTAGGGAAAGGGGTACTTTCTATTTTTTCTGGGTTTTTTTGGTTAAAAATCTACAGGACGAGAGAAATGAACATGTAAAATTAAAACAAGTCATTAAAAAGGACATACAAATCAACAATGGAACAAGAGTTGTAAAGAGGAATCGAATCTGTTGGTGTTGCAGTTTCATAAATCGTAATGAGTAGCCCAGGAAGATTAGATCTGCTAATTACCTTTCATGATGTTGACTTCTAATTTTATTAACTTAGCTAACATCTTTGTGCGGAAGGGCAGAAGCACCACACTCTTCTGTCTATAAAGTGCTGCTTTTCAACCTCTTTAAAATTGCAAACTCTTAACAATTTTCCTCTGCAGATAAGGTCTCCTGACAATAGGCTGCCTTTTCTTAGTTATTTTTCATGAGCCTCTTACTCGTAGTTCGCAGAGCCTGAGGAATCTGCAGACCACAGGCTGAAAACCACTGATCTACAAGGCTGTGTGTGACAATTTCTCATGCCTGCACTCTGTTTCCTTCGGTGGCAAGCTCAATTATGTTTTACAGTTCAGCAGAAAGTCAACAGAGCATACCATCTGTAGATGCAACCTTAACTGTATTCATCTGTTTACTGAGAGATAAGAACATTTCAGCATTGCCAGTATTGGCTGTACTCACTGCCTTCTGCTCTGAATGAAAACAGGTCACATTTAGGGAGCTATATAGTAGTCGTACAAGTAAGGATGCAAACAGTCTCAGCACTAAGYGCTCTATAAAAACTTAAGAGATTGACTTCCATAGGAATAAAACTAAGTCTCAAAGGCCCTGATCTCAAAATTTGTTATTTGTTTTCATAACTTTATGCATACAAGGAATTTCACTGAATTTAATAGAACTGCCCATGCACATAGAGTTAAGCATGCACATTCAATTTTTGTGAGATTCAGTCTTATTTAATAATCTAACTCTCTGTTTCTCTCATGATCTGTTACAGCATCATTTTCCAAATGATTAACAATAAATCATTAACAATAGCAGTAGTAAACAACCTTTAAAAATCTTACCTTAAATCTGCCTCCTGGCACTGGAAGAAAGATCTAAAATTTAAAAAACAAGGTAGTGTTAGAAGACACTTCTAAGTGACTGCCACATTGTTAAGCATCTCTAACTACATATCGTCTGCATCAGGTTTTCTATTTCTGAACTTCCTTTGGGCAAACAATTGCAGCGCCAGCTTCAGCAGAGAGGTTATCACACAGTGCCTTCAACATCTCAAATTTAACCAACAGAAAACAGGAGACATAAACTAGAGCTGAAACTAGCCCATACTCAATCTTATTCCTCCATCAAAAGAACTGTAGAAAAATGAGGGGAAAAGATAATGACCCACCTCATCGTTTGTTGGATTCACTAAAGCCTTGAAGTTCTCTTTAAATTCTTCTATTGCACTGCCCATGGAGACCGATAGACAGCAACTCAACAAGAAGAAATAGAGTAACAGCATTTTCACTTCCAGGAAACCTACGTTTGATTTATGCCTTTTTAACACCAATGCTGCCTATATATATACTCATGTACACCTTGAATATTAAATTGAAGGGAAAATTTTCTCATATAGGAAAAGGCACAAGAGCACAGTACTAATTATTATAGGCATTGTGGGATGTCTCAATGGGGACAGGTTGGGGGTTTCCTTCCCTCTGACATCAAATAAGGGGAAAATACCTTTGTAGATAAGGGGTGTAACTTTCTTGCACGATATCAAAAACTCTTCACAGGAAATGGGAGTATTCCTTGTATAAAAAATATACTTATGTGGTACTATTCTTATTTGTGCATCATGTAAACAGACAGATGGAGATCTGGAAACCTAAGTAGCTCTTAAATTACACTCAATTAATATAACATCCTTTATTCAACAGGATTTTCTAAGATAAACTGCAATTACAGTTATGGTAAGGAGGCATCCTCCTTCAAAAAAATAAAAGCAAATTTTTAAACATACACGGACCTTAACACCACCTTACAAATGTGACTTCTTTAGCCTTCCTCCTCTCCTCTCCTTGTTCCGTGAAATTCAACATATAATACATAGCTAGGAAAAACACAGGTATAGCTAGCAACAGCCAAATAGTAAAACCTCAGTAGATATAAGGGTAGAAATTACCAGTCCTGGCATCAAGTAAAAATATTACTGGAAAGATTGTATGTACTGAAAAATACTGAAGTGCGTAAAAAAGACTTAAAACACTTTCAAAGGCCTATCAAGTTCTTGTCAGAGGGTAAGAATCACTCATGAAAAGGTTACAACTTTCCAGAAAAATGAAACAAATCACTGAACAATATGAGAAGAGTCATCTGGTTTTCCACAGTATAGAAGCAACCTGCTTGAAGTCACAGAGACAAAGGAGGTGGGCATGTCACAGTACTCTTTTCTTGATACCTAAATTTATGAACAGATCTGCTTCAGTCTTTTTGAAAACATTCTTACAATATTTTAAACTTTATAAATAATTTTTGATACCCAAATACCTATTCTTGACCTAAAGTTCAGCAAGAGAAGTGGAACTAGAAGTTAAAAAAATATCTTGAAAGAATCTTTTGATACTAACTGAAAGGCTCTTGAAGAAGCCTTCAATACTAGGCTCATAGAATGTCCTAGTTTCAGAGCACATCGAAAGAAACACCAGAGGCCTCTGGGCTGAAAATGTTTAGATGCTGGAAGAGCATGAGGGGAGTGATACAACATACGCTTACACTCTTCTCTAGAAGTCAGCATTTGACCACTATTAGAGACAGGATGCTGGACTACTATGGCCATAGAGGGAGAGGAACAAGAAGCACCTATGACAAACTAGGCAGAAGAAAAACTGCGATCTTATGAAAAGTTTCCCTTACCCACAGTGTGGAAATAACGCACGCATTTTGTTATATTTCACAAATAGTCATAGTTTTATTAAAAGTAATTAACATGGGAATTGGCATGTTTATCATATCATATGCTAACAGAATATTTATTTTCTTATATTTAACAAAAATTAAAGGAGTAAATATTTATTCTTCCTATATAGGCGAATAATTTTTATTGACTATCAATCACTGGCATCTGAGTTATAGTATCACAAGAATGTCCTAGCTGGTTTTTAAACACTGAAAAAGTTTGCCCCAGACTGATCACGTTCCAAGATGACATACCACCTATGTATGGTTTGGGAGAGGGTCAAAATGCACAGTGTTTTTAACAAAGCTAAAACAGATTTCTGTCCATCATCCATGGATAGAACCATGGCAGTTCTTTGTATCATGGTATCAATGAGTCTTGTGGAAGAATTTGAATAAAGAATGAGTTGTGACATTAGGGGAGGTACGTGGGAGTAGAGTGGAAAAAATGTATGAAGGCAACTATGGAATAAGAGTCTCCCAGTAAAACGCCATTCACCCAACTGCAGCAGAAAAATGAGATCAGTGTATAAGGTTCCATTGTCCAGATTACTTAGTGCAAATATGTTGCATGTCAGACTTTGGGTCCGTACTTATTATCTACCAGTGATGTGGTAGACTGCAAAGAGATGAGAAGGAAGACAAAACGATCTGGTTGGGTCAGCAGGTCTTTGGGAAGAATGAGTCCTGCTGGGGTAGAGTTAGGCATCTGTTGCATTCCTGCAGGCCTGACTTGGATCTGAACTGAATTTTCAAATCAGGAGGACAATAAAAATCTACATCCTGCAATTCCCTATGAGGTGATGCATTAAATTACGCATAAAAAGCAACTCGGACTAGTGAAAGCTGGCTCTTCTTTTATGTTGGTCTTTAGAACAAGTTTGGAAGGAGAGCTGTGTTAAAGACATAGAAATATATAGTAGGGTAAGATAAAATGTAATACAGGTTGCCATAGATTGATAATGCCAGGCTGACTGGATATCCTCGATAAGACAGTTGATCCTCCAAGCATAACATGTGGTATATTCTAGATAYCTGTGTTTTAGTAAAATAGTGTATCAAATGCTAAATTATTCACTAAACTGGAGATCTGAAACTCTTAAGGTAGGTGAGTAGTTTCCTGGAACATGGCAAGATTAGTGTTGAAAAGGAAAGTTATCAGGCTGGAATAGGTAACTGATGAATGTTCTCAAGATTTATTCTCTCTGTATTATTGTCATTAATAATGTTGTTGATCAGGTGAACAGGGAACTCACATAAGAGGAAACTGGAGGAGCTTGGCTTGATTATCTGGGAAAATGAAGGCTGAGAATATGCGCAGTCTATAAACAGATGGGGAGAAAAAGCAGGAAGAAGAGGATCTAAGATATAGGACAAAGTTAACATAGTAAAGTTATAAAAGTAAATTTAAATTTTTTTAAATGTATAAATATATACAAAAATTAATTTTATAAACAAAAAATATAGATTCAAATGGGGAACAATCCAGCCATGAGAAGTTCAGGCTGGAAATTAAAAGAAAGTTTGTAATCACTACTTGGTCTTCTACCTAATGTTCCAATTAGTTTTAAAAGAGAGCTTGACAGATTTCTGAAGGGGATGACATGATAATATGCATTGCAGGGACTGGAAACAGTGAATCAGGTGTTCCCTTCTGCTCCTCAGCCTTTCACTTTCATCCTTTTACATTTATAGATTTATATATTCTGAAAGGCTGGTAACTATGCTAAGTGTCCATCAAAGGAAATACATCACAGATAAGGAAATCATTCCCATAAAACAATCCCACAGTAGCTCAAAAACTGATATAGCAGTTTCTTATTGATTTTGATGGGAAAATACTGTATGTGAAACAGAAAACTCTTGTGAGAAGCGACACTAACAACTAAGTCTGCTAATGAACAAATTTTGGAGAATATTCCAGAGACTGGTCTATGGTTCCAGAGTCTGGATATGGTTTGAGTATCATCCAAAAGCAAGGCAGAAGAGTGTGGCCATGGAGGAAGCAGCAAAAACAGAGACCGATGGTGTCGTACTACTGAACAGCTGAATCATGAGACAGTTACACAGACAACACAAAAATGGAATATAATCTATCTAGAGAAGTTGCATCTGCTTCTGAAAGATGGGTATGACTTTATCTTTGACTTCGTCAGCATTCATATAGCCTGTCTTGCCAGTAAGTCCCAATGAAGTGAGTACTAACCTCTTCTTATCTCAAGATTTGTAATGGCTGTAGTTGGTGTTTTGCTAGCCACTTTCATAATCAAAAAAATTAGGATTATCACCAAACTACAATCATAGACAAAGTCTGAATTGTTCACCACAAAACCACCTGCTGGCTGCCAGTCCATGATAAGGTCTAGGCTAACTTCATCTGTCATTTATGTTAGTCATTTTAACTGTAGATAATGGTGAGACTGAGTATGAAGAGCTTTTCTCCAAAGCTTGTCTCTGTCATCTAACCATGAACCTGACCTGATACAAGACTTGCCACTTTGTTCCCCTTCATACAGGAAGCACAGCAAGCACTAAAATAAGCTGGTAAACTATTAATCAAATTCAGAGTTGACCGAAAGCCTAGGCAAATGAGACCTCTGGGACTGGCAGCTTGCCTGGTTTACCTGTTGGTGAGACGGAGACAGCCTGGGGCTGCAAGGAAGAGGTTCATGTGTTGCAGAGCGTGCAGTGGCTGCAGCTGCAGGCACAGCCCATCCCTGCGTAAKGACTACCCCGTCCTCAGCAGTAGGATAAGAAAGCCCTTGAGGAAGAAGAAAGTGGCCATCCTCTCGCTTTTTGTCTTGGTTGGACCTTTCTCTCACTGAAAGACGAATAGAGGTTATTGAGAGACCAGGAACAGTTGCTTCTTGCAGTGGACGTGGGAGAAGGTTGATACAAGGGGGTAGAGGAAGCCTGCGGGGCCTAGGAAGCAACGAGCTCGAGCAGTAAAAGAGAGACCCTTTTTCCTACCTTGAAACTTCCTCTAGCCCCCCCCCCAGACTCCCCCAAAATTTCCCAGATCTCCCTCAAAACTCCAGTACTCCTTTCCCACCCCCTTGTGTCTGAGAAGGCTCRCATCACCTCTGATTGAATAGTGCTCGATGGCACTAACTGTGCAATAGCCAGAGTCTAGGTGCTCTAGATCTGATGATACAGCTCTGGACCCATTGTATTATCCATATGATGCTCTATCAGGTGTCTTCTTTATGCACTTTGTACTTGTGATCATTATTACCATTATTTGGTGATATAAAATTGCAAGAGATTCACTTTCTCATAGAAATAATGACCATAGTAAAAATTTAGATTCGACTTACAATCTCAGACTTTCCAAAGTTCAGGGGTTTTGCTCAAATTCTTTTCCAGGACAGACTGGTATGTTGAATGTATATAACAAACTGTGCCAAGATCACAAATGTCAGAAAATCARCAAGATTAAGAATTCATGTTTTCACAGGTATCCAGGAAAGTATAGTAATGGTTGAGAACCTAACCAGCAGCGGTCAAAAGTTTTTTGTATTGTAGGGGAAGTGGTTATCTCCTCTTCCCCCATTACTTCAGAGTAAGAAATAAACATTTTTAAGTGATTTGAACTTCTACATCCTCATCCTGGTGAACCCTGATAGTAACAGCAGCTCTGCCTCTGCAGTTTCTGCCATTATATCCAATAATGGATATACATATGATCCATTTGTTTCCTGTTTAACTGTTTCAGTTGTACTATTTGTTTTGCTGTTGAGAACAGGACCTCTACTATACAGGTACTAACTGCTACAAAACACGCGCCCTTGCTGAAGACAATGGTTCTGTTTTCATTTTTTTCTCTGGCTTCCTCTCGTTTTTCTAAGAAACACAATTCAGGCTGTTACCACTGTGATTAGGAAAACATATAAAACAGGTAGATTTAGTGGCAAAAGACTGCATGAAACCTTGACTACATTATTTAGCAATCTCCCCTCAGATACATAGAGAAGGAATTCCTGAGTACTTTCTAATTGTGTTATAATTTAGTTGGGGAAAGGAGTTTTTCTTCGGGTTTCATTCCAGATTATATAAATTGCTAAAAATCGCTCACATAAAAACATGAAGCTGCTTTTGCTCAGCTGTTGTTGAGCTATTTGTTGACCAATGGGAATCTTCTTTCTTTTACTGTAAAAAGTTGTTGCAATAGATTTTCACATTTTGATAACCCACTTTTGCACAAAACAAACATCAATCCATGAGAAAGATTTTCAGACATTAGCAGATAAGAAGTGGGATTGCTAATGGAAGTAATATTGTTTCTTTACAAATGGCTTATATTCCATTTCCAACAACGGTCAGGATCGAATTTTTATAGGCAGGTGTAAAATGTGAAAAAGAATACTATGTTCCTGTGCATACAATGTTTTTTCTTCATGAAAGGCCATCTGTCCGGGCTTCACACTGCATGTATTACGATGGCATTCGAATGATTACAGGTATCTGATTAAATATTGAAAACAGAAAGCTGAACTAGGAGGTTTAGTGGCTCGCAATTGTTTATCTTAAGGGATTGTTACTGCGGATGGAAGGTTTGTAAATGTTTTGTCTACTCTAACGGCACTTGTCTAAACGTCCGATGCTTTTTTGGATCCTGTTAAGATTTTAGCTGTGAAAGCATCTGACGCCACTGAGTGTGATCATTCTTTCCCTAGCTATTTTCCACGCAGATCTGAAGGAAAGTCCACTCCCCCGCATTAAGCACCGACGGAGCAATCCCGCGATCGCGGTCACACCTCGCCCAAGCAGAGCGCCCTGGAGGTGGAAGCCTGGCCGCTGGCACCCTAGATTTCTAGATTTTCTAGATTTCCTGCGCGCTCTCCGGGCCACGTAATGCCCCAGGCCTGCAAACCATTTCCTGGCTCTCGCAGGTCACTGCGAGAGAGGGGCCAACCGCCGCTCGCCCACAGCCCCGAAAACTCCCCGCTGGGAATGCGCCAAGAGTGTGACCAGCATGAACCACCGCCGCAGCGGCGAGTGTGGCCCGGAGAGGCCGGCGAGGCCTCGCGCCACCTCCTCGTGCGCCCACGGCGAGGGCGAGCGGGTGCCGCCGGGGCCTGCGCCCCGTTTCCTCGGCCCCGGCGCCGCGGGGGAGAAGGATGGTGGCTCGGCCTTCCCTCGCCCTGCCTTCCCTGAGCGGAGCRGCTTGGCGAAGCGCCGTCCCCTCAYGCCCAAGCGGCCCTGYGGCGGGACGAGGCTGGTGGCACCTTGGTGACGGTGCGCTGAGGGGTGGCAGAAAGGCGCTAATACGAAAGGGAAAACAACCACCTTGGATTTTTATTCAAAAATACGTTGTTTTGTTCTCGAAGCTCCCTCAGAAGCGTTAGCGGCGCCTCAGCGGAGCGCGGGCAGGGCGGCGGGGCAGGGCCGCCC
>NW_020448307.1:2244249-2244725 GCF_003343035.1 Apteryx rowi | reverse complement strand
CGGTGCGGGAGACGGGGACTGGTGCGGGAAACAGGGAGCGGTGCGGGAAACAGGGACCGGTGCGGGAGACGGGGACTGGTGTGGGAGATGGGGACTGGTGTGGGAAACAGGGACCGGTGTGGGAAATGGGGAGCGGTGCGGGAGATGGGGAGCGGGGCAGGTGACGGGGACCAGTGTGGAAGATGGGGACTGGTGTGGGTGGCAGGGACCAGTGCGGACAACGGGGACCAGTGTGGGAGATGAGGGACCAGCGCAGGTGATGGGGATCGATGTGGGAGATGGGGACCAGTGCGGGAGACAGGGACCAGTGTGGGAAACGGGGACCAGTGCAGGAGATGGGGACCAGTGCAGGCAACAGGGACCAGCATGAGTGATGGGGACCAGTGCAAGAGATAGTGACCAGTGCAGGTGACAGGGACCAATTTGGATGATGGGGACCAGTACAGGAGACAGTGACTGGTGTGGGTGATGGGGAC
>NW_020448307.1:2211973-2243734 GCF_003343035.1 Apteryx rowi | reverse complement strand
AGTTTGGATGATGGGGACCAGTACAGGAGACAGTGACTGGTGTGGGTGATGGGGACCGGTGCAGGTGACAGGGACCAGTGTGGGTGATGGGGACCGGTGCAGGTGACAGTGACCAGTGCAGGTGACAGGGACCAGTGTGAGTGATGGGGACCGGTGCAGGCAATAAGTTCGTACGCTGCCCTGGCAGATGTGAACATTGACAGCTGTTTATTGAATTCCCCTGCTAACTTCTAATTTCTGGATTGTTTTATTGTGTTCTCGCATGCTTGTATTAAACAGATACATGTCTTAAATATGCGTATTAAGTATCTATAAATAACAATGTTCATTGCACATTAGGATAGGAATTGCTTATATGAACTACCCCGACCCTGTAACAGCAGCAGCGGAGCAGACCCGGCGTGTATGCAAAGGTCCGTTGACGGAAGGACTGCAAGGCTTCCTGCCTCCTTGTGGAGGTTTGTCTATAAAGTGTCRTACTCTTTTTTATTCCCATATCAGGACAAAGATAATGAGAGATGTCCTATATAAATTTGAACATGGCATTACAAAAAATGTACACAGTAGAAAAGCTTGCTCAATTTGGGGTATTGCAGTCCAACAGCAAACTTATTTAAAGAGAAAAAAAGATATTAGTACTTTTGTTGTGCTCGGCGCATTCTAAAAGCATGTGCATAGTTTTTGTTAAGTGTAATTAAGTGTATTTATCTTATAAACATTTTTTATTTTAATTTTTGCCATTGTTTTGATTCAGTGATAAATACTGTGGCAGGTCTGTTAACTTTGAGCTGATTGGCTTCTCAGTACAAAACAAATGTGTGTTTTGCCTTAGTGTATGTTCTGCACCTTCAGCCATAATTGAAGAAACTTTGCTCTGTTTTTAAAGACACACATAATACTATGTGCTTATTTATATGTGTTGTGAGGTTTCAGTGATATGGTACAGTTTTGCTGTCTAGGTTTTTYACTAAGCTTTATTTTGTAGGGTTGATGACATTTAAGCTTCTGGCTTTGGAAAAGAAGAAAAATATTCTGCAAAAATGTCAAAGATTGAGAAAATGAGTATCCTCGGAGTGAGGAGTTTTGGGGTGGAGGATAAAGACAAACAAATTATCACTTTCTTTAATCCATTAACTATTTTGGTGGGACCAAATGGTGCAGGAAAAACGGTAAGACTTATTAAATGTTCGGTTTTATACTATGAATAACTTTGAAAGCCCTCAAAATACAAAGAATGATCTCTAGAGAAAGGTATTAAAATTATAAAAATCTTGCAGTTTACTGTACGTATTGTGATGCATTGCATTACGAGATCTGCTTTCAAGCCTAGATTTTGCAAAGCACTGGTTGGTATTTCTTTTAGGAAATTGATACAGGTGCTGATTCTCATTAAGTTCTCATGAACTGTTCTCATGAAGTATCTTGTTCTTATGATACTCAAAAATAAAATRTCATTTTTTATTATTCTTTTATGGTTATTTGCAAATATGTATGGACTGTTATTGTGTTCTGTCTGTAGTCTATTTTGTTTCCTCTAAATTGTCATTATTACTATATACTTACTTCTGTTTTCTTAGACTATCATTGAATGTCTTAAATATATATCCACTGGAGATTTTCCTCCCGGCACAAAAGGAAGCTCATTTGTTCATGATCCAAAGGTAAAAGCCATAGCGATTAGTATTTGTTTACCACTAAGTAAAATACTTAACTCAGGGTTGTGATGAAAATAGGGATGCTCAAGTCCTAGACAGATATTTGTTGACATTTTTCCAGGAAAAACAGAGAAATGGGGGACATTAGAAGATTACCCGCAGCTTGGAATGCACATGTTCATTTGGATGTTGAGAAGAATTTCCTTTATTCAGGCTTTTTTGGGTTTCTTCTAAAGGTTGCCAATGAAACAGATGTTAGAGCTCAGATTCGACTGCAGTTTCGAGATGTTAATGGAGAGCTCGTGGCTGTSCAGCGATCCATGGTTTGTACCCAGAAAGGCAAGAAAACAGAATTTAAAACACTTGAAGGTGTCATTACTAGAACAAAGTAAGTTGTCAGTTTTTTTACTTTGGCATGAATATCAGTTTGGGTTTTTTTATATATTTATRTATAAGCCAAGAAAACTTGAAAATGTATTTGTTGAAGTTGCTACGTATACTCTTAGGTTAAAGCTATGTAGTTTCATCACTTAATCTATTAGTTGACTCAGAAATCCAAGATTTGATAGCTGCTATTTTAAAAATTACTTATATCTATTGACTTAAGTATACTTGAAAATTTTATTACTGACAGTATGGTTTGAAAGTAGTGTTCTATGCRATAAGTAAGTTCTAATTCCTTTAGCACCATTTTAAGTTTCAGATCATTCTAAGTCCATGTTTAATTCCCACCTCCACTATTTAAAAGAGTATTCACTTAACTTTATTTTAGATCGGTGTTGCTCCCTCTGGTGGTTCTGTGTGGCTTTTTAACAGGTAGTAGTCTTGACAAAAAATGTTTATTGTGTTAAATGCACTTACTGAAAATGGTAATTTTATGCTTAATAATTAAAAATGGCGTAAAGGAAAAATCAGGAGAGATGAAAAACCCTTACTCTCATAAGAATGATTTGTTACTCTTACTAAGTTTTAGAGTCAGTACATTAGAATAAGTTTATATTATTGAAATATGCAGAAGTTCATTTTTAAAAAAAATTTGCTAGTAACTTCGTTGCGCATTTTCTTTATCTGTGTTACACAGGCATGGTGAGAAGGTCAGTCTTAGTTCCAAGTGTGCAGAAATCGATCGAGAGATGATCAGCGCCCTTGGTGTTTCCAAGTCTGTGATTAACAATGTCATTTTCTGCCACCAAGAAGAATCCAACTGGCCCTTAAGTGAAGGGAAGGCTCTGAAACAAAAATTTGATGAGATCTTTTCAGCAACAAGGTTTTTCTGTCTTTACTGTAATTAAATAAGAAAAAAAAATCTTCTTTAATAGCACAGATGTTCATGAAAATGTTTAAAGCATTGTTTCATTCATTAATATTGCTATATTGCCAGTAGGATTTGAAATTTGTTTGTATGTGTGTTTTTTTTAAGGTATATTAAAGCTTTGGAAACTCTCCGTCAGGTACGACTGAAACAAAGCTTGAAAGTAAAAGAGTGTCAGACAGAACTGAAATACCTAAAACAGAATAAAGAAAAAGCACGTGAAATCCAGGATCATCTTAGCAATAGAGAGGCTCAGCTGGCTGCTTCTAAAGAGAATGTAAAATCTATTGAAAGTCAACTTGATCCTCTAACGGTAATTTATATGATCATTATGTTAAAATTCCAATATGAAACAGTACATAAGAACACAGAAAAAATAAAAGCTGGAGGAATTCCTTGATTAAAATATTAAACTTTTACGTTGTATTATTTCTCTGCTCTGAAACTGAATCAAGTATACCTAGACAAACCTGGCAGCTGCTAGTCTGTCAGTATAACTGACAGCTGCTAGTCTAATCTGTAGACAATCATTGGAAGTTTAAGAACATAGTTTGTGAATTCTTTTAGCAGCATTGTTTTACTGTATTTTAATCTAAAATCTCCCTTTCTGAAATTTAGCTGCCAACTTCTTTTGTCCAAAATTCTTCATAAAGCTGAAGGTTCTGCCTTTAGAGTACTGTATTGTATAGAAAATTTGATTATGGGATTCATAAACTAGGGAAATCTTTTACTTTCAGCCTCTTTCCTTTGCAGAGTTCTCTGGCAGCAATTGAACAGAATCTCATGAAAGTGATGAGGCTAGACAATGACATAAAAGCCCTGGAGAGCAGGAAGAAGCAGATGGAAAAAGATAATCAAGATCTGCAACAGAAAATGGAAAAGGTTATCTTTTAAATTTCATGCTGCCATCCTTTCTTCTGAAAAATCAAAGTCCATCTTTTGCCACCCAGTGAACTAAGTATATATTTTATTATGCATCAGATGTTGGTGAAAAACATCTTCACAGCCCAAGTAGCTGACTTGATAATGTCAATTTTGAATATGGTTCCATAAAGATGTATTAATTTCTGTGTAATTTGGATGTAAGGGTTAAACTGCATTTTATAACTGATTCCTTCGCAATAGAATAGCTTGCCAGGAAATGAAGTACAGAGAAAAGTTTTCATAAAAGTGATAGTTACTGGTAATAACGTCCTGCAATGTGCAACTTGAAAATATCTAATTCTCACAATAATTTGATTATAGCCAATGCTTGTTCTGACCAGTACAGTATGCCTCCTGACGTTGATATTGTTAATCTCCTTGGAATTTTTTTATTTCTTCCTCCTAAAATAACAGTTGTTAGTCTTCTGTTGTGTTTGTGCTAAGGCATTTAAAACTATTTTGATGGTGGAAAGAAACTTCTTTAGGATAGTGGTAGAAATTTTGATTAATTTGTTTCAACATAAGAAAAACAGTGCTTTTTGTTCAGGCAATTTTGTTTGAAGTGTGTTTAATTTTTCTTAATATGTGACTTAGTATATAATTTCAATATAGAAAGTTCTTATTTCTTATTTCTTGAATTCCTTTATGGTAAAAACTATATTTTTTTAAAAAAGTAATTAAAATGGCTTATAAATTTAATTAAAAAGCTAACTTTATTATCTGTTTTATTTGGTGTACAGATTTTTCAAGGAACAGATGAACAACTTAGGGACAGATATCAGAACCACCAGAGAACAGTGAAGGAGAAGGAGAAGAGATTATTAGATTGTAAGCGTGAACTAGATAGAGCTTCTAAAGAGTGCCAGAGATTTAACAGTGAGAAGTCAGAACTACTTATTGAACGAGGTATTTCAGACTCAGTCTATAACTTTTTATTGTTAATGTAATTAAGATGTGAAATGGAAATACTGATAAGAATTGAAGTGATYGAACTGGTCAGCAACCTTGAAATGTATTTTAGTTTGTTGTCAGCCRCACAAGTATAGTGTGGGAATCTCACAGGTAATCAAGTCTTAAGGTTCTTCCCCTGAAATTTCTAATGTGCGCATCTTCTTTTGAGCCATAATTGCAGCATATAATACATTTGTTCTTAAATGGACTATTCTTTGTAGAGATACTCAAAATAGATGAGTCTGGTGACCTAGAACAAGGTCAGTATAGCAGTTTACAACACAATTCTTCACATGGTCTGAGTTTGTACTTTCTCTAAGCTATGAAAATGTCTGGTAACCAGACTAGTTGTGCTGGTATAAGTGTATTTTTAGCCAATAAGATCATGAAAGCATGAATGCTCGGCATCCTCAGTCTCTTAGGTGGGGGCTGCAGACTAATCAGAAGGCTTTAGGATAATGTTCTTCCATATGTTGCACATTCTGTTTTAGATGGACTGTTGATGGCACGCTCTGATATATAAACTATGCATTTTTCAATGGGTCCTATAATTAAACAGTAATAGGAATCAAGTGTGGTGGTAATTATATTGGAAATTCTAGAAAGTAGTGGCATTTGGGGGTTTATAAAATATGAAAGAATTGTTTGGAGTCAGCACAACTTATATAATAAAGATTCAACTTCAGTACTGGGGCAAATAACCTGTTGGTGTCTCTGTTAGCCTGACTGATCACTTCTATTACTTAATAAAGCCGTATAACTTGATACACATGTGCCACAGTTCTCATAATATATTATGTAGAAAAAAACTCAGGCATGTTACAGCCAAAGGAGAAACACCTGAAAGTAAGTAGCAGCCTGAGAGATGAATATTAATTTTTTCTACCAAAACAGTTTTAATGCTTTACTTTAAACTTTGTGTAGATTTAAGAAAAATAAGTCAGATTGCCAATTTGCGACATAATAATTACATATGTTGAATTGTTTGAAATACTGCATTTATGACTGTGGACTTAAGAGTCCTGCATACAAACTTCAGTGAGGACAGTTCATGTGTTGATGGGCAGTTACTTCCCCTTGCCTTAGTATCACATCATATGTGAAATTAATTAAAGACAACATTTTTCTTGAAGTTTATATAAATCTGTGCAAAATTCAGGTTAACATTTCTGTATTGGGTTTCTTAGCAAGGCAGTAATGTCCATAATTCCGTGCTGAAATTTAATAGGACAAATTCTCCTGTGTACCATCCAAATGAAGGTCTTATGTAAGACTGGCTTTAAAAAGGGATAAATGTTGAAATCTCTTAAAATGRGCATGATGGAAATTTCAGGATAGCTGTAGTAATTCAGACAAAGAATATATGCCTAGATGAAATATGTTTGGGTTTTGGTTTGTTTATATTTACCAGAGTAATATTTTTAGTGTTTAAAGAAGGGTTTTTTTAATTCTTGATTGATTGATTGATTGATTTAATAAAAATTTCRTTACCGAAAATAGTCTCTCAAGCTACAGCATAAATGTTTTTATTCTGGAGCTTTTTGGATGGCTTATAAATACTTCAGTTTAGAAGACTTCAGGAAAATAATTGCTATTGACTTTGAATCACGCATGTATCTTTTGTTCCTGTTTTTGTGAGTTTATGTTACATTTTCTTTTCTTTTTGTGAAGGTCGCCTTCAGCTGCAAGCAGATCGTCACCAAGAACACATAACAATGAGGGATTCATTAATTCAGTCGTTGGCAGCACAGCTGGAATTAGATGGTTTTGAGCGAGCACCTTTTAATGAAAGACAGATTACCAGTTTTCACAGGTTGTTGAAGGAGAGACAGGAAAGAGACATAGAAGCTGCAAGTCAGTTAATGGTAATGATTTGGTCATGTTGCTGGTGTGCTGTTATTAGTTCGCAGGTGTCTTTGTGGTGCTGGGTGGAAGAAGAAAGTTGAGGGAAAAAATGAAGGTGGACTTTTTTTTTTTTARACATTCTCTATGGGTTGTCTGGCCCTTCCCAGGGAAAACAGGTTTGGAGCAGAGAGTGACGATCAGGTAACTTGAATTGCCAAAGTTACTGAACAGGCAATTCTGCAAGCAGTTTTTTCTCAGTAGCTCTCACTCTCAAGCAGGTGGGTCACGGACAAGGTAAAAGGCCTGAGGAAAGATTAGAATGGGTAACTGGTTGGAAAAATAAACATCTCTTTGTTGAAAGCATTTTCAAAATTGAGTTGCTCTCCCAAAATGCTGCTGGTATGATGAGTCTGCATTTTCTAATGGAAACATTGCAGCAGAAAATTTTTGACAAGTTCTGATAATCTAAATATACCAATGTCTTGCATTACAGTGGTGAATATTTGCAAGCTAGTGTGAAGGAATATTTTTAAATGTTGTGTTTTTCCTATTAAAAAATCTAGCTGTGGTTGATCACTGAATGAACACATTATTCCTGACTTCTTTCAGAGAGGCTTTGCACAAAAAGAAGCAATGAAGCAAAAACAGATAGATGAAATAAGAGATAAGAAAACTGGATTAGAAAGAACCATTGACCTGAAATCAGACATTCAAAATAAGAAACAAGTTGAACTGAAGAATGTAAAATATGAATTGCAGCAGTTGGAGGGGTCTTCAGACAGAATTCTGGAGTTGGACCAGGAGCTTGTCAAGGCAGTAAGTTTATGTTACTGAAAATTTTAAATAAGAAGGAAAACTTTCAGCTTATCAAAAAAGGTGGATGTTTACCCCAAAAGGGAGTTCAAATCTCTGCTGCATTTTTGCCCTTTTAATGCCTTCCCTATGTCTTTCTTTTTAGATGGTAGGCCCTTTGGGGAAGAGACTATTCACTACTTTGTTTTTGTACGGTGCATACATAGAATGTACTATTTCTGCTTGGTCACTTATAAATAGTGTAGTAAGCATGGCTGAGGATGTCACATCATAAGATTGGTCAGTCTTAAATTACTGGGCCAAAAAAAATTATGGCTTGAAGTGCTATGCTAGCTCCATTTTCCAGATAACTTCTCTGTGAACTGGGCTAGTTGGTGATAAGCATTTTATCCTGTAAAGCATTATAAGGTAATAAGCATCTTATTTCCCTGTTGAAGAGTTGATTATGCCTTTGTAGATAAGTATTTTATATTTATTTGTTTGCAGTGTAAGAATTCAATGCTTGAGAGTGTTTCTTTTAACCTTCTCACTAGGATAATTCCAGTATATAATGTACAGTAGATGCTAAAATACAGAGAATCAAATTAAATATGAGTGAGCTTCTTGAAGCTAAATCCTGTGGTTATGGTTTATGTTAAAAGAATGGGCAACTTGGACCAGTGCTACATTTTGGAATTTTGCCTCTGCTATCTACTTTACTCATCCCAGCATCACAGCCTTTGTCCTTTTGTCCTTTTGTATGTACTCTTACAAATCTTGTAATGATCATTCCTGTATCAGCTAATGATACTGCTGCTGGRCAGTTTAAAATCGTTCTTTTGTCTCCTTTAGTTAGAACATTATTGTTATTATAATTATTTAAGTATTTGGGGTTTTTTTGTTTGTTTGTTTAGGAACATGATCTGGAGAAGGCTGAGAAGAACAGTAATGTAGAAGCACTCGAACTAGAAGTACAAAGTCTACAAAGTGAGAAAACAAACCTGGACAAAGTACTTCGGAAGCTGGATCAGGAGATGGAACAGTTAAACCTACACACCACAACAATAACCCAAATGGAAATGCTTAAGAAAGACAAAGTAATTTAATTCTATCATTATCTCATAAGAAAGAGACATGAAATTAAAGCAATCCCATTTTTGTATTTTTTTAATGTTTTTCAACAATAGTATATAAAGCTTCTATCTGACTTTATAAAACTTGTGCATACAAAAATGTTCATTTAAAATTCTTTGTTTCCCAAGGCAGACAAAGAGGAGCAAATTAGAAAAGTAAAATCAAGACATTCTGATGAGCTGACCTTACTGCTGGGATACTTTCCGAATAAAAAGCAACTTGAAGACTGGCTTCATGGTAAAAGTAAAGAGATTAATCAGACAAGGGATAGACTTGCCAAGCTTAAGTAGGTATTAAATTAACTGATATCTCCAGAAGTATTTTAAAAATTATTAATTTCAATATTAGAACGTTTAATATGCTTCCATTGATATCTTAATTCATTCTTGTTTATTTAGGTATCTGCAAAGTTTATTTAATATATAGCCAATATATTTTGTGCCAATTAATAAATTACTTAGACTTGTAGTATGTCAAAGGCAGCACTAAAAGTAGTTAGCAAAATACTGTTCTCAAACATCCTTAATTCTTTATACTAATCCTAGCTGAATGAATCTTCTTTGGGAGGAAAAGATGCTGGCCTTCTGGCTTTCTTACGAGTCACAGAATGGTTAGTGAAAATGTCAGGAGTCCATGTGTGATTAAATGTCCCTGATTTCATTTGATGATGTATAAAATAGTTTGTCAGAAAGAGTAAGTGATACACATCCAGCTTCTGCAAAACCAAAAAACCCTACATATGTCTTAGGTGTAACTTTCTGTTTTTTCTTCCAGCGTTAATGGTTTGGGAGAGGTTTTTTTTTTTTTTTTTTCCTTCTGTGTAACTCAGGTCCTCTTTCTGTTTCCAAGTGCTTGGTCACATTTGTTTTGTTGAGGATATTGTATTGTGGGTGCCACTTAGAAGAGCTGTTAGTAAGCATAAGCCTACTTTCATGTAGATCTGATTTACAAAATTTGGAGTCTAAAAATATTGCATATTTCAGAAATGTGGAACATAGTGGAATGATAATTAATGCTCTGTGCCCAAGTAGCTCAGTGGTACCTCATAAATGCTGTGATAAATAGGGTGGGGAACAAAAAATTGACATTGTATTATTCTAGAAAGTCTTTTGTATGGATCTGTTTTTAGAAATGAGTTTAAGCATCTAGAAAACAGAAATCTGTGGGATCAAAGGGAATTTAAAAGGTAACACTTTATACAATATTTAGATGAATTGAAAGTTTACCCTGCGGATTTCCTGAAAAATCATTAAAGAAAAACTGGTGGCTAGCTCTATAATGTCAACTTTAGATTAACATCCCAGGTTCTTATTTTTGCTTACTTTACTTAGTTTGAAATCTTTTTTGGTTTCCATAATATAAGAGTTTATGCATTAATGTTTCAGCAAACAACTAGCTTCAGCAGAACAACATAAAAATTATATCAGCATTGAACTAAGAAAAAAAGAAGAGCAATTGTCCAGTTATGAAGCAAAACTTTTTGATGTTTGTGGAAGCCAAGATTTTGACAGTGATCTGAACAAACTTCAAGATGAAATTGAAAAGAGCTCAAAACAACGAGGTAAATTTAACTGTGTCTCTACTTTTTTTTTTTTCTCTAGAGCTTGTTTTAAATGTAAGTTACAGGTATCGACATCCTGTTGCTTGTGGGTTTTTATATTGTAGGTCAATCAACATAGAAACTGACCTAAGTAATATTATTACCGAATATTTGTAACGAGTCTTCTTTATCTTTACTACTATTTGTGTTTTACACGTAATCAGGATCAGTCATTTTAATTCTTTCAATTAACTCTCTTATTATGTGTAAATAAAGTGTCTGCTTTGATTTGGTGTATATGTAGATCACGATCTTTTCAAAACTGGTGCAATGTTTGAGTGCTTAGATCTGCCAGGTGTAAAGACAAGTACACAGCCAACCGCATAGCATGGTTTTGGTCTGTAAGGCCTTAAAATTGCAGAAAGAAAGCACCTGGTGAAGGAAGTACTCGCTTCCACAGTGAATTAAAGAAGGAGCATAGTTTAATGAAATAGACTCATAGAATAACTCAGGTGGGAGGGGACCTCAGGAGGTCATCGAGGCCAACCTGCTGAAAGCAGGGTCAGCGTTGAATCCGTACCAGCTTCTTCAGGGCTGTTTCAGTTTCCTATCTTAGTGGTTTTGCAGGTTATAATTTTGTCTTGTTTGTCTTGTTTACGATGAATACACACCTATCTTAGATCTGGTTATGCACTGTTTAGTTAACATAAATTTTTTTGATTCTTTATAAACCAGCTGTGCTTGCTGGAGCCACAGCAGTTTATTCCCAGTTCATTACACAACTGACAGAAGAGAACCAGTCATGTTGTCCAGTTTGTCAAAGGGTTTTTCAAACGGAGGCAGAACTGCAAGATGTAATTAGTGATCTGCAGTCTAAGTTGCGTCTTGCTCCAGACAAACTGAAGTCAACGGAGTCAGAGCTTAAAAGAAGAGAGAAGAAACGGGATGAAATGATAGGACTTAAACCAATTAGGTAAAGTACTGACCAAACCATTTTGCTGCAAGCTATTTTCTTTCAAATGGTTTTCTGATTATTAAAAACTATGCTGAAATCAAGGAAATTTTATTTTAGAATTAGGTAATTCATTCAAAAATATAATTCTTGAGATTAATATTTTGAGAGCATTTGTTCTCTGCTCATTTAGACTTTAATATTACACTATTTTATATTTTTGGTATTTCTAGTCCCTTTGGGCTTCTCATGAAGGTGAGGCAGAAGAAGTGGTTATATACTTCTTTTTCTACTGATCATTTACACTATACAAAAACAGTTTCCTCCGTGTTTTTTATCGTTGTAATTTAAAACGGACAGGTTGTTTTTGTTGTTAATGAAGTGTTTTCATACCACATCACATTTATATGTTTCTTAGAAATGCTGAAATGGAAGCTGTATTGACAGAATGGGTACTGAATCTATACTAAACACTTCAATATAATCCTGGGTTGTAAGTCCTTTAACAATCTTTTCCTGTTGCTGAGAATTTTATRTGAATTATGATCTTCTAGAAAGGGATCTCTGGATTTTCTAGTGGATCCCCAATGCCATCTGTGTTTCCCAGGGGTCAGTCATGTGCAATTCCATCATTTTGGAATATATAACAATCTCTGACTCTATTGACCCATATTAAATGAGACTGAATTTAATCCTGTGTGTTATTTGGGATACCTTTTGTTGCTGTTTTGGGGTTGTTGTTGTTGTTGTTGTTGTTGTTGTTTTGAACTTGCGAGCTAATACAAAGTGTAGGCAATACTAACAAATTCAGAAAAGGTGTCTCAGGTACTTTCCAGTAGGCTGAATTTGTCTGTATTTTTTAAGCTATAAAAATATCAGGCAGGCTGTTCTGTTGTTACCTCCTTTTGCTCTTCCTATCACCTCCCTTCGAAAAAAAACCAAATAACAATAACCTTAATGAATTTCTGCCAGAATCTGGAGGGTTTTTTTTAATTATACAAACAGGGTTTAGGGTGAGAGTAGAGAATGCAGGTCCTTGTGGGTGGGTAAAGAGGCTCTATTCTCAAGAAGTTTGCAGACCATTGTTTTGAGAGAATTTTGTTTGACTAATGTTACTTGGGACTTCTGTTGCAAGAGAGAGAAAATGTATATTAAAGGATACACCTTTCCTTCGCAAGAGGGCAGTCTTGTATAGTAGATTTTTCAGCCCTCTCATAAGCGTTTGCTATACTTCATAAACTCTTCTGGATCTGAACTTCTCTCACCTGTCTAAAGTGAGGGATATGTTATCTTAGTTGGGGAAGTAAGATAAGCTCAAACATGAGCAAGGTTAAGGGGATACTATTTTTGTCCAAATCTAGTCTTCCACTATTAAATCATGTCATAAATTTTGTCATATTGAATGTCTTTAACTTATGCTGCTTTCTTTGACAAAGAAAGTTTTATGGATTTGTATTTTATTTAAGGCAAACCATAACTGAACTCCAAGAAAGGGATATACCGGACTTGAGGAATAAGCTACAGACTGTAAACAGGGATTTTACACGCCTAAAAAATGAGATAGAAGAACAGGAAACACTCTTGCACACAGTTCTGTCTGAGGAGGAGGGTGCCAAAGCATGTTTACAGGATATAACACTTATGGAAAGGTACCAGGTATGTTTTGGTAATTTCTTTCAATATATAAGATGATACTCATTTGCTACTGTCTAAATATGTAGTTTTTCAATAATATCACAAAACTTTGAAGTCTTAAGACTTTTCAAAGCTGGTAAAAACATTTTAAAAAACAGTGTAGCATAGATGATCTTGTTACTAATAAAATGTGAAGTTTTATGCAATGATTTCTGCTTTTGAGGATTGCAGTGTCTCTCGAGTTCTGACTCCATTCTGTACAATAGTAACCAGGAAAATGGGTATAATCCAGAACTTAGGCAGGAAAGCAAATACAGTGCATTGTTTCTCACTTCGCATGGTCCAGCCTTCTGTTCTAGTTCAGTACATTCTCTGCATGTACCCTGGTGAACTGTCTTAAGTCTTGTCACCTGTGTTCCCTTGTTCTGGGCCATCTGAATGTATGGTAAAGCAGGATGGATATCCCCTAGCTTTTTAATTATTCTGAAGTAGAAGACTGTTTTGAACGGCCTTTGCACCTTTATTACCAATATAGCAAAATCTTTGCTCAACTGAGGGCCAAAAGGAGACAATTGGTCAGGAAACTTGGGGAGGCTGAGACCGTTTCACAAGTGAGAGACGGCAACAGCTCCTGAGGCTCCAAAAGTTCTGTTGTTGCAGAGACAGATGGGCACATAACTGTTCTGGAGATGTCAGAAGCCCGTGCATATCAGCTTATTTCCTCTCATAATTAGAAATTCCAGGCTCTAGCAGCCTGTGGTCTAACATAACTTTACTACTAATGATGTGACGTTGCTCCAGCACAGGAGATAAATTTGGAGGTCTCTTGAGTCATGTGTGCCTCAAGCCCCAAGCTTGTTCCTCTGTGCCAAAGCTAATAATAAATAGGTTGTTAAACACTAGTATAATAATAATAGTACTTTTCCTCTTATTTTCAGACTGATATTAAGGACGTTGAAAGAAAAATTGCTCAGCAGGCTGCTAAGCTACTGGGAGTCGATTTAAGTAGAACTGTTCTACAAGTAAGCCAAGAAAAACAAGAAAAAAAACACTTGTGGGATACAGGTAGGCCATACAAAACTGGTAATGTATTTCATCTGCATATAGAAAAATGTTCAAAACTTGCTGTCATAAAAATTTCAACTTTTTAGTTTACTCATTTTACATTTTAAGATAACTGTATCGTGGTTTTTGTTTGGTTAAGGTTTTTGGTTATAATAGCTTAATTTACAGTTAGATTTTCATAAGGAAGACAATAAATATTATTAATAACAGATTGACTCTATCACTGTGGGTTTCTTTTCATCTGTAGTTACTGGTAAAATTGAGCTAAATCAAAAACTTAAGCAAGACCAGCAAAATCAGATCCAGCAGCTTAAGAGTACAGTTAATGAACTTAAAGCAGAGAAACTTCAGATTTCCAGCAGTATGCAACGTCGT
This sequence comes from Apteryx rowi, assembly GCF_003343035.1. NCBI lineage: Eukaryota > Metazoa > Chordata > Aves > Apterygiformes > Apterygidae > Apteryx > Apteryx rowi. The sequence goes on along the minus strand of NW_020448307.1, from coordinate 2,229,554 downwards.
CGACAACTGGAGGAACAAACAGTGGAATTAACCACTGAGGTTCAGTCCTTATGTAGAGAGATCAAGGTAGGGAATACTCTTAAGAATTAACCCTTAGCTTTGTTGTACTGGAAAAAAATCTTGTTGTATTTAACATTGTCTGTAATCTGAAATTAAGATGTAATTTTAAATGTTTGTCCTGTTTTGCATATGTTTGGGAACTTCCAGCAGTTTATTAATATGTGTTTTTATATCTTGTTTTTAACACTGAAAAAAAAGAAATACATGCATGCCTTCTTGAAAATTGAAAATTTGTTGATCTTTAACATAGCAAGAAAACAAAAAAGACTTTTTTTTGCAACTGCTTTTCAGGAAGCAAAAGAACAGGTTTTTCCTTTGAATGCAACTTTAGAAAAATTGCAGCAGGAGAAGGAGGATCTAATTAATAAAAAGACTGCGAGTAATAAGGAAACACAAGAGAAGGTTGGTTTGCTTCTGACATAGTTGGGAGATATGATTAGATGCTATTTTTCAGACATGAAGGAAGGCCATGGTGATGAGTCTGCCTTTTAGAAAATAACAGTGACTTTAGATAATGCTTTCTATTTCTAGAACTTCTAGAGAATAAAGGAAATGTAACTAAGTCAGGGAACAAGCTCAACTGTAATTACTCTTTTGGCAGTCTTGTCAAGGGGCTTCYAGGGAAATTTGGCAATATTTAGTGACCAATGATGTTAAAAATCCTTCTTAATAGATATAAGAGGAGCAGCGAGGATGAATGCAACCTGTTCTTGCCAAGAGGCAAAACTCTTTTTCTCAGTTGAAGCGGCCCTCTTTTGTAAGCATGAGTGAGCGGTTTGCCACTTGTTTAGGAAAACACTTTCATGGTAATTTCAAAAGCTAAAGGCTTTCATTAATACATCAAAGGGAGTTATGATAAGGAATTGTACTTTGAAAATATTTTAATATAATACCTGATCTTTGATATATAGAATGTTAGTTCTTGGACAAAAGACTGTATTTCACTAGAAATCTTTTCCCTGCAGATAAATGATATAAAAGAGAAAGTTAAAAATATAAACAACTACATGAAAGAAATTGAAAACTATATTCTACATGGAAAAGAAGACTATAAAAAGGTAACCTAAAAAACAGGCAAAAAAGTGAGTTTGATGTCAACTTTTTATGTTTAATTAATACCATTTTTATTTCTTTATTTTATTTCTTTAGCAAAAGGAGTCTGAACTTGAGGAAGTAAATTCTCAATTAGCTGCCTGTGAGAAACAGAAGGAAAAGATAAGTAAAGAGATGGAAATGATTCGACAAGATATTGATACCCAAAAGGTAGCTGCATTATCTTATAGTAAAGTATATTTTGCATAGTTGAAATAATTCCTGGTGTTGACTTAAGTCTGCATAGGTTCATACTGGTGTAAAGTTCTTCTCCTGTTGATTGATTTCTGGTTAATCAGTTGTTAGTCAGAATAGCTGCTGTACATGCATTAGGCTTAAAAAAGTCTTGAAATTTAGATATGCAAAAGTAGATGCATTTTTGAAGATTTTTATCTCTGATTATCATCTTGTGGTATTTCCAAAAAGGGTAAGTCTATTGTGATAATGGCTAATATTTTCTAAAACTAGCTTTGTGTGGAGAACACCTGCCTTCTGAAAGAGGACTGCTGTAAGGTGTACCTGACTGCAAGTACCAGCAGTTGCTAGTCACTTCAGATTTTGTCATGTACTTTAAATTCTTGTATGTGTTTTTCAAATATTGTTTACATTCCTTATAGGAAAGGTGGGGTTCCCCTTTCTATCCCGGCACTTACTGTAGAATTGAGATGGGGGGCTTCTGTTAAATCTCATCTCAAATGACTTGCCCAATTTGAAGCATTGGTTAAAATTTCACATGCAGGTGACCTGTGTCAACCAATTTTGTAAGTATTGTACCCTATTTCTAGCACAAAATAAGTTCCTTAAATATGTGTGACAATTCTCAGTGCTATCAATTATATTATGCTTGTAGTATGTTTTAGAGTTGTGGAGAATTCATACTTTGTCATTGAAAGTTTATATTTATACTGATACATGGAATTAATAAAGCTTAGTAGCCCATTATACAACTTCTTACTTTCTGTGGAATTAGATACAAGAGAGATGGCTAGAGGATAATCTTACTTTGAGGAAAAGAAGTGAAGAGCTAAAAGAAGTTGAAGATGATATAAAACAACTTATAAAGGAGATGGGAGAAATGAAAGTCCTGCAGATGAAAAAGTAAGCACATCATAAGATCTTCAAAACAAAACAGCATATTTCACACAAGACTTCACTAAATATCTGAATGTAATATTCATTATGTATTATATGTGTTTCCTGGCCCACCTTTCTTCCCATTGATGTCGACCACTTCCTCCTTCAAACTCATGTTTTTGTAATATCCCTATGATGACAACAACAACAACAACATGACTTAGTGAAATTATATAGTGCTTCTAGCTAAAAGTGTGTAGATGTGCACATGTGCATATACCTGTTCCAGTTTAATCCTTTCATTTTAATGACTTCCACTTCTAGATTCTCATGTAAATAATAACTCCTTTCTCTGGATAAGAATATTTTGTTTTTATTTTCAGTCTGTTCATATGTATCTCAGCAGCAAATTTTGTATTTGTTTCGGTAGTTTAATATTTATTGTTTAGATAACTTGCTTCTCCTAGTTAGAATAGTGATTTGAATATATCTTTAGCAAACTCTAAAATATTTTTCTTCTAACTGTGTTTTAGTTCCAAGGATATTAGTACTATAATTTTAACTGTTAAAAACTTAATAGCTACAAGAAGCTACTGTCTAGGATAAACTCAAAATTAAAATCTTGACTAAAGAATTATGAAATAGTAATTACAAAAGGCTTGTACGTCGCATCTGGTTTGACAGTGAACAAAAACGTTTAGAGGAGAAAATCGAAGATCTAAAAAGAAACCATCATGTTGCACTGGGCCGCCAGCGTGGATTTGAGGAAGAGATTGTTCGTTTTAAAAAGGAACTTCGAGAGTCACAATTCAAAGATGCAGAGGACAAATACAGGGAAATGATGATTGTTATGAGAACAACAGAGCTGGTGAACAAAGATCTGGACATTTATTATAAGGCTCTTGATAAGTAAGTACTGTCATATGATGGTAATTCTTTAATGTTTTAGGCTTAATTACTATTGACATACTTGATACAAAAGCAGCTTTCAATTTCCAGCTTTCTAGGATAAATTAGAAATAGTAAATGAATATAATTCTTTGAGATGTGTAATTATTTCTCTTCACAAAACCAGTCATTTAAATATTAAGATATTATAGCCAAGTACAGCTTTTTATTTCAATTTTTTCTATATCCTAAAAAAACAATTCCAGTAGCATTCTTTTTTACCTCCAGAAGAAAACTGGTTCCTAAAAGCGAAGTGAATTAATGAAAATATGCAGCAACTTGGACAGGTTTGGTAGTATATAGGAAATCCGTAAGTTAAGATATATAATGTACATATAATAAATGCGTTGATAGTTATAGCTGGAGTTTAATATAGCCATAGATAAGTACAGTGATCATCATCATTTTATTCCCAACTCTCTGTAGGAACCTTTTTGAGTTCTGGTTGTACACGTTAGAACTTATATTTGCAATGCAGCAGCTCAAGTTCAGGGAGATAACGGTGAATGAACCCAATACATCATCCATCTAATTTCTGTGCTGAATTCTTTACATGCTGTGAATTTGCTGTGTTGCTCATGGTGGTGAGAGAATGTCCAGGCAACAGACACGTTCAACTTTATTTTTCAAATGAAAACAGGTAGAAGAACCAAAGCTTGTGTGGAGCCACAGGGTTTCTGTACACATGGCCTTGTTCCTCTGTTTCTTTTCTACTTGAAGGCATAGGAAGCTTTGGTAAATGTTTCTCCCAAAGCTGCCAACGGTTTTCCTTTAACTTTCCATCCCCTTTTTTTTTTCCCTCCAAGAGGCAGGCTTCCTGTAATTTTAATTATGGGGGAAAGTAGAAGAAACAGTTCTAACAGTTCTAGGGTATGCAATGGATAATTAGGATAACGTGCTGCTTAAAAGTCTGTCTTGCATGTTGCCCCAAAATTCATGAATTCACAGTACCAATTTAGGAAAGGGGAAATCTGCATTTAAATACTTGGTTTTTAAACCCAGCCTTTCTTGCACAGTCTCTCATACCACTTTCATTTCTATAGTGGTATATTTTAGCATCCTCTGGTCATACTTTAACAGGAATAAAATCTGCCATGTAGATTCCTTGTTCTCCATCATCTTCTCCTCAAGTAAATAACTGTCTTCAGTAAAGAATGCTGCAATATAGAGGTGTTTTTCTTCTTTTTCCAGTGTGGCTGGTTTTGTGTTTATATTAGAGGAGACAAGCTCAAAAGAAGCATGTCTTGCATTTGATGAAAAGTGTAGTGAAGTTTGTGTTTGTTTCTACTTCTGGAAGCTTGTTTTATAGTCTTGGRCTGACTGGCCAAAAATAGCATCTCGAGCATTGTAAACAAGGCAAAGTAACACAAACGGCCCTCCTGGAAAAGCCTGTGTGTTCATATACAATGATGGAATTGCAGTGAGCTATTGAAACCTGGAGGAACATGGGGAAAGACCTTGTGGGTATGTCTCAGGAAATCAGAGACTGGTCCTCAGTAACAGTTAAGAAGGTAAATTGAACATTAGGAACAAGATAGAGAATGAAAGAGGAAAAAMAAACATTTTGGCCACTGTATAAATTCATGATACATGCATGTCACCGTTTCGGTCTCCTGGATTAAGTATAGTAGAGCTGGAAAAAGTTGCATAGAAGAGCAATAATGTGGTTGGAGGTACAGCATGATGATCATAAGGAGAAACTAAATAGATGAGAACTTTCCAAGTTGAAAAGAAGCGACTGACGGAGATCGATAAATGTTTATTAAGTTTTAAATGGTGTAGACAAGGTGAAAAGGGAATGATTATAAAATTACCATGCAGTAGTTTGAAATACAAGGAAGTATTTTTTCTTACAACATATAATAAGATCATGGACCCCATAGCTCACTGATATATTTGGAGGGTAAAAGTATAAAATGGTTTCAAAAAGATAGGGTGAATTCAGGAAGACWGCTCTCAACGGCTATTAAACACAATGGTCTAGAGGAACCCTGTTTTAAGCAATTTTAATAATAAAATATGTTTAATGTTTGAATGTAATCCAAAATTTGTTTTATGAAGACTTACATTGTTAAGAGCACGTATAATTCTTTGCTTCACAGCTTTAAATGAAAATGCACTCCAAGAATTTCCCTTTTAGATTTCAGGATCTTCTTGTATGGTATCAGATCATCTATTGCTTCTATTTAAGGCAAAGCAGGAAATCAGTCGTGTAATTTCAAGAAAAATAGATAAGCATCACTTATTGGTAATCATCTTAAAAAATCAGTGAGACAAAATGTAACCTCTAATGGCCAGAGATTGAAAGCTGTATATGTAGGCTGGGAAAACCAATATTTTCTATGTTCTTCTGTGCAATCAGTTGATCTTTAATGATTTAATATTTGAAGGTTTGTGATAAATATTGATGTGTAAGGCATTCTTGTGTTTAATTGAATTAAYTGAAAATATTTCTTCTTTCTTTTTTGCTACAGAAAAGGTGGAAAGAATTCTTATAAGAAGGGAGGTGGGAAAAGTATATGTGAAAAGTCCCTTGCAGACATGTATTTAACTTCCACCATATATCTTTTTTGAAAGAAGACATTGTAAATTGAGTGATTAATTTTTTGATAACAGAGCACTTTTGTTTAAAAAGCCAAGTTAGAAATGTAGCTTCGTTTCCTTTCTCATATGATTTTATACGAAATATCTATTACTGAACACTGAAGACGTGTATGATTGATACATTAAGCAGGGAAACAAAATAAAAAAATACTAATGACATCCTWTGTTATTGCTAAAGAGAAAGGTAGCTCCAGTCATAATGTCCATTTGGGTAATTACAACTTATTTTCTTAATAGAGAATTCTGTACTCTGAGGAAACTTTATAGGCTCTCCTTTTCTTTTGAAACCCAGTCACCTGCATTGCAGGGTGCAGGGGGACTGTTCATGAGAGTAGAAGTACTTAATGTAATACAGTGTGTTTAGTCTTTATACACTTCCGCATTCAAAGTTAKAAACTACTATTTGTTATATTTTTAGTAGAAATATTTAGAAAACGAGAAGCGAGCTGTTGCCYTCCTTAAATTCCCTGCAGTGTGTAGCCGTCCCTGGCTGCATCTATAACAGCTTGAATTTTTTTTTTTTTTTGGTCGCTAGAGCAATAATGACATTTCATAGCATGAAAATGGAAGAAATCAACAAAATAATTCGTGATCTTTGGCGAAGCACCTACAGAGGACAAGGTACATAATTTGGCTTAGTTTTTCTCATACATATCAAATTGATTTGAACAGTGCATACTGAAAATCATTTGCTCAAAATACTGAAAATCCAGGTTCTGAAAATAGATGGTTGCATTCTAAAGACTACATCTGTTGGTCACCATTATAATCACCTTTTTATTACATATTATGTAGTTATATGATAAATAGAAGTAATTTTCCCTATTCCAATTTTCTGAAGTTAAAGTTTCCTTGAGATAGGGGGACTGCACCAGTTCATTTTTTCAGTTTTTGAAAAACTGATTTCAAGATGTATCTATCGGTGGGAATTCTGAATAGAATTTTTGTAGCTATACTGTGTATTATAACTCTCAAGTCTATTTAATTCAAAAATGTTTACAAATATGATAGATAATGGAAAAATTGTTTCCTTCTCATTTTCAGATATCGAATATATAGAAATTCGTTCTGATGCAGATGAGAGTGTTTCAGCATCTGATAAAAGAAGAAGCTACAACTATAGGGTAGTAATGATAAAAGGAGATACGGCACTGGATATGCGAGGAAGATGTAGTGCTGGGCAGAAGGTATACGGCATTTCATTTTTGGTACAGAGTAAATAGGATTTTGAGAACTGATACAAGTGAATGCAAAAAAGTGACACATTCTGAAGTGACCCTGAAGAAGAGGTGGCTCCAACTCTAATTTATAGTTCTGCACATCTTTCTTTTATTGTGTCTGGATTTTGCTGGGAGTATGCAATATCCAGACACTCGTCATAGATAGCCACATCTGTCTCTCACGTGTTGGGCCTTGAGAGATGTTGTTTCCACCTGCCTGTTACATTGTGCCGCAGCATCTAAACTAATCAAAGGCAAGAGAAAAGAGCTCCCCACGAGCCTCGTTCAGCTGCCTCCAGAATCACCGTCTGTACTGATGGCCGTTTGACACCTGCCATATTGATTATGCCCTTAGGCAGCCAAAGCTACCTGCAGTATTACAGCAGGAATCTCTGCTTCTTCCTTAGATGAAGCATTTGCACTGGAATGAGTGGTCCTCCTAAATACGGTGATAGTAGAAAGGGATAAACATGCAGCCAGGGCTGGTCTTATTTCTTCCCTACAGGAACACTTTCTGCCCATCCTTTGTAAACAGAAGACCTGGAGAGCTGTCCCTCGCAGTTTAGGCTCTGGAGTCTGTTGCCTGTACCCAACGTGCCAGTGCCAGCCTAGCCTGAGGACACTGAAATCTTATGAAGGAGATACTTTCTCCTTCCTCTTGTGCAGTAGGAGCTGGAACTTTCTGGCTCCCTTCTTCTGCAACAGCTGGAAGGGCTACCATGGCAGCAGACTTGCATCTCCTTGATGCTGAGGAAGCATTGCCGTTATCTGAAGTAGCTATCTGCTTACTTCCAGAGTAGCAGTTTCCACTGTGTGGCTTACTAGGTCAGTGTCTCATCAGCAGCCAGGCCTTCAGCCCCCTCCTCTCTTCGCTTTTCCCTGACAAGGTGATACTGACAGTAGTAAAAGAAAAATGCAATTAAGGAATAGAACAAAATGGTACACAGTCTTTTTAACCGCATATAGCAATGGAATTGTTAAAAAGATATTCCATGAACAGATGCATACCGTACTGTTAGGTGAGTATGAGAAATGCTGTCAGATTAATTCCCACCTGAATGTGGATGTATACTTATTTTGAAAATTCCATACTCATTATGGGGGAAATCCAAAACTTCTTATAAAACAGCACTGTAAGCAAAAAATGTATCTTCTCTTATAGTAGTCTAGGCTGTTACGTTAGAGTCCTATGTAAATGAGAGTGAAACTTATTCACAGTTTCTTAGCTTATATTCTGAGAATTCTTCTTTGATCATGAACTGTGATGCCAGCAGTCATGATCAYTGGAAAGTATTCTTTGGTAGCATGTTCTCCTAAAGTTTCCATTAAGTGTTCTGTGATTTTCACTAATTCATGAGGTCAAATAAAAATATGATTAGGCAGATTAGTATAGAACTAATATGTAAGGTAGTAAATCCTGCTGACTTCAGTTTTAGTATATAGTCAGGAGTTCAGTAATCCAAACCAAGTGATACAAATACAAATTTCCACCCGCTCTGCCACAATAGGATGGGGCTTGAAAAAAGTACAGTGGTGATGCAGATGACAATGTAGTAATTGTTCTTCTTTCCAGTATTTCCTGAATTTTGAGTATTTCACTTTGATATTTTTCCAACAGTATTTTGTAAAGTCAATCTTTCATTTCAAACTTGCAATTTTAATGTGTTTTTTCAGCTGCAAGGTAGTCAGTTACTGGCATTTTGCAAACTATCAATGAATTTTCTTGTAAGCTTTACTCAGTATTATAGTTTGTAATGGCATTAAAAATAGCATGTTACACACATTGTTCCTCTCTAAACGCTTTGAAGAGTGAGATTTTGTTTATTTTTTTCCCTTAGGTGCTTGCTTCTCTTATTATTCGTCTTGCTCTAGCAGAAACATTCTGTCTCAACTGTGGCATCCTGGCACTAGATGAGCCTACTACCAATCTCGATCGAGAAAACATAGAGTCTCTTGCACATGCCCTGGTGGAGTAAGTGATCTCTTCTTGTGAAGCTTAAAGATGGGTATTTTTTGAATGTTATTAGTAATCAGCAGAAGTGAAGTTTATTTTAAGCTTGTGTATCTCTGTTGATGTATACTATTATACATGCAAAGCAGTAGCTTTAGATTCCCTCTCCTTTTTCTGGAAAAGTATCTCTTACATAATTTATTTATTTTTTAATGAGGGTAAAAAGAGATACTACTCTGCATTAGATTGCTTGACAATTCATGTCATTTGTGTCAGTAGTTAACTACTTTTGCACTAGATATTTACAAGTTCTGTAAAACTAGAATGTGATTTAGATAGAAGTGTACTAACCAGTATCTCTTTTGTAGGATAATAAAAAGCCGATCACAGCAGCGCAACTTTCAGCTTCTGGTGATAACTCATGATGAAGATTTTGTTGAACTTCTGGGCCGTTCTGAATACGTGGAAACATTCTACAGGATAAAGAAGAACATTGACCAGTGTTCTGAAATTATGAAGTGCAGTGTCAGCTCCTTAGGTTCATATGTTCATTAGAATTTCAAGTAATTAGGTATTATAGACTGGCTTAGTCGCATTACTTAATAGAGCTGAAGCGAAAGCATTTGGAAATATCATAGCATGTAGTATTGTGGAGATTTGTAGCAATTTTAGCTAGAGTCTGAAGCTGTTACCTTTTTAAATTTTGTATCTTTGCACATATTTGTGTGCATGAGTTTGAAAATCGCTGTACTTTGGAAGAATGTAAATGAATACAAAGCAGTTAACTTTTAGATGTAGTTTATGCTTTAAAGTGAAAATAAAGTTACGATTTACTTTGAGTATCGGGGTGAGCTCAGATGAAGATTCTCTGGAACAGCTGTAGCTGCATCAGGATAACAGGGCTTGCCCTCCATCCCTTCATTATGGCATGTTCAGGATTGGTTTGCATCTGTCTAGTCAAGGCTTGTATGCAGCTGTCCCTCTCATCTACACAAAATACACAAGATTCAAAAAGGATTTTTACAACTACCTCTGCAAGGTACCATTACTCTGACTTTTCAAAGACAAAATCTTCACAAAAATGCAAGCGTAGTGTAACAACTTCCTTGAGAGTAAAGCAGTCTTGTCTCTGACTAGATGAATGGATGACAGAAACATATTTTAACCAGAAACAGGGGCAAGTCTGTTTGCTGGAAGGGGGCAGAAATGTCATCTACCTATCTATCACTGACGTTTATGGAAGTTGTATCAAAATCTAGAGTACTTGAGGTCATATTTTTATCCTACATGAGATAATCAAGCTCTGTAAAAATGATAGGAAAAATGCCTTGGAGTCTTAATCTGTGTGTCAGATAAGGAGTTGTGATAATGCTTGCTGAACAGCTGCGCCACTTACAACTCTTTATGAACTCTTTCCCTTGGCACAGCAACACCTCATGGCCCTGCAGAGCAAAGGGAACCAGCCACTCAAATTAGAATTGCAGTAGAGAGCCAATAAATTGCAGAGGATCTGGTCATCTCAGCAACGTGCCACCTCTGAAGTCAGGCAGACCCTGACAGATGCAGTTTCTGGGCTTATGTTACTTGGTAACCAAGTACGGGGACACCTATTCTACCCTGAATTGTAGATGCAAGTCCACAAACAGGAGCTGGTTTTACGGCTCTTTATGTCCTAGCAGACAATCTATCACCAAAGTTCAATTCCCAAGGAAAAATCTTTAAACCACTGTGAAAAAAAGTGAGTAACTTCAGAACATTCTTCTTTGGAAAACAAAGGAATGAGCCTGGGACCATTGCACTTTGCCTTCCGCCTTCCTTTTGCATTGCAAGGTGGGAATCCCTTTTTCATGTGTTTCCCCAGTGACTAAGTGCAGTTTCCAACCGCAAGCTAGGTCGTGGTCCCAGGAGAGCAGTAGGAGTGTTGGTGAAGCTGCCTTGGTGGCGAGGGCGAGGCGCGGGCGTGCGCCGGCGCGGGATAAGCACCATGGACAGGGCCCGGCCCCAGGCCTGCTGCGGCGCTGGAGGAGCCCGGCCGGACCCGGCCGCTGCAGCGCGGCGCTGAGCCCTTCGCTCGGCCTTCTGGAGCCGCAGGGAGCCTCTGTAGAGCTCTTCGCTTTATAAAGTAATGCCACGGGCACCACCTGTTTAAAGTGTCTAGAAAAAATCTGCACCAAAAATACAAACAGCGTGAAAAACGAAGGCAGAACCCCAGGTCTAACTCTTCATCCTTATAGCTAATGTTCTTGAGCCTAGTATGTGACCAGAAAGGTATGTGGACTTGGCAGTAGGTGCCTGTAACTATGCCAGAAACTGAGCACTTGAAATAAGTATTTCCACCTGAGTTTTCTAAAAGTGTAAGGGATCGAAGTTGCATCAGTCACCAGGTAAACCGCCCAACGATGACTGAATGAATGAATGAATGGGACTGCAGAGCTATTGCGCCCTTTCACCAAGCTCCTGAAAAGGCAATTAGAGCCGAACTGGGGGGAGGGGAAGAGTGAAGACAGAGGAAAATGCTACTAACATGCATTACGTTTGCAGTTTTAACAAAGAAGCTTCACTGACTCTAGTACTACTTCCTGAAGGGGAATTTTCTTAAAGATATAATCAACAGAAAAAATAGACTTTGAATTTTCGAAATTTCCTATACTACTTATTAATTTTAACGTGACACATACATCTGAGTTCATGAAGAATTACATTATCTTCCGAATCAGCTCCCGTACCCATATGAATTCCATGCTTTTTTTTTTTTTTTTTTTTTTGAGTTAGAGCCATGGTTCGAAAGTGCTCCGTAAAACACTGCAGGTATATTTTTGCCCAAGCCAGTCCTTTTGCTCTGTTCCCCGACTGCAAAGAGGTTTATTTCCACCCCTCCCACCCCCAACCTTGAGAATTAAACTTTTTGCCAAAACGTGGAAAAAATAGAAAGTCCGGTGGGAAACTGTTCCTGCTCATATGTAAAGTGTCAGCATCAAAATAAACCAAATCCACATGATGGTTTTCTCACACCTTCCATGTGAATAATCCCTCTTCCCTCACATAAGTGGAAAGCATCATTCCAGAGTCCTGCTTTATTGCTAACTGCATGGAAAAGGGACTTACTGCAGCTGCCCCCCCGGGTTTGGGATGGCCCGGAGGCGGGGGGAGAAATAGCGATGGTGGTATCTCCAGTAAACCAAGTGTAGGAGAAATCAGAGATACTTCCATGAGCTTCCGCCGCTCATGGGCGCCTTGGGGAGAGTTAAGATTAAAAAAAGGGTCCAACGCCCCCCCGGCGGCAGGATGCTGACGTGCGCTGAGCGCAGCAGTGCTCAGACACGGATTGCCGCGGCCGGGGGGGGCCGCCGCGCTCCAGCGCTGCCTCTTCTGCCTCTTTCCTCCGCGCTACCCACAGGAAACGGGCGCTGTTAGAGATCGGCGCAGTCAGCCACCCCCGGCGCTGCGTCAAGGGGATCCCGGCGCTGCCGGCGATTTCCTGCCCTGCGGCGCAATGGGGCCGGCATGCGTCGACGCCGGGCGTGCGGCACCGGCGGGGCGTCGTGGATGCCGCGTGGGGCTTCGCTGCAAGCAGAGGACGAAACCCAAGGGTGGAAAGACAAGCGGGCAACGTCCTAGCCAAGCCGGCCGAGCCCGAGCTGTGCCGAGAGCGCCGAACGCCCTGTGAGCGCGGGAGCAGCCTGGAAAATACCCTGGAGGCTGGCTAGGGCGAGCCTGGCTTCTGCCAGAGACGCCAGCAACAGGTTTCCTTGCAGATGCCTCTGAGCACGGCGCAGCTTGGGCGACTCCTCTGCTCGTCTCCAGCCATAAAGTCCCGCACCGCCACGGGTCCCCCGCCCCACAGCCCGTCTCCTGTGGAACAAAAGAAAACCTGTAATTTAAAAATCCACTTCTAAGGGAAAAATTATGAATAGCTTTTAAACCAGACTAAACAAAATAATGGGCTAGATGCCTTAGTGTCCATTGCGGCTCATGGGCTAGGGGAACCTGCTGGCTCAGGCGAGCCCTGACTTACTGCTGGCCATAAACCAGGAGAATATTCTTAGCCTTGGCCTTAGCCCCGTCCTTAAGCAGTTTCCCCTGGCCAGCGCTGGCGGGAGGATACCGAGCTGGCGGGAGGACCCTGAGCCCCGGCTGACGCAGATTTGTTCTTCTTGTCTTCCATGGCTGGGCTGGGGGCTGGAGGAGCCGAACAGCGCGGCACGAGCCGTCCCTGCCGCAGCCACCACCGTGTGCTGCAAGCTGCTTCCTCAGGCTACACCGGGTGACCAGAGTGGGGACGATGCTAGTTGAGTCAAGAGCAGGTTAAACAAAAAAAAACGTGAAACTCCTCATTCCGTGGCACCCTTTTTCCCCCCCTCTCTTTGTGCTAGCAGTAACTACTGAGGAATAGTTGCTGTTCAAGACAACGCTACTGAATGGGGCAGGGGCCCTGGTGACGAACCATATAGAGAAGGCAGAGTTACTGAACGCCTTCTCTGCTTCAGTCTTTGCTGCTAAGACCAGGCATCCCAGATCCTAGAGATCGTGAAGAAAGTCTGGAGAAAGGAAGCCTTTCCCTCGGTGGAGGATCAGGTTAGAAATCATTAAGGAAAACTTGACATCCACAAGTCCATGGGCCCTGATGGGATGCACCCACGAGTGCTGAGGGAGCTGGTGGACATCATTGCTAGGCCACTCTCCATCATCACCTTGGAAACATTGTGGAGACCAGGAGAGGTGCCTGAGGACTGGAAGAAGGCTAATGCCACTCCAATCTTCAAAAAGGGCAAGGAGGAGGACTCAGGGAACTCCAGGCCAGTCAGCCTCACCTGCATCCCTGGAAAGGTGATGGAGCAGCTCATACTGGAGGCCATCTCTAAGCACATGAAGGATAAGAAGGTGATCAGGAGTAGTCAGCATGGCTTCACCAAGGGGAAAATCACACATAACCAACCTGAGAGCCTTCTGTGATGGAATGACTGGCTGGGTAGATGAGGGGAGAGCAGTGGACGTTGTCTACCTTGACTTCAGCAAGGCTTTTGACAGTGTCTCCCAAGACAGCCTCATAGACAAGCTTAGGAAGTGTGGGTTAGATGAGTGGACAGTGAGGTGGATTGAGAACTGGCTGAATGGCAGAGCTCAGAGAGTTGTGATCAGTGGTGCAAAAAGTCTGGTTGGAGGCCTGTAGCTAGTGAAGTCCCCCAGGGTCAGTACTGGGTCCAGTATTGCTCAACCTATTCATCAGTGACCTGGATGAAGGCACAGAGTGCACCCTCAGCAAGTTTGCTGGCAGTACCAAACTGGGAGGAGTGGCCGATACGCCAGAGGGCTGTGCTGCCATTCAGAGAGATCTGGACAGGCTGGAGAGGAGGGCAGAGAGGAACCTCATGAAGTTCAACAAAGGCAAGTGCAGGGTCCTGCACCTGGGGAGGAATAACCCCATGCACCAGGACAGGTTGGGGGCTGACCTGCTGGAAAGCAGCTCTGYGGAGAAGGACCTGGGAGTGCTGGTGGACACCAAGTTAACCAYGAGGCAGCAATGTGCCCTTGTGGCCAAGAAGGCCAATGGTATCCTGGGCTGCATCAGGAAGAGTGTTGCCAGCAGGTGGAGGGAGGTGATCCTCCGCCTCTCCTCAGCCCTGGTGAGGCCACACCTGGAGTACTGCGTCCAGTTCTGGGCTCCCCAGTACAAGAGGGATGTGGCACTACTGGAGAGAGTCCAGCGAAGGGCTACTAAGATGATTAGGGGACTGGAGCATCTCTCTTATGAGGAAAGGCTGAGAGAGCTGGGCCTGTTCAGCCTGGAGAAGAGAAGGCTGAGAGGAGATCTTATCAACGTGTACAAGTATCTGAAGGGAGGGTGTCGAGAGGATGGGACCAGACTCTTTTCAGTGGTGCCGAGCGAGAGGACGCGAGGCAATGGGCACAAACCAAAACACAGGAAGTTCCATCTGAACATGAGGAAAAACTTCTTCCCTGTGAGGGTGACAGAGCACTGGAGCAGGTTGCCCAGAGAGGTTGTGGAGTCTCCTTCTCTGGAGATATTCAAAACGCGCCTGGACGCGATCCTGTGCAACGTGCTCTAGGTGACCCTGCCTGAGCAGGGGGSTTGGACTAGATGATCTCCAGAGGTCCCTGCCAACCTCAACCMTTCTGCGATTCTGTGATCACAGTGTGGTTTAAAAAAACAATAACTTGGACCAGGTGGGGAGGAAGAGTGGAGAGCACTAAGCAGCCTTCCTTAGTACGTCAAGCATGCTGAGAAACTAAGGCGTTTATAAATGATTTCATATGGGTAGACAAACCAAAAATCATTTCCCCTCCCCATCATTGCCCCATCATTCATGTCTTCAGCAACATCATAAACTGTTTTTGGTCTGATTATCCGCACTTAGGCAGCAAGGTGACAAACCCTTTGACTAGAGAAATGGCCTTAAACACGTCCATGTCTGAACAGGGAAACTGAGTCGTGTTTCTAAAAGTGGCCCTTACTTACTTACACTAACAGCAGAAAAGCAAAACTTTAAAGTTCTGCCGGCTTTRATGGGAATTATGGAGTACAACTAATGTGCCAGGTGCTCAGAGAACGCTGCAAAGGAAACAGCTTTGCCCAAAGCACTTCTTTGAGGGTTTAAAACTTCAGAGAGGATGAAAATTCCTCTTTGCTCCCAAAATTATTTTCTGACTTGCCTGAAATAAAATAGCGACTTACAGAACAACTGTGTTTTGTCTGTGAGCAAATGTTTGCCAAAGCTTCTAATTTGGAAGTTCCCTTTTCTTCCTGCAGGCGTGGTTGTAGGTAGAAAGCTTTTGCATGCCCTAAAAATTAAAAATAAATAGAAAAAAAAAGAAGAGATGTGATTATCTACAAACAAACACCACAGACTAAACCAATAAATACAGACGATGCTTTCGAAAGCTTAATCATTTAATGTCTCCATGCAACTCTGTTAGYATCTAAATGTCACACTAACTATCGCGTCTCATCTATTTCAGTATGACAGGCTGTTCACGGCCCCCTGGGAGGCTGCCAGCAGCCAGCGCTGCTTCGCTTCTATCGCAAGATTGCAGCGTCGGGAAATGTGATGCAAATTCTCCTTAATCCTGCTTCATCCTATTCTACGTAACCTGACTTATGCAGAAAAAGGATATATACATCCGTTCTGCTCTGGTGCGTGTCGGGCTCGGAGGGGCCAGGCGGCACCAGGAGCAGCTGGGGCTGCCGCCTTTCCAATCCGCGCGCTGAAACCCAGCCGGTTTGTAAACCCAACCGCTGATTCAAGAGATGATATTGCATGTGCTGATGCGAGACATTATGGGGTGACCCACATTTGGGCTTTTTTTTCATGTTATAAAATGTTTTATATAACTCCCACACCAGCTTCTAAAAGCAAGGCCCAGCACCCATGAGCAAGCAGCCTGAAAAAAGGAGATTTTTCTTTTTTTTTGGGGGGGGGGGGCTTCTTGCTGAGGATTTCTTAAAAATTGCTGTAATAGTGTTGGAAACAGGCAGGTGGGTGTCAAAAAATCCAGCACTCGGCAAGTATAAAAGAGAAGCGAATGCCGTATCATCCCGGTTAGGCCGTCCGCTGGACCTCACGGATGGCGACCCCGCTTCTCGCCCCCCCTCCGGCTGCAGGGACGGACGCGGGCGCTGGATGGCTGCACGGTGCTGCACTCGGATGCGTCCAGCACYGGTGCCCAGTCCGCAGCCAGCTGGCGAGAGGGGGCTCATCAAAAATGCTGAAAAGAAATGAAACGTTGGTACAGCAATGCCTGAGAAAGGGGGGAGTTACGGCAAGGTGCTCGGAGCCGTCGGCAGAGGTGGCATTTGGGGCAAAGCCGAGCTGTTCTGTGCATGATGCAATGTGAAG
This sequence comes from Apteryx rowi, assembly GCF_003343035.1. Taxonomy (NCBI): domain Eukaryota; kingdom Metazoa; phylum Chordata; class Aves; order Apterygiformes; family Apterygidae; genus Apteryx; species Apteryx rowi. The sequence continues at coordinate 2,212,749 of NW_020448307.1, read as the reverse complement.
GGCTGGTAGGGAGACGAGGCGGTCGGCGATTTAACCAGAAAGGTGCAAATTCAGCCCGGCTAGAACGACGGCCCGCAGTTGCTCGGGTTTGCCGCAGAGCCGGGAGGCGAGGGCGATCCTCCCGGCAGGGTCCGGCCGAGGCGCTCCAGCTTTATTGCCATCAGGTGCTTCAATTAGCCTGAAAACCCCGTTTTCCTGCAGGCCCGTAACGGCTGGCTTGGCGCTGGCGGCAGTGCCCGGTGCTGCCTGGCCAGCGGCACCCGGAGCCGCCGGCACCTGGCTGCGGGAAAACCCCGGCCCCGGAAACGAGCCACCTTGCCCAGTTGCCTGGATTTGCTTCGAAACCAGCAGCGGCAGCCGCATTTTGTGCACCGCTCGTCTGACACTAGCGTTTTCCTGATGCTTGTGCTGGTTTCTCCGGTACCCGACAGGCACCGCTGCCCAGATCCGCATGGACACTGGGCATCTCCCAGCTGGCGTCACCCCTGCGAGCAGAGCAGGCTCCATCATGGGCAGCAGAGGCCACGAAGCCCAGCTGTGCCTGCGTTTGTGCCCTGCCGTCGCCACCGGCTGCGGCATGGGGATGCTCCAGCACGGGGATGCTCCCATGCAGGGATGCTCCCGTGAAGGGATGCCCCAGTGCAGGGATGCTCCCGTGCAGGGAGGCCCCAGTTCAGGGATGCTCCCATGCAGGGATGCCCCAGTGCAGGGATGCTCCCGTGCAGGGATGCTCCCATGTAGGAACGCCCCAGTGCGGGGATGCTCCCGTGCAGGGA
>NW_020448307.1:2174086-2211903 GCF_003343035.1 Apteryx rowi | reverse complement strand
GGGATGCTCCCGTGCAGGGAGGCCCCAGTTCAGGGATGCTCCCGTGCAGGGATGCCCCAGTGCAGGGATGCTCCCGTGCAGGGATGCTTCAGCGTGAGGATGCTCCAGCATGAGGATGTCGTTCGGGGATGCTCCCACCGGGCCGCATTGCCAGCCGGGAGGCAGATGCTGATCTAGCATCTGGTCTAGCATCACTATTTTGCAGGAAATCCAGTGATTGGGCTTTGATACCATCTTTCTTGAGATGCCAGGGAAAGGACATTTTTCAAGCATGCAGAAGCAACTGACGTCAATAAAACCAGAACGCCTTGGCTCTCTTCTGCCATGATAACTTTATATTTTCTAATATAAAAATAATGCGTTCAAATGAGAAGACATTTATTTGAAATGCAAAATTCAATGCTTGTTCAGACTATGCGACACCCTTGCTTTACTGACATCATTAAAAAAAAAAAAAAAAAATCAGACAGCAACTTGTTAAACTTGAACTTTCCCACAATTTTTAAACTAAACCTGACACTCTGCAAACAGGCGGCGCAGCGGCGGGCGGCGCGGGGCAGGCACTCGCCCGGGGCCTCGGCCGCGGTGCCGCACGGGAGCCGAGCCGCAGCGAGCTGCTGCTGCGGAGCTGGGGCTCCCGGGGCAGCGCTTGAAAAGACACAGTGGCGAATTTGGGAAGGCAAGAAGCAATTCTGGCACGTTGAATTTTTCCCCCCACAAAATTCCCCCTAAAAGCAAAGTTTAGCAATTGCAAGAGAGACGGCCGCATTCGCCGCGGCTTTCGCCTGGGGCCGCGCTGGTGTGAGCTGCCTGGCCGCCGCCGCGGGGCCACCGGCCGCCGCCGCGGGGGTACGTGCTGCCGAGCAGCGCGAGGCCTCCTTAACCAAACACCCACAGCCCGCAAAATCCCCCCCGCTAGCTCTTCCCTGATGCGCAAGAGCTTTTTTTTGTTGTTGTTGTTTCTTTGCAGATGTTTAACATCTTGATAAAAACGTGGAGGTTTCTTTCTTTCTTTCTCTCACATCTGATTTTGGCTACTTTAGCACGCTCGAGCTTGCTGCCTGTACGGTCAAATGATGTGAATTTTTTTTTCTTACACATGGTTCAGTTATTCCGGACTCCAGCAGCTTTTACCCAGGGCGATGCCTGGGGGTGCCGCGGATGCGGACGGGGCCGGTCGCCCCGGGGCCCCGCACGTTCCCGCAGGCAACGGCCGCGACGCGGCACCCCAAAGCCCCGGGAACCGCCATGGGTCTGCGCCGGCCCCGCAACGAGCCCCAGGGATGCTCCGACGTCGCTGCATGGCGACTCGAGAACACGACCCGCGTTTCCCGAAGGAGCGCTGGGTCCCCGGGATGCGACGCCCGCGCGGGAATCGCGCCCCGCGAGGCCCAGCGGCTCCCCACAAACCCTCGTGAACGTCTCCGGGTTGAGGGGGACGGGTGCCGCGGTCGTGCTGCCCTCCCGCGGGACGGCGCTTCCCGCCGGTGTCGTCCTTACGGCTTCCCCGCCGGCRGGACGAGGAGCGCCCCGGGAGCTGCTTCTCGGCACGGCAGGCTGTCGCCGGAGTCGATGCCTGCGATGATGGGCTTTGCTCGGGTGTGCAACATGTTCACGGTATTCCGTAGACAGCAGAAACCCTAAATTTTTCATTTCAATACCTTGTAATCTATCAATTAGACGATTAGGATCTTGCTAGGCAGGCAAATAAAAGATAGGGTTGGTTAAGGGGGGGAAGACTTTGCAATTATCATTACATAATGACCTTCTTTGGGGAGAACGCCGCTTGTAGGTCTATCGCCAGATCAAAACAGGAAGAAACCTATATTTGGTAGTCAATGGCGATGTCTTTCCTTGCCTGCGCTATAAAAATAATGCTCTGCCAAGCACAGACCCAGTGAGGACTTCACTACCAAGTCTTACCGGGCACTAAAGAGTTCTCACCAGGCGAGACAGGATGTTCGCTCCACTGAAGACTGTTTTTGCTCTTGTCTATCTGATAGATTTAATTTCTTCCAGACCACTGGCAACCACCTCTCCCAAATTACGCCTGTCAGAGATCACCCACCTCATCCAACAGCTCCACGCAGGAGCACAGGTAAATATCAGCACACCCGATGTTTTTCACTGCTTGCAGCTTAGAGGAACATTATTAATGATTTCTAACAACTGGCAGTCGATGACGTATAATTTCAGCCCCGGTTCTAGCAACCTTTTTTCTTCATGGGGCATCATCGAGAGGGTGACTGAGAACCTGCAAGCGAGCCCTAGCTCGCCGGGCCGCGCTGGCTGCCGTCCTCGTGCCCGGGGGCCCGTGGCCRAACGCCCGCACTGACCGGCGCCGCTGGCCACCGCTGCTGCCTCTTTTCTAGCTACGGTTCTTTTTGGGTGAACAGCCTGGGGTTTGCGTCTCCTTTCTTTGGTGCTCAGGAGCAGCCGTGGCCCCTCTCGTGTCTCCATGCTGCGGGAACGGTTGGGGAAGGGGCAGGAATTCGGCGCTACCTGACCGCCAAGCGGGGACGGGGCTGGGGGTGCAGCAGCGGCGGCGGCGGCCCCCCTCGGCGGCCGGGATGTGCAAAGCCGTCGCCCATTTTCCTAAGGGGCCGATTTTTGGGATGGTTTGCTGGAAGCCGGCTCGCGCTGCGGGCTCTGCAGGGCCGGCGCCAGCCGGGACCGCTCCGCGCTGCCTCTCCCTCCCGGCGCCGGAGCGGGACGCGGCCAGGCGGGTCCCGTTTGCGGGGACAGGAGGGGGTTAAGCGACCGGCGAGCGAGGGTTTGGCTGTTGCCCCGAAACGCCGGGCCGACCCTGCCTCGCCGAAAGCTGCCTACAGCGCGGTTTTGTTCTGAATCTCCCCGTCGGGGGAAGTTCTCGCAATGACGCTTCTCGCTGATCTTGTTCTTCAGATTCCCTGCAATGACACCAGGGTGGCACAGGTCGTCTTCACGGATCGAAAGGTAAAACGCGATGTGGAGATATACACAAAAAGCGCATTTATAATAAATACAGGCATAACTAGAGCTCTCGCTGACATTGTAGGCAGCCCACAGAACAGAGGTATTTTTCTTAGTCACCGAGCAGGAATTGATCGAATAGAACTAACTTGGTACAAATCTAGATAACTAAATCCACTGAACTGTCTGCCTCCAGTCGTTTCCACTTTCATCAGTCTGCTTGTCACGTGGTAACCTACCAGTATTCGTGGCTACGACCAGCGTTTGTGGCTGTCACGCCGGAACTGCTCTCCGGCTGTATCAGGTATTAGCTTTTGTGCACAGCAACGGGACTGAGTCGCTTAACACGGCTACGATTAAAAGACTGAATGAAGGGCAAATAAAACGATAACAGTTTAGGAAGTCATTGTGAAACCCCCCATCAGTCCCAAGAAGTCAGACAAGTAACAGCAACTTAAAACAACTACCTGCTTCTAGTAATTGTTTTCGTGTCGCCTTGGTGTTCAACAGCTGTCCGAGCAGGAGCTACTGTGCCAAGCCGCGACGGCTCTCGACAAGGTCACCAAGTGCAAGGACGCCTACGAGCCGTTCGTCGCCAACCTGAGGACGYTGCACGGCCAGATGGTGAGCGGCCGGGGGCCCGGGCGGGCTGCGCGCGCTGCCCCGCTCACGCTCCCCCAGGGCCTCGGACGTGCCGGCAGATGTAATCAAGCTGTTCTGGTGACGCTCACTCCGTAACCCAGCTCCGCCGGGAGCATCCGAGCGGCACGTGCTGCCGGCGCCCCGGGCCACAGCCCCCGGCTTGGTGCCGGCTCGCAGCCACCCGTCCGTCTTCGAGCCCGCTGAGCCTGGCCAGCAAGGACTGCAAGGCCACCGCCGGGTATTTTCCCCAAGAATCCTCTCCAAAAAAGGAAAAATTCCCAGCCTCTGGGGTCAGCAGCCTCACGACACTTAACTGAAAATAACTCCCTGGTAATATTTATTATATATGATGCACTGTAGACAGCAAATAATCTTACGCTCGGCCAKGTGCCGCAGCAGGGTGAGAGCAGCTCATTGGCACTTTCGTCTCCGTGATGGTATTTCACAGAAYTGACTTTGCATAACGATTAAGTTCGGGAGACAAATGCAACAGAAGCAAAACATCTGCCCTGGGCGGTTGGTTAGCTAGCTGGTTTTATTAAGCTTTTAAATATTGTTATGAGCTCTAACACGGTTACGTTTCCCCTTCCTCAGAGCTGCTCCCTGACCACTGAGAACGAGATCTACCTGAGGAATTTCCTGCCGGAGCTGGGGAACTTCACCCAGGGGGTGTTCAGACGGCTCTCCACATTACCTGCAAAATGGGAAGAGCACGCCTCCCAGTAAAAACCGCAGCCGGCGGTTTTAAACAACAGATCCTAGTTCTGGTAGTTCTTAAAATATGTTTCGTAGAGTTGGCGGCGCTCATCGCTGCGTGCACTTCCTCAGCTTTGACACAGCCCTCCTAGATTCACCTGCCTGCAAACCCAACCAGGTACGCGATGYAACGGGGGGCCCCTCGGCCCGCTGCGCTAAACCTGGCTGTCCTCTGCAATGCGCAGGGTCCTCTTGCTCGCAGGAGCCTAGCGCGCCCCGGGCCTAAAGCCCAAGGGTTTATTTTGTGACACGTTCAGTCTCTGCATGAGAAGTCTTGTATGTGAGACTAGGGCAGGAGCAGGGGCTGGCATCTTGCTTGCCCAGAGGATCTTATGCCATCAGATCCCGTAGCCTCCCTCATCAAGCCACTGGCTCTCGGTGGTTCAGCCTACGAGAGGCCGAGTGAAAACCCTTGCGCAGTCAAACAGACGAGCTCAGCATCGCCTTCACGCATCAGTATGGCAGAAATATATCTATCTATCATCTCTGCTGCGATATCGGCTACCAGGGCAAGCCAAACTGTGAGAGATCAGGCTATACAACATGCAAAACCTGATTTCCCCAAACCATCGCTATATGGAAGAACGTTTAATTACCTGCTGTCACGGGTTCCTGAAYGGGGCCGCCGTGAACACTGCTGCATTTTTCCTCATTCACCTTCTGATGCAGAGACTAACAAAAGCAAAACCAAATTATCTGCTTCCTGTTCCTCTTTAATGAAGTGAGGTTTCTTCATAATTATCTTCTCTCCCTAAAGAGATCAAAATCTAGGCTGAAATGAAGTATTTTCACCAATGACTTACTACAGCAGCCCGTGAAGATAATTAATTGGCAGGTGCTGGCATGCAAAAACTCAGCTGCAGCGCAGCRCCAAGCTCGGTTTTCTGCCGCCCACCCCAAGCACTGGGAAACCCGCGGTATTTGACTTGGACAGTGCAACCGATTAGAGAGCAGATGGTCCGAGCTTACTTCTCCAAGCTGAGGAAGTGCAACAGCTGAATAAAAGAGCAAACCGGGGGGGAGGGAGCGGGGGAAAGAAGAGGGGAGGGAGATTTCATATCTGTCATATCTAATTTTTAACATAACTTTTGATATGTCTTCTATATTGTCAGTGGGCTTTTAAATTATTAATAGTGAAGTCTAGGACTGTATAAAACAATTGACAGTTTGTAGGATAACTTTTGATCTAATAGCTGCTCCAYGGCATCTTATTGCTAGAGTTTATTTATTATTGTATTTTATTTAAATAACTTATTTTTATATTGCATAATCTAAAGATTCAAGACCAAAAAGTCCTAGCTATAGAAAGCATTTGAACATATGCTTTTCTTCAGTTGGGATCTAACAAAAGGACAAAGCCAATATTCAGAATAAGTGTTTTATTTTTAACTTATATAATAGTAATTCTATGAAATGTAGTCCATATTTAAAATACTGCTACCTCGTTCTTAGGGAACTGTTATTGCCTTATTGCCTTTCCAAGACAACAAATGAACGTGTGCTGACTCATAATTTATTGTTCTTCCATATATTTAAAATATTTGTATTACAACAGAGTTAATATATTCAAATTATCATGTATTTGGACATCTTAATATTTTTTTCATTTCAACTTTGCACTGAAATTATAAAACTGTCTCCGGGCTTAAGCAATAAACTACGAATGACGTGTTCTCTGAGTCAATGATTTATGCTGCTGATTCCCCTTTTCTTATTTTGAGAAGCTAATTAAAAACGTCAAGGTCCCATCTCCTCGTTCTGGCAGTATGAGACAAGGGGAAAAGAGAGGCCGGTATTTCTTGGCGCAATATATAGCAAATGTACAAAGTCCACTATGAGGACTAGTTTTCAAGAAAACAGAAGGCACCATCTGGCCAAGCACAGGTCTCCTGATCGCGACGGCTGGCGTCGTGAAGGCAGCTCAGCTGCCGGAGCTCCCCACGGGCCTGGTGAGGGCCCTGGGCTTGGTGGCTTCCAGCAGCTGGAGGTGTCAGCAGTCCTACCTACGCCATGGTGCCAGCCTTTTAAGAAAGGGGGAGAGGAGATTACAGAAATTTGGAGGGCCAGGAAAGAGCACAGGGTTGGGGAACCTGGAACTGGGAAAATAGGAGGCGAAGGGAGCRGTTAGAAGAGGTTGGATGAGATGCCTCATTGGTGAGATGGTCTTGTGCAGTGGGGCCATCACGAAGGAAAGTGATACAGGGAACAGACTGTGGTTTGGGGTGATCCTGGGCATGAAACAGGAGCATGAGAGAAGGATGGAAGACAAGAACCTGAGTCGGAGAAGGTAGAGAYGCGGGGAGAGGGCAGAAAAGCTGCAGTGCTCCGAGGGGAGGTGCGTCGAGCAGATGGGTGATGTTAGGGATGCGGCAGAGACCGGCTCATGGGATAAGCACCTGTTCGGGCATAGGCAGCGGCATGTACACATGCAGGAAACTGGCTTTTACAAATATGTGTGATGGGGTGTTAATCCCAGCCTTTGAATTTACTCCAGATAAATGCAAGGCGTTATTAGCAGCAATATCAGATGCRGCAAGTAACACATTAAATGCCAAGACACCTCTCTTCTCTGATTCAATGAAAACTTCAGAACATCACCCTGTAATTGCCAGATACTTTCACCCATTTCCAGCCTGAATTTACCTTGGGYGGTTTGTTACACCTATAGTCCTCTMCCCTCACAAACTGCGATGAACAGGCCCACCTCTGCCTCCGTGGCGCAGAGCCTAGGGATGTTAACTCACACGATGCTGAAAGCTCRTTCAAATCCCTCCTGGGAAGCTGAACGCTTCCCTCCTCCGTCGTACCCCCCTGCCTAGGCCTTGGACAATGTTGAGGCACCCGCTTTCAGATCTTTCTCAGCTGCTGTCCTTGAGCTGTTTCTGTTTGGGCCAAAGAAAGCCTGAGACGACTGAGCTGATGGCCCTGCCACGGAGTGATGGCTGCAGCTTTCCCTAGGAGCCCTGGCCCAGAAACAGCCAAGCCCAGGAGGGAGATCCCAGCGTGGGGACCCCTGGGGCAGCTCAGCCGGCGAGCAGCGTGGGGAGCTGCACAGCCAGGGTGGCTCCCGGAGCCCACGCCGGCGTCTCCACCAGGCTGGAGGAGCCTACGTGGAGCCAGCTCAAGGCTGTCGCGCAGCTCCAAGGACGGACACCAACCCTGCCCTGGTGCGCGCTGCAGAGCCAGGCTGCGGCCCCCACGCAGCAGTTACTCAGCGCTCAGCCATGCTCGGGGACACGGGAGGAAAAAGGGCAACYGAGAAGGATCCAGGGCACCTTTACAAATCAAGTACCTTTTTTCAGTAAGACAGCTTTTCAGGAGGAGGAAACCTGTGACACCTCAGCCCAGTTCTCCCGGTTGACGCTCCCAGTGTCATTCCTGTCTCCCTCACGCGGAGACAAGCATTGCTCGGAGGACTACAAGAGGGCTAACCCTCAAGCACGGAGCAAAAGGAGTGTGAAAGGGGCGGCACTGTCTCCGGCTTGCATTTTTTTGACTGTAGGTGCTAGGACTATTCCCGTCTGAAATATTAACTCTTCCCCAAAACACAGGAGCGTGCTGCCTACGCTTGCGGTTTAGCTCCCTCCTGGGAGGTGGTGCTGTCATGTTTTACCATGTGCCTAAGAACAGAGGAAAAGTGCTTTTTGTACTCTTCAGGGGAGCTGTAAGAATGTCGTGCACTTTCTGACATTTCAGACGAAGGGCTTCCAGTAGAGAGGAGGAAGGGTCAGCGCCATTAGGATTTTATACAAGGAATTAGCGTGACTGGGGACACAAGCTTTCCAAAGCCCGGAAAGGTGAGCTGCACCATGAAAGAGCAGAGGCCACACAGCTCCTCTCTGCCCATCTTACACAGGGAGATCAAAATTCCAGTACATTTATCCCAGAAAAATAAAGGCTGAGAAGGAGCATAGCTCCTGCTCTCACCGCTCAGGGGGAGGAAAATGAAGGAAAAGAAGGTCCTTATACTTACAAGAGAGATGAAAACTAATTTATGCTAAAGGGTAACATTATCACAAACACAAACGTGTATAAATTGTCATAAATATATACAGACTGGTAACTAGAGGAAGGGTCCTAGTCACCTGGGAGGGAGGGAGGGCCAGGTAGGACGAAGGGGCTGGATCAGATTGCCATGGCAGCAGCGGGATGGGAAATCACTGACTTAAGAAGGGAGCTCAATTAATTCATTAATGGGCACACACTGTACGTGGCCACCTGCAACAGCAGGGTGAGGGTGAGGCAGCGGTTCCTCCCCGCTCTGGGCTCCTAGCAGAGCGCCGTGCCGTGGATCCCTATCAGAGCCCAAGGCTAGAAATGAAACTCTACCGTGTCGAGCCACGCGGTGGTTCAGGGCCTGGCAGCGCTGAGAACGTACTGGTAGAAACGGGGACTGCACGTGGGGGACGCGGCTCTCGGCAATCAGTTTTATCTGCTGCATCCTCCTGGCAGGAAAGGACATGGGAATTACTTTTTCACCGATGACTTTGTTACTGCACAAGTGATGCAGTTTTCCATTGTGATTCAACCTGACTAGTTTAAAGGTTACCTTTTTCTGTCAATTTAGCAGAGATGTACATTCCAGTTTCAGAGCTTTCCACTGCGATCACCAGGGAAATTACTGTGCGCGCACCAGGCGCTCAGCACCTGCAGAGCGCCGACTGGCCTGTGCCACGCAGCCCAGCACTGGGAGCACCAGCAGCTCAGGCCCCTTCTCAGTTTCATCTACTTCAGGCATGGACCTTCTTTCCATGAGCCATCTCAGGACAGACTCTCCAGTTGCCTTAAGAAACGCGCCATCCCCTCCTGTACCTCACTAACCGGGCTTTGGTTGTCTCGGCTCCTTCCTTAGACGCAGCTCAGGAACATGCATGGACCCGAGCTGACCCTCGATGGGGAGGACAACTCTGCAGCTGAACAAGGGTTTCCCCAGCGCCCGTCCAGGTGGGTGGCAGCTTCCCTTTCTCCCACTGGTAAATCTGCCTGAGCTCAGCTTATTCTGGCCAGGGAGCCCCTGAGGTACCAGCAAAGGTCCATCACCTGCAGCTCTGCAGTTCAGGTAGCACAGCATCCAGGCGAGGGCACAGAGGTGGAGGGATTTTTGCCTAAGCTCCTAGCTAGCGCAGCTATAGCGGCAAAACCCAAGCGTGGAGCACAGCTCAGCCCAGTGCTGGCACAAGTGAAGGCAGACAGGGGTTCCTCTTCTGTTAGCAGGACGGATGAGATCCACAGTCCTGCTCACATCCAAGGCACCAACGTGACTGTGTGCGCATGCACAGCGTCGGGTGCTGAGCTGCCTTTGCACCACCCCACGGGGCTGCAATTTGCACGAGTGCTGCCTCAGCAGGGCAGGTCCCTACGGCCTCGCAAACGCGGCACTCCAGGCATCATGGCGAGGAGCTCAGCACAGCGCTTGCCCGGCCCCATCTGCCTGCGCCTGCCCCGCTGGGAGCGTAGCAAACGGCAACTGTTACAGCTCAACCCCATCTCTGTCCCCGCGCCTGCGATCAACAGAAACACTGACACGGCAGCAGTCTCCTGCTGAACCGTAACACACGCGCTTATCTACTTTCCATCGAGAAAGATGCAAGTAGGAAACCTCGCAGCATTCCGGTGGCAAATCCCTTTCAAAGGTCTTTCTGAGTCAGTGGCACTAACTTCATCTGGGGCATTTCATAATTAGAGAAGCAAAATTACTCTCAGTCTGGCTGCTCCTGAATTAATAAAGCACTCTCAAACTCTTATCAAGCATCTGATTGTAAGTTGCTATTTGAGTTAGAAAAATACCTATTAGTTATTACAAAACTCCAAACTTTCCCAGCTCAGCTAATTTCTCAGTATTATTTCCTGAGACAGCACTGGTTGATGGTGCCAGCAGAGACCATTGTGTTCGTCTCTACTAGCCTCTTTCACCAATCAGGCAGGAAGGACCACGGTGGCCTCCAGGTCCTTGAGACAGAGGTCCTCTGATGGTGGAACGTAGAGTCGCACAACCCCGTCGCACTGTGCAAGCATCTGATCTCCCCGTGCATCGCAGGCTGCAGGGCTGGGTAAGCACAGGACCACCATCCCTCACTAGCTCTGAGCTTCTCACTGCCTCACACCTAAGTCCCTGCAGGATTCACAAAGGCAGTTTTACACTGTCTTTTTCAGGGAGCCCATTTGGCCAGAAGGGCCCCTGGTTTCCATAAATCCACCCAGCCCAGGAGAGATGGTGACAACCCGTTTCTACCAAAGAAGTTGCCCATGCTGCAGGTGAGGGCCCCAGCCATGGCATTGTACCACAGCTTTCCGTTTCTCTCCGGGCGCAGGTTAAGATAACATTGTAGACAGAAAATGGTATGCAGATGAACAACGCTTTGCATGATTTGGAGATATTCAAATGAAATGACAACTGAACAACAGAAGAACTTACAGGGTATTTAGAGACAAAGTGAAGCTCCATTATTTAAGCGCCATCAGATCCATGGTCCTAATTTGGACCTGATACACTTTAACCTCACAATTCAGAAAAAGTCTTGGAATGCTGAGAAAGGGAGAAGACATAATTGGGTAGTTTACATACTTTTTCTTCTTACGTGACCTGACTCCTACCAGTGTTATCTGAAGGGTGGAAATTTCCTATGTTGAAACGTAATGCAAGATCAGAAGAAAATCTAGACTTTTACAGAAAAACTGTTGTCCTAATTGGATAGTAACAACTTTGGAAAGTGCAGATAAAGGAACAATAAGTTTTTCCCATGGGTTCAGCAATTTTACAGCCATAAATAGAGATGTTCCTTCCAGAAAAGCACATACAGGTACAGATCACCAAAATATCCAGAAATTGTGAAGTGAGGTGGTTCAGCACAACCAGGCCATGAGTATTAAGTTCCCGGTCCTGCTAACCTTCTTTTGCTTGTTAGCCTGCTACAGCCGCAAGGCCGCACTACAGAAGAGCTCAAACTTTCTGAACGAGAACATCAGGATGCTGAAGAACATCTTAGATATGAAGGTATGTATTATTTGCACGGCTCAGTCTTTCACTGACTGATGGGAGGGATGGATTGCTTTGCCAGGCTCGGTAAAAGCAATGCTGAGTCAAAAAAAGGGGCTGAGCTGGTCTTAGCAAACCACATTGCATCTTTCAGTAATGCCCTGAGGTGAGCCGAGAGCCTTGGGTGGGGGGGAAGGAGTACAAACGCGCATGTCAGGGTGGATCCGAGTTACTGATTTCTCTAGTCTTACTTCTCCTCTGTTTTGTTCCTTGATAAAGGCTTCCTGTGACGAGATGAACGTGACAAATATTTTTGCAGATCATAAGGTAAGAAAGAAAAACTCAGTCATCTTTGTTCAGAAACAATAAATGATCATTATAGGTATTTGGGAGAGGCTCCACTTGGGGCCAAGGGAAAGCATGGGGCAACAAGAATGCAGAATTGAAGCCTTCTCTCTCCTTTCTTCTGGGAGAAACTGGATTAAAAACAAAACAAAAAACCCATCACCAATCTCCAAAGGACGATAACAAACGTGCGTGCTTATTGCTTTGCTGGAGAGCAGCTCAGCATGAGAGACAGGTCATTCAACTGCCAGTGCTCCCTGCTCTTGCACAGTCCTTCCACGAGGCTCTCCCCAGCCGAGGCAGCGCTGTCTGCCGGCGACCGTTGGTCGCGTTGGGGTCAGGCACAGGCAGGATGCCCCAGCCCCGGGGACCGAAGGAGCTCCCGCACCGCCCTGCTCTGCGGCAGTGCTCCTTTCTACACACGCACCTCACCCTCGGCCCAAAGCAGCTAGTGCTAAATGCTGGTAGTGGCTTCTGTTCCCAGCCCCACCTGGGGTGACCCAGCTGACCTAGCTCACAGGGAAGAGGGAGATCAGGGAGGCATGCAGGAACAGGCACTTATGTTAGCTTTTTTTTTCTTTTAAAAAAGCTTTTCAAAAAGGAAGAGAGGAAATTCTTCCCTTGCCTTGGAGCCGTGTGTCACACTGTCTCTCACACACCCACACATGCCTATCACTGCATCTCGAGTTCTGGTTAGACATACTATCCCTCTTTAGCTCCACTTATCTGAAGGAAGGCTCTTTAGCTAGCAGAAGATCTAATAGCAGATAATACAGTCTATTTCTTCTTTGAAAATTGCTGCCTAAGCCAAGCTCCCCAGCACTACAGTTCCTGTTTTCACAGAAAGCCGATGCTCTAGCCTCCTGCTGCAGGGGTGTGTGGGGCGCCGAGGGGCCCTGGCCCCACGTGGGCTGGCCTCCCTCCCATGGGGATCTGAGCAGGGGCAGGCTATCAGGAAGGCACTGGATGGCTCTCCTTGACTAGCAACACAGTAGAGATTGAGGGAAAGGGGGACAGCCAAGGTCCTACAGGCTCTGTCTGGAGAGAGAGCAGAGCAGGGATAGAGCAGGCAACCTTGATGCAGGAAGGGGACACTTTTCCTAAAGTCTGCCTGTACTTAGAGTCATTGGACTTTTCAGCTTAGCACCTCTGCACTGTGTTGTGCGAGGTTCCCTTTATCTTTTAGTAGCATAAAATAACCGCTTCCTCTCGGACAAACGCTTTGATGGTTCAGGTAATAACTGCCAGTCACCTGCCATGCTACCTGACATCCTCAGATGCTGCCACGCTCCCAAAGATGCAGAACGAGCTAACAAACCAATCTTCTCTTTTGTATCCAGCTTGATGCCATCAGCAGGCAAGAAAACTTGCACACGACGTCACACGCCACATCCCTAAACTCAGTAAGTACCGTCTCCAGAAGCTAGCTGTACTGGCATGAGGCATGAGATGCTCCCCGCAGTCCCGCGCATGGCCCCGCGAGGCAGACAAGCAGCTAGGCTAAGGAACAAAGTAGCTAGCAAGAGCTGCAGGGAGAACAGGCTGGCAAATTGCTTAAAGGTGTCATTTGGGTGAAAGCTGAAGAAGTCTGACCAGACATAGCCATCATCTGCTAATTCTCATTTCTGGAGAACTGTATTTGAAAAGTCCTACCAGAAAACTGAAGAAAACTGAATAGTTTTTACTACTGAAGGCACTTTTCTTATTACCTCATCTTTGACATAACGCTGGTATGGGACTTCATCAATTCAGAGCACTTGAAGGAAGCAACTCTTCCTGTGGATTTTTTATTATTCTTGTACGGGAAGTAAGGCAGAGAAGTCTGCTAGCCTACCACCCATTTGCACTCACACCAGTGGCAAGGATGCTCACTGTGGGGCAGCACACATGTAGTTGATCTGGCCAGCTGCACAGAGCCACCACCTGCAGCTACAGGCTGCACAACGCCACACCTTGCCTCTGAGCACCCAACGAAAGGTGAGGGCAGGTTTATCTGTCCAAGACCTCAAAGGAAACAAGTTTCTCACAGCACAGGGTCTGCTTCTGTAGTTCCCGGCTCCCCCAGGGGCCAGGGAGGACATTCATTCCTGCAGCACCCATGACAACACGCATGGATGCTCATCTCTGGCACTGAACTTTCTCTCGACTTTTTTCACAACAGCGGATGCATGGCAGCACCCTCCTTCTTGGCTCCAGAGCCCAGGAATTGCAGGCCAGCAGACAGGAGCAATCTACATGTGCACACACACACCTAGGGAGCTTTAGGCTAGGTTTTGACATCAAGGGCTGTACTCTCCACCTGCCATTCAGAATGGAAGTGGAGGATTTGCACTGTTTTAATCTACTGCTAATGAAATTGTGTCTGTACTACATGGACAGGTAGTCTTATTTCTTGGGAAGCGTCTATAAAAGCCACATTTATCTTCTTCCAGAAAGATGACGAAATCGAGATCTTATGCAAAGCCTCAACAGTTGCTTTGGAGGGCAAAAGCTGCTACAGGCAGTTAGAAGGCATTTCCCTCAACTTACTGCATCTTGTAAGAAGGTCGAGCACAGACTTCAAGGTAAGGCACTTTGCTGCACAGCATCTGCAGCACTCAGCCCCACAGGATCTCAGCTCAGATCTTCTATTGCAATAGAAACCAAACCAGGCCATACAGCACTGGTGTTTCACACCTTCCTGCACATCTAACTTTTCCCTTCATCACCATTTTCACTTTCATGGAAATTTCACACAAGCACAGCTCAGTCAGGCATTTTGCCATTTGCTTGGACTCTGCTACTTTTCAGCAACTCTCAGTTTTGAGCACACTGCATTTTCAGTGAATTACTCAGCATTTCACAGCTTTGCACCACTCAGTCCTCTTCATAGTGGCTTCATAAAGGTCTCTACCTTGCCACGAGCTAGCAGTCAAGACCATGCTAGTAAATCAAATCCCTCAGCAAGCATATTAATGGTTCCACTGTCTTTTTTCCCTATTGCAGGCACGCTGTCCAGTGGCGGGCAACACTACTTCACTGAAAAATTTTCTACTGGACCTAAACAGACTCCTCCAACGATTAGCAAAAGACAATAGATTCTGAAGTGAAAACACCTTGTTTCCTACTGTAATGACACTGTATTTTCAGAGATTATTTATATCTATTTTTAAATAAATATATTTTTGGACTAAGTTTGCTAACATTGCATACAGTGTTTCTTGGCCAGCATCTGTACAGCATGAGAGTGCCTTTGCGAGCTCAAAGGTGTCAGATGCAGCTCGCAGCACAAGACTGCGGGAGCTGGCAGACAGTAGCCCCAGAGAGTCAAGGAGCCCCTGGCTTCCCTGACACACGTGCTCTGCCTCTCTCACCTCCCTCCCAACCACATCCCCTGTGGGACCAGGGAAAGCTGCACATCTGGAGGCCTCGTACAGAGCCAGGGAGTTGCTAAGGGTCCAAAAGGAGGGTAGCCAAAGCTGGGACTGAGGCTGGTCCAGAACCAGGGGGGACAGGGCAACTGCAGAGGAGGGAAACTGCAGGGCAGGGAAGAAAGGATGGGCATTTTCTATCCACTTTGGTGGATAGGGACAAGTCTGTGACCAGGTTTGAAACCATGGTGCACAGTCAGTGCTGGCACCAGAGAATTGAGCAGTCATAATTTCCTACAGGTATTGGGCAATCGAGGCCTTAGAAGTTAGGAGTTTAAACTATGAAGTCAGAAAAGAAAACTCACACGAGATTTTGTTATTTTGTGATATAAGTTGCAAGAAATGTGAATGGCCTGGGTGAAGGAAGGAGTCCCAAGCTGCAGGAAGGAGGAATTTGTCCTGCTATGTAACGTAGCTTATATTACCACAAGGAGACCAGGACCAAGCAGAGAGAAAGCTCAAGAGAAGCCAGCTCTGCTCATCTGAGAGAAGGCTGGCCACAAACAGGGCCTAAGACTAGGACCTACTTTCTCACACTACCAGCTCGGAAATGTGTGCTAAAGATGAGAAGGGAGATGCCAATTCTTTCAAGCTGCAATTAGCACTGGGTTTAGGGAGTCCTTAGCTAAGCAGACCCTCAGTACACCCTTGATTTACAGTCTGGCATGGCATTTCCCAGCCCAGGAGTAAAGAGGCTCCAAAAATAATGGGAGTTTAAGAGAAATAGTGACAGGGAGCAAAGCTGCCTATTTGAAGAGACACCTCCAGCCTTCAGCAGAGCTGGGTTGTGGTTTAAGTCTGTCTCCAGCAATAGGTGACTGGAGTCTTACAGGTATTGAGGTGTCTATCAGTCTGCAACTTATTTTGGCATAGCGTGGGAGAGGGTTCTGGAAAGTCCCAGAACTGTGCAGGGTTTGGTTAGTGCATCAACTGAGTCAGAGTACTCTCAACAGAGCTGCAAAATTATCTGCAGACCACAAAAAAAAAAGTTACCTACTGTATGAGCAGGCTGAGAGCTCTCTTCTAAAGGAAGAAACGCAATGCAGATCAATACAGGTTATGCAGCGGAGGAAACAGAGCTGAGCATTTCTAATCACCTCAGGTAACTTCACACCAGCTGCACTAATACAGGAAGTGACAGGCCTGCCAAGCACCACAAAGACAATTAAAAACCCAAGCTGTGTGAAAATCCTCTCCCCGTCAGCAGTGCCCACATGTAAGAAGCGGGAACACGAGCAGCACTGGCCGCATTTCAGTGGACAAGACGTTGCTCTCAGTGCTCTGGCTCCCTTGGGCTCTCCCCGGCCAGACCGTCTCTGCAGGTTCGCACACCGTTCCCCAAGGCTTGCTCAGGACAAGCCTGGAGCTTGAACAAAGGGCGCATCAGCTCCAACTAACCCGTCTCCTGGCCWCGCCCCACTGATCTTGTCCGGAGGCCTGCAAAAACCCACTCCTGCCCTGTTCTCTCCAGCCCACCTCTCCCTCTCCCATGGTGGGGCACCCAGTCGCCCCGCCGAGGCACGGGAGCCCCACTGCCCGGGGCTTGGCAACGGGGTCCCACGCACTCCCCAAACTCACCCGGCTGACAACGATGGATTTGTTTCAGCAGCACGCGAGAAGCCTGACCCAGAGAGGAAGCACTGCCAGGAGTTAAACTTGAGGTGACAACTACCAGATGAAGTTTATATAGTTTCATTTATGCAGGATATCAGRCTACACAAGTAGGATGACTGCATTTGCATCTGTAAAAATATGGACTTATTCCTTCTTCTCTCCAGAGGCAACCAGCTCCACTAACATCTGGAAAACATTCAGATGCTTGGATGAGGATAACCACACTTCTCCGAACTTCTCCAGTAAGTGCTACATGTTAGAGCTACACAGGCAATTTTATCTACCCTTCTTAACATTTCTCCCAACTTTCACTGGGTTAGAAAGAGGCTATATGCATAAAATTGAAAAACATGAAGAAAGATGGAACTAGGAATCAAGAATTTTATTTTATGGTATGAACATGCTCCAAGGACACAATACTGATATATACAGTATAATGAATTTATCAGAAAACTAAGAATAATCAGAAATAAACAGTTAGAAAACCAATAAATAGGAAGACAAATTATACAAACAGACTAGTAGTTTTTCCTATATACAGAACCAGTTAAACAGAGCTGCTGAGAAAGGTGAAAATTAGGATGTGTGCAGACAATGCAAGTTAGTGAAAGGCACTAAGGACAGTTTTCCCCTCCTCTTAAACAAAGAAAAAAAAAATCAGGAACAAGTTAAATATRAAATAATTCATTTAGAACAACATTAAATAACATAAATGCAGAAAAATTCAATGTTAAGGTTGATGTTCTGGAATGAAAGGGAACTTCTCGTAGCAAGATGGGAAGGTGGGTATATACCATTATGTGTGTACATATATATGGGTGTGTATATATATGTAAGTTAATATGATATTGAGAAATACTACAGAGCAACTACTGAGCTGAAATCAGAATGGCTGTATTGGCCAAGTCATTAGAAAAGCCCAAACAAACCAAAGCCATTCCTTTTTAAAACATGTTACGGGCACATTAGGCATTCACAGACTATCCACGGATACAGAGAGGCCAATACAGTAAGCCTCCAAGCCAGGCTCTCTGATTTAAAAAGAAAATTCCCAGGCGAGGGAAAAAAAAACAAAAAACAAACAAAAATAAACAAAACCCAACACAGTTAAAAGATAAGCCAAAGCTGATAGTCTTCAGCACGGCCATGGTAGTGTTCCACTTAAAAAAAAGTATATTCTTGCAGGAGCAAATGATGTGTTCTCCAAAACAAGCCTCTAACATGAAATCCCAGCCAATCTCTCCAAAGTGTGTGCAAGCAAGCTTTTTTCTTTAAGCACATTCTCCCTGTCCCAAGACCCTCTCAATTATACCTAGAGTACTACTGTTTTCAGCAGCAGAACTGTAAAATGAATTAAATCAAAAAGATCAGCATACACCTTTATAATTTTTTAAATATTCTGAACTCAGTGTCATGGTTCACAGTGACATCTAAGTCACTGATGATCTGCCAAGTAAAAGGACAATTTACTACAGTTTGTTTTTGAAAGCACAGGTCAGGAGAAATCCCCTGAAAAACAGATCCTTCAACAAGGGATCTTAACACAGCAAGGCATAACACAATGAAATACAACAACTATCCCTGGTTCCGAGAACTGATACAGACCAAAATTATGCATTTATCTGCTTGGACCATGAACCTGCATAAGAAATTCTTAAGACAAAGAGCAGTGTTTGAGTCATTTTCAGTCTGTTTTATGACAAACACATAATATTTGATATCTTAACCTTATCCAAGCACATTCAAAATAAGATCAGCTCTTCAAGAGTAACATCAGCTACAGTTTAAACAGAAATTGAGTATTTCTCTTAAATGCTATGCTATAAAAAAAGACAGTATTTGTACTTGCATCTTTTATGAATTTAGGTGACAAAGCCAGACCTTTTTCCCCTCCACACATGATAGAGGGCAGATGTTCTCCTCTTAGTTCACAACCCTGAAAAAATATATATTTTAAAAAACAAGAAAAAGCCTAGAATTGGTTTAGAATAGCACTGAAAGCATCTCCTGAATGAAAGGTGCTATGAAAAGAACAGCTTTACTCATCAAATGACAATTCCCAGCTGTCACAGACGCACACAGTGCACCCCATTAAGCATCGCAATAGCAAGAAGAGGATATGGACTTCTTTAACTACTGTAGAGTACTTCACAGGAGTGTTCCAGTAACTGCAAACGTGGCTACTAGCAAAAACTCAGTGTGCCCAAGGACTTCTCCTGTTCTTCATCATGTCATGCTTACGGACTCAGTTTTTCGTGTCAGTATCATAGCTTTTTAAACTCTAGGTAACAATAAGATTACAGGGAAGTTATAGCTAATTAACACCACACTGGCATGGGAACTGTTAGGATACCTGCAACTGATATGTTCTAGCATTAGTTATATAACACACAATCCAAAGGAGATGCATTTTCTCCATGACACAAGAGTAATTAAGTGTTATGTGTATTAGCAGCATAAATATAAAAGAACATGAGCAGCCACCATAAATAGATGGTTAAGAGAGACCAGAATTGTTTCCTCAAAGCATAGCCAGAAATAGATGATACAGTCTACACAGGGACATGGACAGCATCAGCTATTTCAGAGGATGTTACGATTCTGGGGAAAAGGGACAATTCATGCCCATTTTAAAATAGGAGAGTCAAATTCATCTTCAGTTTATAGAGCACTGGTCCAGTGCTCTTTGCGTCAGGGATGAGAAAATGGAACCGTAAAGCTCAGTGTCCCCAAGATGAATCTAGACTTTAGCAACAGAGCATTCTCTTTAATGAATCTCTGCTGTCCAGATTACAGCAAAACAATTCACATAAATTAAAAGTTTGCCAGCTCAGTCAGAAGTGTGAAAAGCAGCCAGAGCAATGCTGCAACACAGCCTTAAAAGGAGGAGGAGAACAAAATGTATTTTCTTGCCTTTGCCTCAAAGGTCATTCTCTGCAGTGCGAGGAGATTACACACAAGTAGGCAAAACAAAAAAAAAAAAGCACAACTTGACATACTTGTTGCACTGAAACAGAACACTGTCCCTTCCCAGAAGTCTGACACAACTGCTGTCTAGTAAAACCGCAGATGAAGGGATAAAAAGTGACATGTATTTCATACACAAAATGATCAGGCTCATAGCTACAATGAGGAATATTTAAATAAAAGGGTTTGATGCTCAAATCAAGTTAACTCATAGGTTTGCAGCAACCACATTCAAACACACAGAACAGTGCAACAGAAGAAAACAGTGAAAGCTGCCAGTTTCTATGTGCAAAGCAGAACATAAATCAGATTTACCAGCTTTAAATTTTAACCAGCCATTTTGGGCTAGCATGTCTAGCACTTAAACACACATCTAGAACCTTGCTTTCTATACACTTTGACAGGGATTGCCAACAATAGTTTCCCTGCACAACACAATTGTTTAACACAGAATTTCACAACCACCATATATACCAGTTTAACATTATGTTAATATAACATACAGTACATGGGCAACTAAGGAAAAATGTTTTTTAAATAAAGCTCCATACCAGCAAGGCATGGATTTCATGGCCACTTTGTCAAACTGTGCCTACTCTTTTGGGTTCCATATTCTGGCCAAGCCTTACACACTCACTGATTTTTACAGCAATTCCGAATCCGTCACACCTATTGCAGCAGTGAGTCAATGACAGCTCCTGGCTTTGCAGAACGTTTTCTGTTTGGAGAGCAGAAAAGAAAGGGGAAAAAAAACAAAACGGCACATACATCACCAGGCTGTCCAGGAAAGACAAGGACCAGACAGATTCCAAATCAAAACCACACAGCATTAACTTTTAAATAAGCACTGACCAAAAACAAAACTAAAGCTCACATTGAAATCTCCCCAACAGCATATTACTTTCCAATAATTACCGTATATACACTGTGAATGTGTCACTTGTTAAACTAATCCAGAGAACAAGAAGCCAGAAGAGGGGGATGTGGCAAAGGACATCAGAAGACTCCCCACAGACAAGTCTTTCTGGACATGATTTTACCTCAGTAAAGACATTTCAGCTCAGTTCTGTTATACTTGGCATTAGTAAACTTCACATCGTGCAGCATTTTAGCATTTTGTCTTCTCATTAATCAAAAGCCTTCAAACATTTGCTTGTTAAGTTTGCACGCGTAAACTTAGGCTATCCCCAGTGTAAATACCCCATTACATACTGATACCCCAAAGTTCTTCACCTTCTACCAGTTTTGGGCCTGGATCTTCCTTTTGAAGTCCTTGGTCTCTCCAGCTTCATCAAAGACTGTCTCAGGCTTTCTTCTGTGTAAGCTAGGTAAACATGGGAAAGGTCCACTTCAAAGGGCTAAGGAAAGAAAAACCATCAGAAACATTTTATACACTGCAAGCAACAGTTCTTCCATAACACTAGAAAAACACTCATCTCTTTAAAAGAAGAAAAATTCAAATTAGACAAGCTTCCTATAAATAGGCATAGATATTTAAATAGGCACAACTGATAGCAGAACTTAGACCTCCACAGTTCAATACATGCTTAGGAATAGTCACTCACATCTTTTTCCTTTTTATCCAGGACAGGAGTCTGTTTCCTCATGTTGTTTCCTGTATATGCAACACATTTCTTGAAGAAAAAGAGACCCGTTATTAAAATCCATTGTGTATATTACAACTCTGTGCACAGCTATATGAATGTATTTTTGGCCTCAGTTAAATTCCTCAAGAGTTTGGGCTCACATTAACTTGCACATGATTCAGTCAGCTTGCTTACCAGTTGCCATTCCCCAATGTCTTCATTCCAGTGAACATAGTTTTCAATCATTTCCTAGGAAGAAGTTGGAAGAGTAATTGTCAGATTTGCATTATCTATCCTCCAGATGCATCTCCCAAAACATACAACCCAAAAGCCTGGACAAACTGTTCAAGAACAGCTTTGACCGCTCCAGGTTATATAAAAGCCAGAGGGTTCAGTGCACGTAGCATAAGCCTACATCAAAGGCTTATATTCTTCATCTTTACCTGGTAGTCCTGAGGAATGAAGTTGTCTATGATAAGCATCTGAAGACGAAGCTCCCTGCTCAGCTGCCGAATATTCTCCAGTAATCCTTCAATTTCTCTCTGGTGCTCTTGCTGCAAATCTGCCATCTGCAGACAACAAGCCAGGCCTTTAAGAGGAATCAGAGCTAGCTTAAGATATAGTAACAGCATGAAAAGTCTTTTGCTTGCATGAGGTTTTTGTGAAATAAAAGCAAAATTGACTATAAGTACTAGAATACTTGTCTCTGAAAAAATAAACCACCTGAAACATTCCAGCTGAGAGAAGGTTTAAAATGGCATAAAGTTCTCGGTTTCATTAAAAATAAATTGATCATCTGCCAATCCAAGCTCTGCACCAGCTAAGAACAGATCAAGAGTGTGCAGACAAGTTACGTCCTTGGCAAGATCAAAGAAAGTCTCTATGATGCCAAAGACAAAAAGCACTTTTTAGTAAAACAGGGATACTAGATACTAGCCAAAGGACATTGACCCAGCATCATAGAGGAAGAGAGAAAGAGGGCAACAGGCAGGAAGGAAGGAGAGCTAAGAGCAGAGGAGCATTCGGGCAGTTGCATAGAGCAGGAGATCAGGCTGCCAGCAGACAGTTTGCTTTGTTCAGAAATAACCAGTGTTTCTCCCCGAATGTCTCATGGTCTCCCCCATACTCTCCCCGGCACCAGCATGGCTTGGAGAAAAGCTCCACAATGTGCCCTTGTACAGCTCTGTTACTAGGCTCAGTTAGCCCTTTTTGAATTACGTAAACTAAAGGGAAAGCAGAGACATTTCCAAACCTGAGACAGTCTTTTGCAGAGTTGCAAAGCCAAGGGCTTAACTCTTCCCAGCTTTAGTCACTCAGGTCAGCATGAGCTGAGCACTTCAGATACTGACCTCTGACTTTGCAGCCATAAGCATGGTCCAGACTTTCTTCAGCTTTTTAGTTTTCCCCTGTGCTTCTTCCTGGAGGCTGGTGTACTTCTCCTCTATGTCCAAGCGTTCTTGCTGTGTGCAAGATTTAGCACAGACATCCACACATTAACACAATCTAAAAAAGCTATATGCAATAGTATAAACAGGAGAAAGACTTGAAAAAGCCTTTGCCAAGGCACGGAGACCTGGCGTAGCCAGGCTGGCTCACACCCACAGCAATCTCAGTGCTACGAGTCACTGACCTACATGTGAGCACTGCCAATACCCTCCCAGATGTTGGTGGCCTCCAAAGCAGTTAGCTTCTGCTTTGCTTGCAGAGCAGAGCCACATTTACCCACATGAATAATGCTGACACATGAGATGGCATGCCCTTCCATCACTGCTGTTTCCAACAGCTACAGTGTACACCCCACCTCCTTCTCCTCAAGCTCCTTGCGAAGCTGCTCTGCTCTCTTCCTTCGTTCTTCCAGCTCCATATTTGATTCTTCTAGAAGTTTCTCTTGTTCCTCTGCTTTTGCCAGCAAGTCCACACCTCCTACAATCACCTTCTTCTCCAATGCAGACAGTTTCTCCAACAGGGATTGGTGCTCTTGTCTGGAGAGAGAAAGATATGTTAAAGCCAAATGTATCCTATTCTATGGTGCTTCCAAGGCAGTCAGGCCCGAATCAGTTTTACAGCACAGAGAGCAGCATTCACCGGGCTGGAAAAGCTTGTCTTGCTGCCGAGGCTTTAAGTGGGGGTGAGGCAATGCAAGCAAGTGCAGGAAGTTCCCTGAGCTCCAGCTCCCATCGCTTTTATGGGACCAGGTCAGCAGACGAGTCTCTCCTGCTGCAATTCCCCTCTGCGAGGGGCTGCCAGGCACCAGCGTTATCCTCAGGTTACCTGGGGCACCTCCTCCTCAGGACTCCCTCTGCCAGGGCCCAGCCAGCACAGCAAAGCCCAGAGGCAGCCACACAGGCTGCATCAGGACTTAGTGGCAGGGAAGCAAGCGAACAGGGGTCAAGGCAGGGCAGCTGAGGGGCAAGCCAGGAACGCTGGCTGTGGTTTGAGGAACCTCTCTTGAGGGGACTGCCCCAGCTGCATGGGCCACAGTGGGATCTCAGCAGCTTTTCAGCTTCAGTGTGGAGAACCCCTACACGTAAAGGGAATCCCCTCTTGCAACAGCGTGCTGCAGGAAGCCTGACTTGCTACAGAGCTGCTGTCCATTGATCAAGCAGTAAAACAGTATTGCTACTCTTCCCACGTCTCCAAAGTTTAAAGGGTTCATTTAAGTTTCTAGGCCATTTCTCTCTACTAGATGAAGTTTGTGGCAGAAGAATAAAGCTTCTGTCTTTTACATCTGCTCTAATCTCTGAAAGCGCAAAGGAAGCTCCTCTTTCACTCTGATAATAGCAAGTGCTGATGTTCAGTTTATAAAAACTATTTATTACGGCTACATATCCACAGCTACGTTGGGGATTAAGGAAAAAATCCACAACACTGCACAAATTGCTCAGAGCAAGATACTCACTGAGCTTTAAGCAAGTCTTTTTCTCTCTTCTCCAGTTCTGCTCTGGCTTTGTTTCTTTCTTCTTCTTCCATATCAAGCTTAGTTTCAAGAGCTTTTCTCTCCTCTTCGATCTTTGCTTGCATCTCTACCATCTTATCAGGGGAAACTTTCTTTTTGCCTTTGAAAGAGACAGGGAGAATAAGTTATTTCACAGATAAGACAACCTCTGTATCAAAGCAACTTCTTTTTATTTCACAGCTGATAATTGCATTTAACAACAATTTAATTAGACATCAGAACTCAGAAGCTGTACCCAGCTTAGAGTTCCTGAGTGTTTCAAATGCCATTGTAACTCTGCCCAATTGTCACTAGTTCCTACACAGGAGTAACAGTATATAACTTTTATATATTTATATATAAACATATATAATTATTATATAGCAGAAAGTTGTTTTATATAAACCAATAATATATAACAATAACTAGAAAGTAATCTAACTAGTAACAGAATATCTATTTTCTATATAAAATGAATCCCCAAGAACAGTCACATGAAGAACAAAGTCTTGTGGAGAAGGAACACTGCCTACAGAGAAGCCTGCCTAAAAATAAGCCTGAGCTGGAAACTCAGGTGTTCTAATCTGCATAGTTTAGGGCCAAATGAAGGAAAATAGAATATTGCCTCAAGTTACATCTACAAAAATTTAGGCTAGCAAGAGTTACTTTTCAAGTTTCAGATAAGCATTTTTCTTCCTCTCTCCCTTCAAATATGCTTGTTCGTTGTCCTCCTTATGGGGTTATCATCTATTGCACAGTAAGAAAGCAGATATTCTAAGAACATATTACTGTGAAATTACAGAGACCAGGGAAATTCAGAGAAGCTCTATGAAATGACAAGCAGTAGGAGAAAGCTTTTAGATGGTGTCTGATCTATGTAACAGTGACTACCCACAGATTTGAAAGCAGCGAGATTTGCTGTGACTTATCAACCAAGTCTTTAAAATGTAACTACCGGTAAAGCAAACCAGGTACATCTCATTGGGGTTACAGTGGAAGCGGCCAGAGCAACTCACTGAACCTATCAGCCTGAAGGGCTGCTTCCAAACAGCTGGGGATTTTGGAACAAAGATTGAAGTTGCCTCTCAGAAATCATCCCACAAGTCTTGAATCAGCTTTTATTGTAATTGCAAAAGTCCCCAGGGCAGGTGAACACAGAGCTCCTTGGGAGTTACTTGGAGTGAGAGGGAGCACAGCTTATGTGGAATTCTCAAATTCCCCTTTATTCACTACAGAGATGAATCCTTCGTTTTGCTCTTCCCCAGAGGTAAGAAATACACCCCATATTATCCAAGTGCCTAGAAGCTAACAGAAGTCATCTACTACAAAGGGGCTGTTTTCCAGTGAAATATCCAGCATGCTTAAAATGCACTTGAAGAAAAGGTTTTGTTCAATAAAAGGCTCCCTTCCCTCCACACCATTTTCTTCATGGCATTCAACTTTATTTATATACATACATGACCTTCAGCAGAGGGTCAAAGGTGTGCCAGTATTTGTAAACATGCATGTGCGTGTGTTCATGGACACATGCAAGAGAATATATTGAGTTTTGTGGCAAGGTAAGGACTTCAGCACTATAGCAAACAATGTCTTAGCCAGATAATAAGCACTTATTTCTGGATCTGTGGTGAAGATCTCACCAGTTCCTCTTTGGACAAGCAGCTTCTAAAGTCTTGGCTTTCTGAGAAGAGAGCTGTGCAGAGATCCTCATATAAAGAGATAAGTTAGATGAAGGCTTCTTACCTGTCAACACACAGACCTATATATTCACAATTTTGGGAGAGAAAATGTAAACTAGATATAGTTGTAAGGCCCTTTAACAAGCTCTGTAGCTGTATCATAGGGAGGTAGAAATCAATTACACCAACCTGTTTGATCTTGCATTAAGAGGAAGTAGAAAGCAAATCGCAGAGAGGCAGCATATGTATGAAAAGGGGAGGAAAGAGAAAATATGTTATTGATTGATCACTTTGAACAAAGATCATCAGCATCAGAACAGCATTATTTTATATGCATATTTCTAGAGTAGTAAACAGAATCATCATCACTAAGAAATAAGATTCCATTACAGCAAACAATGCATCATGATTTTACGCTCAAGCAGAGAAGTTTTCTGTACTAAAGAAAAATGCTTTGCAATCCAGGATAATCTTCAGTTCACTCCTGCATTCTCCTGCCCATTTCAATGCAATGCAGAATCTAAATGTAACATTATGAGCCTGCCGCAAAGATCATGCCCTAAGAAACAATCAAAGATGGTAGATTTCTTCTTGAATAGGAAACCTAGGATTTTTTCCAAGGTAGCCAATTCTGTTAGATTACCTTTAAATCTCAGCATACAGAGAACTTGTTCTAAGTTTTAACCAAGTTTCCGAGCCAATTCTTTGCAAGTTATATGACAATTGCACACACAGTCTCAGCACAAGATTTCTCTATTTAATTATACAGGAGGATATTAGTAGGTTAATTTGCAGTAACTGATGCTTCCATAGAGGTATATAGCCAGTTTTTATTATTCAAGCAAGTGCAACAACAGTAGGGAAAGGATGATGAAAGACACCACATGCAAAAAGGGCACGCATGAGGACAGTTAATATCCCAAAGTACATAAGACAGCCACACTTCTAATCATCAAGAGCCCAATGCAATTTCYACAATGGAGCTCACTCCACCAACTTATGGGAGACGGACTGATCCAGCCATTGCCACATCAGCCAGCAGTTTGCTATTAACTGTCCTCATCCAAATACTCAGGTTCCAAGCAAACTTAGAAAGAACAAATTTGAAGCAAGCAGGATTCCAAGCCTACAATAATATGACCCACCAAAGGTCTCCCTTAAGCTCTGAACCTTCTTGACTGCTACCACACTTTCTCTTAGCTGACAGTTTCCACTAATGAGGCCAGTATAACTTCTATTGAAGTATAACTAAATAGCAAGACTTTCCAGACTCTCCACACCTAGCACAGGGAGGGTGGACAGTGTCTATACAAGGGAACTGCAACAGTGGCTAAGTTCCTACAAGCCAAGGCCTGGGATTTGATTTACTTTTTTTTTTCCCTCCCCTCCTCTCCAAAAGCCATCCCTAATCAGTTGTAGGGCTTCTAAAGGGACAAAGCTTCATCTGTAATGAGCAGCAGTCTAGACTTCCCCCACAGGTAGCCCAGAATCCCGACTCCTTGTTCCCTTGTGAACTAAGCCTGACAGTGGCCAAGCACTTAATGTAGTCGGGTAGTTAAACCTTTTTTTCCTTCGGTAAAAGTCTGCCAAAGTAAAGCCCATTAACAAAATGTTCGAGTTTTCCCTGCACGTATAAAGCTAACATAGCTTTATCGTTGTTGACTGTTACACTCATTCTCTCCGAACCTAAYTGGGAAAACAGTCAACTGGACATACAGAATGGGTTGTGCTTCCTTATATGCTCATATTGTAGCATCTCCCATGAAAGAGTTCACTCAGGCTTCTTTCCTGACATTTTAAAGGAGGGAATGTTTAAAACATAGAAGTTGCAAGCAGTGTGTGTTGTGTTTTGTTTTTTTAAACATACTATTCCCTGATTTTCTTTAAGACCTGTTCAAGCAACATACTAAATTGCTTCATATCCTCTCAAGTGTTTAGCTGACAATGTGCATGTTAAACTACTGTTTCAAGCGTGGAAGCAGCAAAGGAAAAGCATGCTTTAGCCAAGTTATAAATTCAGGTTTATCCTTCCAATAGACACAGCAGGGGAAGAGTGTGGCATTGCAAAATGGAGTGCGCAGATTATGAAAAGACCAAAGCTTAAAGGACTTAAGAGCTCCCACTCACTAGTGAAGGACTTATCCAGAGGTTTCTCTATGACAGAGCATGTGGAGTCTGAACTACTGCTGCTGCTACTGCCTGGAAAACAGAGATGAGCCCCACAGAAAAACCCCCAGAGAAGAAGAAACATGCAGATGGAAGTTAGTTCTAAAGGAAAGAAACCCAGAAAGGCAGCAAACTGGTTCAAAAAGGCACATGTTTCCATAAGGAAGCATTTGCTAGGATCCCTCCCAGACTCAGCTTGCAAAGCCACCATTTACCAGCACAAAATAGCATGCTCAGAAAGACAGTTCAGTTAAAACCCATCTTAACCAGCCTATAACTTTAAACGACATGCCAAGGCTGTTTCCATCGTAAGCAACAGCTCAGAAAACCAAATCACACTGGAAAAGTCCACGGACATCAGCAGCAGAGGATTCGGTGACCAGGAGTCCTTTCCAGTCCTACATACACAGCACTATGCACTCTTCCCTCTAGAAGGCAGAATCAATTTACAAAAGGACACTTACTGAGCACACTTCTGCTGAACACTGCCCTTACTTAGGGAACTCAACTAGAGAAGCTTTTTTGAAAGTTGAGTAAGTCAGAGCTATCTGTCCTCTACTCATTTCAAGTACCATTTTGAGGATGGTCTGTTCTTCGAAGGATTGGGTGGGGGGTTTTCTTGACAGAGACAGGGGTGAACCTTTTGCTGTTAGAAAATACAGGGGGTAGGGAAGTAGCAAAAGTTGTGTTACAACTAATACCAAAGGCAGTGGCCAGCAAAGGACCCTCTGACAGAGGTCATTTATGACTCTGCTTGGACAGATATCAAAATGAAGAAACTGTATCTAATACAGGAATGCTGTTTAAACAGATGTAGGTGCTTCAGGACAGGAAGGCAGTTTGTTGAAATTAGCATAGTAAAGAAGCTGGAAGTTGAGGCCTAGCACTGAGCACAACTTCTCTACTGCCTGTAAAGAGACACCAGGGAGGTTCCAGGGCAGAGCAGGCTCCCTGGAAGCCACAGCTCCTTCTGGATTTTCATGTCACATAGTGACCTGCAGTTCTACGTTCAGCAGCATCCCTTGCGGTCTAGATACTATGCAATAGTTTAACACAGGTGTAGGACAAAGCAAAACTTTCCCATGGGAACTTTCAGAGTTCTCCCAAGAAAGGTACATGCAGCTCCCATACAGCTTTTCAGCTAGCACATAGACACCCAGAAGTGAAGTTTTTCCCCTAGCAATGCGAAACAGGACACTAGAAGGAAGAGTCAGTTACATCCATAAGACAAATGAATCCCTTGCCTAAACCATAGCTAAAATTCTCCTCCAACCATTCCCATGGTTATAAAAACCACATCTACATACCATTGATCTTTGGGGTCTTCCTCTTCCCACCTCTGTGGGCAGGGGAAGTTCCATAATACAAGTGTTTGAAATCAAAATAACAAGGCATACACAGCCACCCTGCAGCAACCAGGGAATCACCATGTAAGAGGATGTTACCGCAAGCACAACTACCCAAGTGGAAGCAGATACTACACAGACTCGGAGCTGCCCATCTATGGTGACAGCAGATAGCTTCATTTCTAGAAGAGGCATGATAATTGCAGCGGCACTAGGGCAGCCCTCCAACTGCACTTTTGTCCCTTTGGCTCTGGCTGCCATTTCTGACACCAGCTGCTGGATAAGAGGAGGTTGGTGGCACCGAGAGCTGCCAGGAGTCTCTATTGCCTTACCCCGTCGTTTCTTCCGCTTTTCCCCATCCTCTCCAATCTCCCCATCGTCGTCATCATCCTCTTCTTCAGAATCACTGGTCTCAGAGCCAGAAATCTCTTCCCCTAAAACAGAACAGTGTGCTTTTTGATGCACTTTCTTTCACCACACATCAGCTCAGCATTGTGACAGTAGCATTTGTCTAAAGCCAGCAGGGTTTGACATTAGCTGTTGAGCACTGCAGAAATCACTAACTGCTGAGAGGACAGAAGGCTTGCAATGACTCAGGAAAAGTAAGACAAGCCACACAGTGCTGTGAAGTCAGCATATATACATGTTAAAGCTCAAATGGGCAGTTTTAGCTGGAAATAAAGCATCCTTGGACTACTGAAGGGCTGACCTAAAACGTTTTCCTAATAAGATCTCCCAATCTCTTGCATCTCAGATTGAAATGAAGATAAAATGCTCAGATAAGCAAAGTTCGCTCAGATTTGCTACTTAAACACACAGCTGTATACATGAAGCTGTACAGCTGCTAATTGAGAAACTGGCCAGTTTCACAAATGTTTTTATCATTGTTGCTACTGCAGACATGATGCTGAGATGATTCATGCTGGATTTGGAAGCCAAACAGAGTAAAATCCAGCATTTAACACCCAGGCCTCCCAGTGCCATTAGCAACCACAAGGCTGTCTGTTCTATAGTTTGGAGTCTAAAATTAACAAATCATCCACACCCCACCAGGGTGGGAATTGCTATACCGAGCTCCTAACCCACAAAGAAAGAGTTACTGATGCTTTCCTGCTTCTCCTGAATGGGAGAATATTCCAAGCAGCAATCAACATGGGAGTTTCTGCTACAGCTGTTCTGCACTGCTGGCAGGGAGGAAAAGCTTTTTTTTTGGGGGGTGGGGGGTGGGGGGAGGTAAAATCTGCAGAGAGATGTTGTGSCAAGGACACTGTTTAGGAAGAATCCCTCTCACAGAGCCTTTGCACGCTGATGGATTAATAGTCTCACAAGCCCAAGGAGTTCCAGGGTTTAAAGCACCTTCTTATTCTTCTGCGCAGTGCTTCAGACTTCCAACTCCACAAATTTGGTTCATTTTTCTCCTGAAAAATGCATCCCTCCTCCTCAAACAAGGAAGATGTTTGACCTTTTATTACTGTGCTTTTTAAAACCCCACACTGTGTGCCCAGACCCCTCCTGCTCGCCAGGCAAAGCCCAGGCACACCTAAACTACCCCAGGAGCTACCACCTTACACTAGGGCTAAGTGCCATCTAGTGGGCAAACCCAGGGCTCCGCTGGGACTGGGCCACACTCGCCCCCTCAGAGCTGTTCTTCRGCTACAGGAACGCCTCTTCTGGAACAGTGTCACAAAATGAAATCCAGAAGTGATCTGTACCAGCTACCAAACTTGCAGGGCATGTCTTCAAATAGAGGAGATTTTTCACACTCAAACAGAACGAGCCCTGGTACAGAGAGAAACACTAGGAGCAAGGGGAATCTCACCTTCTTCCAATTTTTTTTTAAGCTCCTCAATTTCTTTTTGAAACTGGCGGAGCAAAGCATCCTTGGGATCTTCGTTAATCCTGGCCTTGTTCTTGATGTTCTTGGCTCGGTTTGCGTATCTGAGAGTGCTGATAGTCTCATCGTAATTGTAGTCTGCTGGACCAATGTTTGCACACTGTCACACACAGAAGAGGGAGGCAGTAGTATTAGACAACATGAATGTCAGCACCCAGAACAAGTAATTTCAGAGGAACCTATCCTTAGCTCTGCAAGTCTCAGTGCCGTTCTTTCCCAAACTTTCCTGCTGCCTCCATACTAAGGTTGCTTTCGCCTACCCAAATAGAGTTTCCACTTGATCTCATGCACATGCATTTATTTGCACTGTGCCGAGAGCCTCTTCTGTACACAGGCAAAGAGAAAGGATAGAAAAAGTACATACAAGGTTTTTTTTCAACTGTGAAGAGCTCTGAAATAAATAGGTGAATGACAGGCTGTTTTCATGACAAATTCATCTCTCTTCCTGTAAGAACACAACTTGACAGCTGACACCAGTAGGGGCATTTCAGCTTACCATCATGGTTTTGGAGTTGCCCCCTAGAGAATCCTGAAGGAGCCGTGTAAGTTTGGAGTTGCGGTAGGGTACGTGAGTGCTCTTGCCATCCACCAGCGCTGAGATGACATTTCCCAGGGTGGAAAGAGAAAGGTTGATCTTCGTAGCTTCTTTCAATCGCTGGCCTGTGGCTCCAGTTTTTGCCTGCCTTTCAGAACCCTGCAGAGGGAGTAACAGGAAGCAGATCCAGAAGAAAAATGCAAGAGAGACCCTAATCCATCCCCCTTCCTCCAAACAAGATCAACTATAACTGAAGTGTTGCCAGCAGCCATGTCACCAGCCACCTCATCTCTTATTAGGGACCTAGCTAACTACATCAGATATGGTTAAACAGACAAGTCAAACAGGTCTTAACTGAAGCTTTCAATTCCAGCAGATTCTATATTGTTTACAGTAAACTAATGCAACTGGAAAAAGGGCTATATTGCCCTACAAGGGGCATTGCCTGAGAAACAGGCTGGTTGTTAAGGGACACCTCATGTGCAGCTGCTAAATGCAGTCTCCAACCTTTGCTATCAGCAGCTGAAGAGAAAAGCAACACTGCAATTGTTTTATAGGGAGTTTAATAGAGCCACCTAAATGCACATCATGTAAATAAATAGATAAGATGCAGGCATTCAATGCCATTAGCCTCCCCTTTCCTTTACCTTCTCCAAGGAAGGATGCTCAGGTGTAAGGTTTGGGCTACAGAGACACATTTTGCTAGCACAGCTACACTAGTTCAAAGTGAGTGAAGGAGGGGAGGGAGGGACCAAGCCTGGGAGCATAAAATTGCAGGGTCACAACCCTCTGAACGGTTACAATGACAAAAATACTCTTGCAAAGAGCTGGTTCTGCTGTCCAGAGTGCTCTCTTAAGTGTAGTTTATCTGTTTGATGATTAAGTTTTAGAAGTAAAAGAGCCCTTTCATTAGGAAAAGCTCTAGTAGCACTAAAGCTTTTTCCTGGTACAGCTCTGGTTTAAAGCCCTGAGTGAGTACTCCACAAGTCAAGTGTCAAACAGAAGTCTGGGCTTTACCAGTGAGACAGGGGACATGCTCTTTACTCAGCCTGTAAGGCCAGAGCCTTGTACCATGATTAAATGAGCAGTCACACCCACCACATCCGCATTACGGCAGATCTGGCTGCTCCTACTTACAGCAAGATCAACGAGGTGCAGTTTGCCCATGCGAACATGCATATTTCCATCAACCCCCTTCTCGCTGCACT
Source organism: Apteryx rowi (assembly GCF_003343035.1). Taxonomy (NCBI): domain Eukaryota; kingdom Metazoa; phylum Chordata; class Aves; order Apterygiformes; family Apterygidae; genus Apteryx; species Apteryx rowi. The sequence continues at coordinate 2,178,892 of NW_020448307.1, read as the reverse complement.
CAATGGTGATGGTGAAGATGGCATGCGAACGGGAGCTGTGCTCATTCATATTTGTGGCACCAACAGAACCTTTATTTGAGAGGAAGAGAAAGAGCAATGACGTCTGCAGAAAGAATCACACGCTCCCCTAACACTCCTGCTGTCAAAGTCACTTGTCTCTGCCTCTTTGCCCAACCCTGTTTTTCAGAGGACAGAAAAGGGATGCTCCAACTCAGCAGCAAACTGTATTCTTGGGCTTTGAAGTTGCAGCACATGTCCAGTCTGCACTAGCAGAAGCATTATTGCCTGCTGTAGTTTCATGCATGCACCAAGCTCCCATCCCAAAAGCAGTGGGAGTTCCCATTTGTTTCTTTTTAAAACTACAAAGACCAACAGCCTAAGGTGTTTCCAGCTGATCCCTGGAAACAGCTGTATTTTGAGAAAATCCGTGCCAGGAGTGACAATAAGTCAGAACTTTAGTCTGTAAAAGGATCTGGGCTTAACTAACACAAACCACTTCCTAATCACAGCACAACACTAGGCTAGCTGTTGTTCATCCCGATCAGAGCTGGAAGAGGAAAAGAACCAGGACACTATCAGCCCAGCGCTGCTCACTGACATTGCTGTACGGCAGTCGCCTTCGCCATGCCCCCACTGGGGCTGGCTGAGGTGGGAGACCCCAGCGTTCTTTACCTATCCCTGCTCAAAAGGGGTTCAGGAAGAGAGATCCTTTTTGTTCTGCTCAGCTGAGAAAGCTTTCCTGTATTAGGACTAGGAGCAAAACCTCTTACTGGGGTCTCCCAACCAACTCTTCACCCTGTAATGCAGTCTGACACAGTGGAGCTAAAACCCTGCCCACAGCAATGCTACGTACGGTTTTTGTGGCCCAGAGTCATGATTCTGTCCATATCATCTGCATTGTTTACGACATAGGCTGATAGGTCTTTGATATAAACTCCCACATCAGGTCTCTCTTTAACCTAAGAGAGAAATAGTTTAGATGGAGCATTCCTGGGAGAGCCCTGAAGAGCAGTTTTCAATGGCACTGTAACAATACAGTAATTTACTCCTCCAGGTTCTTGTTTGGATATAAACCACTCCAGTGCTCTGAATCAGAGTGACTAAGAGTCATGCAAGACAATATTCCACTGGTTTCCCCTGGTGGCAAATAGTGACTTCAAATCACACCCTCTAGTTTCTAGAAACATTGCCAGGGACATCTGGAATGGAACTGCATGCACTCAAATGAAAGAGACAGTTTCTCGCTACACAACTGACCAAAGGGAAAGGATTCAGAAGTCAAGGGACTTGGCTTTTAGAGATCCAGCTACTGCATCTCTAAAAAAGTAATACTGTGCTGAGGAGCTCAACCTCCCACTCCTTCTCCTTCAAGGGCTGTCTCTGATCTTTAAAARTGTAATATCGCTCACTGATTTTAAAACAGACAAGCATCAGAGACTGAGAGCAGCAGGCTCACCTCTAACCTCTGTGTCTGGTCTTTTCCTAGCAGATCTCGCACTTCTTCATTGTAAATTTCCAGGTAAGACACACGAACCAAAAACCTGAAGATAAATAGGTGGGTGAGAGACCTTCAGCATTTGTTGAAGCCCAACATACACAAACACACAGTGCAAAGAAAAAGCAGCAATATACTGATACAGTCCTGCTACCCAGTCAAAGATTGCTGAAGTAGGAGTCTTTCAGCTGGGGCAGAGGTAGAATTTCAGTTGCCGTTGTCATGGTCAGGGATTCTACCACCGGTGCATGAACAAAAGACAGAAGCAGTAAAGAGAAAACATTTACCTTGTATCCCCTTCTGCCTTGGCAATGTGACCAAATATATGGGCAAAGGAATTGGGAATAATTCCTCTAAGCTCAGGAACTGCTCGGACCCCTTCCATGGTGAAAGTTTTGCCTGTTCCAGTCTGCCCATATGCAAAAATAGTGCCTGAAGTACAAAAAGAGAGATACTGGTAATAAACTCTTAGAAGCTGCTAACTCTGCTGTTTTACCTCATCACTTCTTTGCTTGATATCACTTAAACCTCTAGTTTTATAGAGTTAAAACTTGTCAGCTTCTCTAGTAGCTACTGTACAAAGGCTAGGAGAAATAAAAATGCTGGACAACCACAGCAAACAGAGCTGAGCCACTGCTTTATCCAGCCTGCAAGATATTTAAGAAACAAAGTCCGCTCATTTTAAAACTGTGCAGAGTGATTAAAGAATAGAGTGCAAGTACACTGTTTCACACACAAATAATTAAGACAAGCCCAATTAATAACACACTCAATTAGAGGAATTATATGCTAAATGCAAAACCAGCTATTTCTAGTACACTAAGCCACAGAGGAAACAACGCGAGGCTTCTATAATGCAGGCCACGTTACAAGCCCAGTTCTGAACCTGCAGGTGCAGCTACAACTCAGGCTAGATAGTCTGCACAGGAAGACATCACGGAAATCTGAGATTCCAGGCCCAGGCACTCCAGAAATACACTGCTTCTCAAATTGGGCCTAGCACTGCTGAAAACTAAGCAGACTTCTCTTTCGATTGACACTAAGTACAGCTCATGAAGTACAGGCATCTATGGTTCAGAGAAGATGAATTTTACATCAGCTGAAACCTGGGTACGTTAGTACAAGAGCAGATTACGTATCTTACACAAACCTTTAAAAGGTTTGTAATTTATTGTTGCTTATAGCATACTGTTACAGAAAGTAATAATTACTTCCTTACTGCCATCTCCTTTCCCTTACAAGGTACATTGACATGCATAACACACACACACACACAGTGGTCACACTCTTCCCAGTGGTAATAAGCAGCTGATTATTTGTGGGGTAGAGCAGATGTATCTAACTAGTCATCTTAGTTTGAAACAGCAAAGTTTAGAGAAGAAAATGCAGCAATTTTACGTACAAGTCTGGTATGCATACCTAGTTATTGCAGGACCACGGCAGCTGCTTGGCTACTGAAACTTAAGTGCCCCCGAGAATTCTGACAATGAAATAAAATGTATATCTTTTGCAAACAGAATATACAAAATGAAAAAACATAGTTAATTGACCTTAGCTGATTCTCGCTCATACTGATCTCCCACTGTTAACAATTATAGTATGTACAACCACTGTGGGTAGAGACCTGCAAGTACCTTCTGCAGTCAGGGTATTTTAAGTTAGAGGCCACAATAGAAACAAGACAGGGCTACAGCCTCTGCTTGGGGAAATTCCCAATAAGATCAGCAGGAACTCTAATAATAGAAAGAATACAAGATGGGACCCTTGACTTAAAACAACACAGGACTTACCATTGTATCCTTCTAGGACAGAGTCAATAATAGGTCTTGCAGTTAAGTTATAGACATCCAGCTGTTTACTCTCTGGTCCAAAAACCGTGTCAAATGTAAATGTCTTGGGAGGCTCATTGGATGAGTCTGTTTTATGAACAGTTATAGTTCCTCTCATTTCATCTACGTTGACCGCCATTTTGTAGCCTGTAGCTTTCTCTCGTTCATTCAGAGGCCGGCATCGGACAACAACCTTCACATTATCGCAGCTCTCCGGCTTGTCCAGCTTCTCAGGCTTGTTGATCTACAATTGTTAAGAACACACACGCACACACAGACTGTCACACCTGGCACTGCATTTGACTCGCCTGCGTGTTCAAGCACACACACTGCTGTGTCAACTTAAGTAGATGCACACATCTCCAAAAAAAAATCATGAACTTAGGGACTTAAAACACAGCTGGTTTATAATTAAATCAGAAAGAATAATGTACATTTATTCAGTTAACATAACTTTCTTCTGTTCATTAACATGGAAACTGACCACAAAAAACTTGATGATAATTTCACATTCAAGATCATCTGTGAATTTCTTCAGGAAACAACTTCTTGCCTGCCAACAATTCAATTAAGTTACAAGCTTTAATTAGTGGTGTCTCAGAACTGATGCTTATAACTACTTTGTGAAAGAAAAGACTTTTTTTTTAATTCAGCATTTGAATCTTACAAATGGTTAAACTTAAAATTCAACAAATATGTTAATTTGATGTCAAATGTTTTGTTTCTCCCGATGAAATAAATATACAACTCATTTCACCTAGTAGAGTCTAGGACACTACGAAAACACCTCTCCTTTGGCGCTAGGCGCTGCAGCCAAGCATTTACCTGCTGCCAAGCCAGCTACCTAGGGCCGCGGCGAGAAGCAAACCGCTTCCAAACGCCGCTCCCACCAGCAGCCTCGACTCCTCTCAGGGCCAGGAGCGGCTCCTGCTGCTCTGGCAGGTGCGGAGAGCCAGCTGCTCTCACCCCGGCGGAGGAGGGATCCCGGAGCCTTACTGCACCTCCACAGGAGCGAGCGAGTTTCCAAAAACAGCTACGGAATGAGTGAGTCACGATGAGCAACGCGCCCCCCCCACCCCCTCCAGTGCACCGTCATTCGCGTCGCTGCGGGCGCTCGGTCTCCCCGGGGGAACCGGCACAGGCCGAGACGCCGCCCGGGCCTCTCGCTGCGACGAAGGGGCAGCAGCAGCGGCCGCGGCGGGAGCCGGGCAGAGGCCCCCCGCGCCGGGCAACCGGGAGCCCCCGCCCCTCCCCTCCCCTCCCTCCTCCCCCCCGGTTTGTGCTGACAGCGGCGCTCCCTGCTCGGGGCCGCGCAGCGGCTCCGCGGCGAGGAGGACGCGGCCTCCCGTGAGGGGCAGCGCAGCCCTCGCGGCCTGCTCCGGGCTCCCGGGCCGCCCGACGGGGCCCTGCCGGCGGCGGCCCGCGGCACCGAGCGCTGCCCGCACCGGGCCGCAGTAGCTCAGCTCAGCTCCGCTCCGCTCC
>NW_020448307.1:2171627-2173786 GCF_003343035.1 Apteryx rowi | reverse complement strand
CATTGGTGCCGCGCCCCAGCCAATGGCGGAGGCGGCGGGGACCGAGCCGCCGCGGCGCGGCGGGGCGGGGCGGGTCGACACGGGCACCGCGAAGGGGCCGCGGGGTGTTTAGTCCCCGGCGCTAATTGCGGCTCGCTGGTGTTTCTCCGGGGCGGCTGGGGAGCGGCCCCCGCCGCCCTGTCCGCTCGCCCCTGAGTCCCAAGGCTCCGGGGAGCTCACAGAGCTCCGGGGGCTCGCAGGCCTTCGCGGGGGAGGGGCGCTGACAGGCCCCGGGGGTGGTGACGGGGCTCTGTGAGGGTTGACAGGGCTCTGAGGGGGCTGACGGGGCTCTGTGGGGACTGACAGGGCTCTGGGGTTGTTGACAGGGCTCTGTGGGGACTGACGGGGCTCTGGGGGGGCTGACAGGGCTCTGGGGGAGCTGACAGGGCTGCACAGAGAGTTCACCACATAGAGAGTGAGTTTATATCTTTTCCTCCTTTCTCTAATCTGTTTCTTACTACCCCGTAGCTATTTCTGCACCCCCAAATGCTTCTAATAACAGGGCACAGGGCTTTGTTCACGTCCCTCCCCTCTCCACGCTGCCCCTAGTCCAAACGCAGAGGCCCGGCATCCCAAAGCCAAACAGTAATAAGCAGCAATAAGCAACAAGTACAGAAATAAGCTGAGGGCTGTAACACTTTAATTGCAGTGTATTTTTGCCAGTGGGCTATAGGTGGAAGTAAGAATGTGGATAGGATTGATCTGGGGCTTATGGAAAGGCTTCCAATGTCATACAAGAAACACGTCATCCTGTGCTGCAGGGCTGGGAACAGGCTGGTAATGACAGGACTCCGCCATTTCCTCACCCCCCCGCCGAAGTGTCAACAAGTGAGTCAGAAAGCTCCGGGACAAGGTGTTAAGTAAAATACAGTTGCTTCACTACTTGTGTGGTGCCACGATGTTACTCAGTGCTTTACTGTATGCAAAGATTCCTAGACTAATGGAGTCATTTAGCACCAAAAATGTATAACCCAAAGGCCCGACGAGAGAACAGGGAGGTACGTGTGGGCAGACTAAGCTCTAGGAATAGGAAAAGATTTAACATAAAATATGGGAACCAGCTCCCTGTAGAAAATGCTGCATGAAAAAAAACTTGCGATGAAGGGGAGAGGGAAGGAGAGCAGTCGTGAAAGATGGCGAGGCCTGATAGGGAACAAAAAACGGCAAAAAACGCAAAGACACCGGCAGAACTGGAAGTAGGAGGGGGGCGGTGGTGGATGCRCTCTGTAAAGCGGGAACAAAGACGCCCTGTTAGGAGCTGGAAGTAAAATAGCTCCTGGCAGGTATGGGGGCGCTGCGAGGGTGGAGCAGGACGGTATTTTGGATAGGGCCGTAGCAAGGAGAAGAGGCAGTGGGTTTTGCCAAGGCAGTAATTGGTGGTCGGGAAGGGGTAGATCTGGGGAAGGTGCTGAGGGACACCACGGTTTTCACCGTGTGAGAATTTCAGCCCGATCCCGGGGCGTTTGACTCGGCCTAACAGACCGACGGAGGACCTCCGGACCGTTCCTGGGTAGGATGAACCCACGCGGGGTGAGACAACGTTTATGCTGGAAGTACCAAACAGCTCAGACCGGGAAAGCTGTGAATGCAGTAAAACCATTCCTTGGGAATCGAGCTGGCCCTTCCCGGGACAAGCGTGTTGGTGTTAGGCAGTCCTGCCGTGGGTCGGCGGCCGCACGTCTCGTGCCCTCGATGCGGGCGGCTCGGTCCGTACGAAAGCGGAAACGGACCTTCTCCCCGCTCGGGCCTTTTCCCACCACGGCGGCTTGGTTCTACGTCTGCGCCGAGCTCGTTTAGTCGAGGCGCTCTGGCAGCGCCGGTGCAGCGCAGCGGGGCGCCGAGGGCACGAGCTCGCCCCGAAACCTGCCAGGAGGCAGCGGCTGCCTCCCCTCGCGGCACGGCGTGGGCCAGGGCCGCCCCCTCGCACCCAGCGCCCACTCACCCACCCGCCCGCCTCGGGGACCCCCGGAGCAAGCGGCGCTGAGCCGGGACGGGGCTGGGATGGGACCGGGGGTGGGACGGGATGGGGCAGGGACAAGACGGGGCGGGCCGAGCCCAGACGGGGCGGGACGGGACGGGGCGGACCGAGCCCGGACGGGGCGGGCAGAGCCGGGGCAGGG
>NW_020448307.1:2119195-2171375 GCF_003343035.1 Apteryx rowi | reverse complement strand
GGTCCGGCCCCGCAGCGCAGCGCGGCGGTTAAAGGGCTCCGGGGAAGGCTCTGAGCCGGGATCACCGAGCCGCCCGAGACCCGGCGGGGCATCTCCCGCGGAAGCTGCAGAGCAGCTGCGTGGCCGGGACCGAGCAACGCCGGGGTGTGTGTGTGGGGGGGGGGGGAATGGGCCACGCCGTCGTTCAGCCGTCGTTCAGCCGTCGTTCAGCCGCCTGACCCGTTTTCCTTCGGGCGGCAGACCTGCTCTTTCCCCCTTGCAACGGGGCAGGAGCAGCCCCGAGAGCCGAGTTAGCGCCCAGCCTGCGGGCGGCGCCGGGCGCGGGGATCGCAGCCCGCTCGGGGGGCGGCGGCGGCGGCGCCTAACGACTCTGCCCTCGCTTTTGACAGCGGCTCCCGCCTGGGAAACTGGCTCGCAGAGCTGCTATGAAGTGCCCCGGCCCTTCGGAGAGCCTGAGGCTTGCCCTCTTCCTGGAGAACGCCCTGGCCAGCGAGGCTAGGATTTGGAAAGTGCCGGTTTTCCAGGACCTCATCCTGAAGGTATTCTCCCCTGTCCGCTTTGGAAGCACCTAAGGCGCTGTGCGGGATGCAGCGCGAGTCCTGCCAGCTGGTCCACCTGAATGCAAAAGTCATCTTACCTGGACTCAGCTTAAGGACTGGAGGGGAGGAGGGTCTGTGTTTGTCTCATCCTACATCTTATGCACCATTTAAACCATGATTTAGAGATGCTTTGCATTTTGTTTTGACTCAGCCAGTTTTGGGAACGCTGGTGGAGCAGGCAGGTAAGAGCAGACTCTAAATCAAGGGTTTTAGCCATAAATAAAAATGTCACATTACAGTTAAGTGTGCTCTACTACTTTGTAGTTCTCTCCTTCTTTGAGTTCCACGTGTTCAAATGGGAGAAGAGAATTCAGTGAGGGCTAACAGAAACCAGCCCCGTTCCTGGCTGTTAAAGTGAGTCCGTCAGTTATCATAGGAAGCTACAACACTCAAGGTGCTTCCATGTACAGTGGAAATAGCGAGGCTCAGTTGCTGTTGTAAGGTGCTTCAGATCCATGGAATAATGCACAAAACTGCCCTGAAAGCCTCGTCCCTTTTTYGCAGTAGTGTAGAAATGCTATTTTTACAAGGTATTTTTATTACCAAACAAAGCAAAATAGCAAAATGGATAATGTGAAAACTTAATGTTAAGCAAATTAGTGGTAAACGTTACCTGTTCTGTGCGGCTGCTCAGCCCTTTCAGCTACTCTTACATTAATGTTCGAATGCATGCCACGGACCATCTAYGGCATTGTAATGGCAGCAAGATTAAAGTCTTTCCTCTCCTGAATGCAGCTTCAAATAAGATATAAGGCTAGAGCCTGGCTGACTGGGCAACACGCACAAGTGCTCAAAACCGCTCCGGAGTTTGGTTTTTCCTTCGCTGTGTAGACACAGCCAACAACTTCCTTCATTTCAAGCCTCCAGACATCTGAAATGTTAATTAGAGCACTTAGAATGATTTGAGTCTTCCTTTGGAGATATGTTAACAAAATCATCAAAGGACTAATTGTATTTTTTTTTTAAACTTTGTTTCTTCCCTTCAGGGTACAGATATCTCTCTGTTGTGTTACGAGAAAGCAGTTCTCTGGATTGCAGAAATAAGCTCTCAGTTCCAGTTTTACCCTGAAACATTTGCCTTAGCTATCAGCATCCTTAACCGGTTACTGGCATCAGTAAAGGTAGAGAATCTCTATCAGCTTTTTTTTTTTTTTTTTCCTCTGGCTAGCTTACTGATTGGACATATAAGGGATATGAAATCAGTTTACACCCAAAGCAGATACTGCTGTTTGGCAGCAGATTTAGGAAGCAGTCGGGGTCTTTGCTCGGGAAGGCTTTTAAGCACACAGACTCGAGTGTGTGCTGAGGTTCCCCTGATTTACACTCCTTAGTAGAGGTGTTTTTATGAATTGTAGTCCAAATGCTGTGAGAAACACAAGGAACTCATTATCACCCGGTTGTCTCTGCTAAACAGAAAACATTTTCACTATCACTTTTAATATTTCAGCTGTGAAACCACTATTTTTACCCAAACTGTGGGCCCCTCTTTTTCTGCCATTGAAGTGACAGCAAAGTTATGAGTAGAGTTGAATCTTGCTGCTCAGTTCTGTTTAGGTCTTTACTGGCGTTTGGCAAAAGCATATTAATTAATATCTTACTTAGCTGAGAAGAGGAATAATACTGCATTGCAGATACTTGGCACTGCCTAGTCAAAATCGTGGGGTACCTTAATAAAACTTGCAGCAAGAAGAGGATTTGTTTTGTTTCACTTTGTATTTTCTTGCTGTTTCCAGCTTCAAATGACTCTTACTGCAGCTAAACTAATTCAGAAGCAACTGTAACCTAAATGAAAGTTTGAAACTCGTGTGTCTGTAGTAGAATGGCAGTTATTTCCCCCAAGACTGTTATCTTCTCTGCTCAGTGTTCTCTTCTTCTCCCTTCAGGCCCAATTAAAGTATCTTGAGTGCATAGCAATTTCCTGCCTCGTCCTTGCAGCAAAAACCAATGAAGAAGATGAGGTCTGTATGTTTAATTTTAAATGCACTAAACTCATCTCTGGTTGTTTTCAAGTTATTTGTAGTGCCAAGTCTTTTAACAAGTTGGGCATAATGAAAACATGTGAACTTGGTTACCCTAAGTAATTCCTAAGGGGGATAACAGCAACATTTCCAGTTCTGTTTCATCATTGTTTGGAAAAGCTGTGACTTGGATGGATGAAGGATTGTGTTTACTTCTGTAGGGGATCTGTTTCCCTCCTCTGCCCCTTCTCCCCCTTCAGAATCCACCGCTTGCAGCAGAGCTTGGTTCGGGGGTGCAGTCAAGGTGTGCAGGTACAGTTTTGTGCTCGTGAGCATTGGTAATTCTGTTCTGGTAGGTCCTGGGAGGGTAAGGTAGGCAAGACAGAGCAGAGGTTTTTCAGAGGAAGCTTAAAACAGATGAGTCTGCTTGGAGTCCAGACTGGTTACCGAACGTCTTGAGGAAATGACTCAGGCCYGCACCTCAAGGTGAGCATGCAAAATCAGCAACCACACGTGTAAGCGTGAGACTGCATAGGATAATTATCCAGTGCTTACAGCTAAAATTTTGTGTCAGAAATGCACTGATAGACTTCCATGAGCCAAACAGTCCTTGAAAAGCATTTCAGATTGCATTTCTCCCCTTTCCTTCATTCCATTTTGAAAAAGAATGGCTGTGAGTTACAGCCAGAAACATAGGAGTTGGAGTCAGACATGCGTTTCTCCTTGAATTTCTGCTGCAGTGAAATGCTCTTCAGAGCCTTTTTTAAGATGTGCTATCTTGAGGTTATTCTTCTTTTCCCCTCAGCTAAAAATGAGAAGTTAAGTCAATGACCACAGGAAACAAGACAAGCGCAAACAGCTCTGTAGAACAGGCCAACAGGAAGCCTCCTCCCAGCTCGTCAGGCGAGCGTGAGCACGAACCTGCAGCACAGAGGCAGCGTTTCGGCRGCTCGCAGTGGCCCTGGGAGCCGCCAGCCATCGTTCTTCCCAGTGGCCTGGGTTTGCAGCCAGGTGCCCTGTGAGGAGCATGGCCAGTCCTTGGTTAGGATGGGAGTTACCTAGGAGAGCGGTGCTCCTCACTGAGCACTCTGCGTAGCGTTTTGGGATGTGTACAGGCTTGTTAGATCCCTCTGCAATACACAGAAACGCACACAGCTCTGTGTAGGAAGTTGTCTTCTTTATTTTTTAAGGTTTTCTTTTTTTTTTTTTTTTTTTTTAATACAGGTAATACCATCGGTGAAGATGCTCGCAGTGCAGAGTGGTTGTAAACGCTCTCCAGCTGAGATCTTGAGAATGGAAAGAATTATACTAGATAAGCTTCACTGGGATCTTTACACAGCAACACCAATGGATTTCTTAAACATTGTAAGCACTAAGTTTTGCAAAGTTTAAATTAATTATTTCATTTAAAGAAACAGCTCATTTATCAAATAAGACTAGAAAACATAGATGCGCGCACATACACACATACACATTCTTCCCAAGAGGCTTTGCAAGCCGCCTGGTTTTAGCTATCTGCAAGTCTTTTGAAGAATGTTACAGTGAATTTCTTTAAATGTACTAATATTTAAAACCTTTCTTCTTTTTTTTCCAAAAAAATTTACTCCCATTTTTAAAGGACAACTAAAATGGATGTTAAAAAGATTCTCATAATGCTATACGCCATTTTTTTAATACACACTGCAAAAATATTTCTAACTCTTTCCACTCTATTAATACTGTACATAAAAAGCTGTCAGTTTTGCTACATTTCACACACAGGTCTTCTTAAACCATTTTCCTTTTCATCCCACTAATAATTCACCCTTGTTTTAGGCAATTAGACCATCCCATTCTGGCACTTAGTTCACATTGCAGTTGCTAAATATTTGATAGAAACAAACTGCATCTTCAAGAAACGATCATGTGCTAGTAAGGCAAAAATCGTGTGATAGGAAAACATCCTGGATCCCTTTATATGGTAATGTGCAAATATTAAGCCATCTCAGGCTGCTGATTGTGAGAACTGCCTCTCCTTAGGTGCTTGTTTCCTCAGTAAATTCAGAGTACAATCATAATTATTGGGATACTCCATTTGTATCTGCTGTCCTGAATTGACTGAATCTCCTAGACAGCAATCTGGATAACGTAGAAACTTCAGAAATTGTTAGGAAACACAGACCTTTTACATTCATTATAAGCTCAAAAACAGTTCAATGGTTGGCAAGTACAAACACAAAACACAAAAAAGGGGGAAAACCCTCTAGGCGTCCTGATATGAGTCAAAATTAGTCTGTACTTCTGGTTGATAACATATGAAAACATACAAAGTTCACTGACCTCTGCTTTTTTAAAATATATATATATATATATATATATTTAATCTTCTCTCCAGTTCCATGCCATGGTGATGTCCAACTGGCCCCATCTACTAAACGGGCTGCCTCAGATGAATCCTTCCCGCCATGTCGCATTCTTGACCAAACAGCTACAGCACTGTATGGCGTGCCACCAACTATTGCAGTTTAAGGGCTCCACATTGGCTTTGGTGATCATCACCTTGGAGCTGGAGAGGCTGACTCCTGATTGGTTTCCTGTCATTACTGATCTGCTAAAAAAAGCACAGGTAGGAGTCAAAATGGCCTTTGATCACAAATCTGAGGCCAGGACATCGATAAATTAATTGATAAATTGGATTTACAACCAACATTGCACTTCAGCAGACTTCCGAGAAGCGTGTCCATGTTCTGCCTTTGCTGCAGGCCTTGCTAGTGCGAATGGAAGCGGAAATAAAACTGCAGTTGGGGGCTGGGACTGGGGAAAGGGCCTTCCCTTTGGCAGGGAAGGGAGGTTTCCAAAAGAGCTTGGCCGCAGACGGCTCCCGGTCTCCTGAACAGGGAGGAGATTCTCCCACAACGGGAGTGTCTGAGAACACCTAAAAATCTGCCCACCCATTTTGTCCTCAGGTTCTCACTGAGGACTGCAAGGACTTCTCAGTGCAGTTACATTGCTTTAAAATATAATCAGTTTGGCTTCCAATGACGTACATGTTAAAGGTCAGCTCTGCTTCTTTAAACTTTTCTCCCGTTCCACAAAACACATGCTTTTCAATAGATTGATCGTATACCTAGAAGGCAAAAGACCTGGGTTGCCCACTTACCATAGATTCATCTTCTGGCCTTGAATTTGGCTCAGATAACCTAGCCTTCCTCTGTCACTCCTGGCTGTCATAGCCTCATCAAAGGAGAGGGAGAGCTTGCCCACCTTTCGTGTAGTAGCCCAGGATCTCCTGCTCCAGTGTTTTGCATCAGGGCTAAGATGGACCTCTTGACTCCCGTATAGCCTGTCCCTCCCCTCTCTCTCCAGTTACACAGTTATGGGAGCACTGGCCAGAACAGAGAGTAATTTGTCACGAGCTTACAAAGAATCTGTATTTTCCTTACAGGTTAACAGCACCAAGTTCATCCACTGCAAGGAGCTTGTGGATCAAGAGCTAATGCGCTTGCGGCCATCCAATGCTATTTATATTTTTTATCCCATCAGTCAAGCCATCCAGGCCCATCCCATGGCAAGGTTACCCTGCCATTCCTCTTCTGAATGGGAGAATTCCCATCAAGCGAGGCTGAGGGTCACCGTAAGCCAGCCGGTTTCAACAGCTTTCACACCTCCTGCAGCCCAAATTCCTGATGACGCCATGGAGACAGATGAATACTATGATGGGTTCAGGCACCTGTACAGTGAGGACGGGGGAGCGGATAGCGGGAGGGGGAGCGCGGGCAGCTTGTGCCCTCAGCTGAGGCCTGGAGAAGGCAGCTCCCCGTGTCCTCCCTTACAGCCGCTGGAAAGGGACTAGCGGAAACCTTCCTGCCTCGGAAGCAGCGACTGCAGAACCAGGACGTCCCGGCGAACAGAAGAGCCGACGCAACAGAGCAAAAGGACTGCTTTGTTTTTTCAGAGGATAACGACAACACGGTGTTATCTTCCATATCCTTCCTAAATAGTGTTTGCTACCCCCAGTCTTTAACATCATTTAAGTACAGAAAGTTGGGGAGAGGAGGGACTCGCAATCCTGCAACTCAGGGATCAGTTCAGCAGAGGGCTACATACTGCACCAGAGAGAACCAAAGGCCTTGGAGTGGGGTTGTTTTGTTTTTTGKTTTTTTTTTTTAATAGTTGTGATGAAACGTGACAGATTCAGCATTTCATCCAGCTCGTTGCATTGTTCTCCTGTCAAAGCGAATCTGATTTACCCCACGGGAGATGAAAGAGGAGCTACCATCGAGGAAGGGGCAGCTTCCACTGCTGGTTCCATACGAAGAAGTCCCAGGTGGGACCAAGGTTTTGATTTAATAGTGAAAAGACCAGGAGCCCAAACTTGCAGTTTTTCCTAAGGCCTTAGCCTGCGGTCCTGGGGTCGGAGGGCTGTGCTCCTGCCTGGTTAACTACTAAAGACCCAGCGCAAACTCCTACGTGCTGCGGGAAAAGCCTTCTCGCGCGGCCCTCGCACACCAGCTTGTGCTGTGCAGGTTTTTTGTTTTGTTTTGCCAGACAGGACCATGCAAAATGCCTTTAACTAATTCCCCCTGCCCCCAAAATTAGTTTTTGTTAACAGCTAATTTCCATAGCAAAACAGTTAAACTGACCTTTGTAGTCCGTCGAAGTCTCTACTGCACTTTTAAAACCAGCCTTACACTTTTTTTTAATAAAGGTTAATTTAAAAAAACTTTTTTTTCCCCAATAGGGCCAGCATTTTTAAGCTGTTTTGTTCTAACAGTTTGAAGGTATAATCCAAACAATACTGTCCAGGTAGCAACCCGCCACCTGCAAGTCCTCGCACAGAAAGACAAGGTTTTCATACAGACCTGCGTCGGCTAAATGCCGAGCGGACGTCTCAATGACATAGGGTGAGTAAATGGGACAGGGACGAGACGGGAGCGAGGGCTCAGATGCCCAAGTGCCTTGTTCTAACATCCCTTGCTCTGCTAGGCAGCAGCGCGCATCCATGCGGGAAGAAAGTTTCTGGCCCTCCTTCTCCTGGTTCCTTGTCCCACCTTCTAGGAGCGAAATTCCTGAGCTTTGGGCCGTGCAGGACTGCTGTCCCGCGCGGCTCTGACAGCAGAGACGACTTCCCAAAGTATTGCACTAGCTGTTGCCGGAACCGGCACTGAGAAAAGCGGGTGTTGCGTGGCTGCAGGGAGAAAGCCAAGCTTTTCTTTTTAAACTGCGAAGAAAGCCGTGCTTTAGCGTTCCAGAAAGAAGCGCTCAATACTAAAGGCTTAAGTGCAGATTACAGGGATGAGCTGATGGGATCTGGAGCAGCACTGAAACCCAAGGAGGGCGGCGAGCAAAGTCAGAGCTATTGCAAACTGTGCGCTGCATGGGGGAGCTGTGCTGGCACCACACTCACTGCTGGGAGCCAGACTCGGGGCGCTCGTTTAGACCAGACGAGGTTTAGGAGGCGCCTGCGGGCCAGGCAGCGGCCTGCTCGGATGCTGCTTACTGATCCTGCCCGAGCACCGGGGGGAGGTTTTCGTTTTGTGGCGGGGCTCTTCCCTCCCGCCGCGCGGCACCTGCCTTTGCTGTCACAAGCTGCGACTTTTGGAGGCAGCAAGGCGTCTTTTGGAGCGTTCGTTAAATAAAACACAGCCTCAGTCCGCGCGTTCGCAGCACCCTCCTTTAGGACTCCAGCTGCAAGCAGACACCAGAGGTCCTTGTGGGACGCCAGGGTGGGTCATGTCTACTTCTCTTTTGCTTCCCCTCCTTTCTTACGCCCCATCTTAAGCACCTTCACCGGCTGCATTAGCCGATGACTTAGCAGCGAAGCTGCGCACGTGGCCTTTAACGTGCTGCAGCTTTGTACCGTCTCGCTGCGCGCAGCAGCTCATCTCCTCCGGCTCCAAGCCCRTGCATACGGTTTCTTGCCCTTCAGCTGGATGACGCGCGTTGGAAACCACGACCAAACCTCCTGCTCCAAACTTCTGCGGATYGGCGTGGTCAGGGCTCACAAGCGCGCATCGCGTTGGGGTTTCGTTCTCGAGGACGAGCTCAGTGCAGGACTTCCCAGGACAGGGCCGAGGGCAGGAGCAGCGCTGGAAGGGGAGCGGCAAAACCCGGCGCCTTCCCGCTCCCCCCGATCCCACGCAGCCCCCTCCACGCCCCTCCACCCGTGCTGGAGCTCGAGAAAGGAGCCACCAAACCCAACGCTTCTGCTTGGCCGCAGCGGGTTAGAAGCATCGCTTCCCGCAACCCTTCCACCCTGTTTTGGCTGCCAATTTCCAGGGAAAACCTTCACCTTGCAAATCAGGGGAGTAGCTGAAGCTTTCAGACAGGCCTGCAACAAACTCGGATCTGAGGATTTTTCAATAATGTTCCCAAAGGAAAGCTGCTTTCATCAGATATTTAAGATTTGCGGCCCTGCTCGCCCATTACGAGCACCACGAGCGTGGACGGTGCGGCGGCCGGGCATCACCTCCGCCAAAAGCAGGCGGACTGCTAAAATCCCGGTGAGGTGCAGCGCTCGGAAGGGGACGCCTTTGGCTGTTGCAGGCTCTCAGATGCCTGCAGTTGCCACCACCGCGTAAGCAAACCCGCAATTGCACTGCAAGTCGCCTACAGTAAATATCCAAGGAATTGTTTTGTCCTTCAGGAAGTTTTCTGACCGACACCGTCGCTGTACATCGATGCTGAGATTTGGAGTCAACCAAAACACGGATGTGAAACAAGCATTAAATCACCTGCAGAAACACTGACACCCAGACCCGAGTCACCCCAACCCCCACGTTTCTTGTTCATGAAACACATACCGTGGAAAGTTAAAGCAAGTCGCATTAAAACAGCTATATTCAAGGAAAGAGACACCATAATTCGGACCAGTATTCACCAGAGTATTTCAAATAATAACCCTGACTTTTTAGCCATTACTTACAGCGTGTGGGTGGCCTAAAAGGAGGCTCCATTTATATCTACGGCTGCCCAAATGAAGCTGCTTCTGTGGTCAGAGAATTGACCAGGATACAAGAAAACAGCAGAGGGAAGAGCAACCTTCACCGTTAGCCATCTGCTGTATTGCAGGTTTCCAAAGAAAACGGCCCATGCGGAAGCCAGACAGCGACGCAGCCCGGCTCAGCGCATCCCGTCCGCCGCTTCCGCTGCTTCCCCGCCTGGCGCCGCCAGACAAGCGGAAAGCCTTCGGCGTGCTCAGTCTTTGGGGCCACCTTGGCATCTCACTTGCGGGGTCGCCTGTAAACACCTTGACTGGTTTTAATCCCGTTTGAGCAGTACTTACGGTTCGAGTCTTTCAGAACGCAGAAAGGGACGGTTACGCGGGGCGATGCGTTAGCTCGTGGCAGATTTCAGCAACCCCCCGCGTTCCTCCTTAGCGTGGCGAGCGCGTCGAAGCCCCTACGTGGCCCTGACCGCTGCGGTCACGGCGCCGAACAGAGCTTAATCAGATCTTCCGAGACATTCGGAAAAAAGCTTTTATTCCCAACACGCCTGCCTGGCTGGGAGTCTAACTCGACCACCCCGGATGGAAGTGTCACCAACGGAATCGGATTGCTTTGCCTTAAAAGAGAACGCGCACGGGTGTGAAACAGAGTCCTTAAGGAGAAAGCAAAGGGCATCGCGGCACGGCTCAGCCGGGGGGGGCCCAGCAAACACGGCGAACGCGGAGCCGGGGGAGGCGGACGTGCAGCGCCGAGCTCATCCCTGCCGAAAGTCCGGTCGGCCCCCGACGCCGCTCCCGAGAGCCCGATTTGGAGGTTTCCAGGCTACGTACCTGTTGCGCTCGGGTGCGTTTCCACGGTCCAACTTATGGCGAGGGCAGCGCGAGCTTTCGGCGCCCGGCCCCTAGGAAGCCCCCGAGGGCAGGAGCTCACTCTGGCCCCAGCGCCTGCGCGCTGCCCTGCCTCCTCTCCGCAAACCCGGGGCTCCTTGGGGGCTCCGGTCACACGGGTCACAACTCCAGCCCGCCCCGTCCTCAGCGGGACCCGGCTCCGCCACGCGGGGCAGGTCCTGCCGAGGACGGGTTTTCCCCGCACCCCGGCCGTGCCGCGGGGCGCAGAGCTGYGCCGGCGCATGCCGCAGCCAAGGGAGCATTTTACACCCAAATACACACAGTAATGGGAAACTGGAATAACAGCGAGCGTTGTGAACTCAGACAGCAAACATATTTAATGTACGAAACGTGTTTTTGACATACGTTCATTTAACAAGTCAGTTTTGTTTTTATTAAACGTGACTTTGGTACAAGCAGGTCATTCCTGCGATTAGTTTACAAGTTTTAAACCAAAACCAAAACCATATGGCTTCACTGTATTCCTGTGCAAAGTTAGGGAGGGGCACAGATATGACTGCTTTTTTCTTTGCTTTTTTTTCCCCCCTTTTTAACAGGCATTTGCCTACCGGGAAGCCCATCTGTTACAAATACAGACCCCACAGCCAGGAACTCCGAGTCTCCGGCTGCAAACTGCTTCCCCTCCATTAACAAACGGCATTTCGTCGTCCTTTCGCCGGGCTCCGCTACCACCGCACGCACGGCCGGCGCAGCGGGAGGAGCGCGGCCCGGCGAGGCAGAGCCGCCCGGCACCCGAGAGCCGGGCAGGGARCTTTGGGAAGGGGGGTTAAGCCAAGGCACGCGCGTTATCCCTACGAAAACGGAACACGTGAAGGGTTGGGAGATTTTGGTTACGGAAGCCGTAAGTCTCCAGGGGAAAGCTAATAGCGAGTTATTGCTAGTGAACGCCGGGATGGTTGGTTAAGGCCRTTAAAAGGTTCCCGTTACGATCCCAAGCCACAGCGAGGAGAGGAGCAAACGAAAATCCCATTACGACAACAGTTTCCGCAGCGAGCTGAAAACTGGTCTCGCGCTCATGCCACGTTGCTCCTCTTCCGCTTGGCAGTTTGGTCACAGTGTTAAACACTTTGCGTGGGTTCTCACCCCGAGATTAGTGTCTTGGGTTAAGTGCAAGCCATGCAGCAGCCTGAATTAGCAATTTATCTTTTGGCAAGTAGCTTAGATTTCAACTTTATCAAGAAACCTGATCAAGCCAACTTTTCCCAATCGAGAGACACAACGCGTCTTAGTCCTTGCTATATAATCTCTTCTGTGCAATATATTGCAAGCATTAAGGTGAAAGCACCAATTAATTTCTTCTGCATGAGATGTTTTGGCCTTAATAAATCTTCTAATTAACATGTCTTCCTGATGTTATGGAGCACGCACCGGGAAGACTAAAAAAGCTACAGAAAGAACAAAAGAGAATCAATACTTAACTTTCAGTTATTTACATTCAGTGTAGACAGCATGAAAGGTCAAAGTACAACTCCATCGTATGCCGCCCGATAACCTGCGGGGTGGGGTACGCAGGAGACATATCTGCCTTTAAACCATCCCAGCGTGGGGAAGCTTTTATAGCAGCCAAGCTCTTGTTTGGAATTGGTAACCGGAGGGGTGATCTACAGTTTTAACGAGGAAGGAGTGCTGGAAGAGAGCACCTGAGAAGTCGGGGATTACGGAGACGTGCCGTGGGAAGAGGCGCGGAGCAGCCTCCGTCTCCCGTCCGCCCCACTTTCGCCTCGACCGCGGCCAATCGGGACCGGCAGCCCCCCGCCAAGGCCCCGCTTCTTCAGAAGCGGTAGAAGAAGGAGAGCATCCACCTCGCTGCAGGAGTGTTTTTATCCACCTCACTGCAGGAATGTTTTTAGTAATACTATTTTGCATTTCTCATCCCTCTGCAAGCAATTTTAGGAGCTTTATACGCACATTAATGAATGAATAATCTTAACATCACTCCCGTAGAGAAGCAGTGACAAGGTACGTTGCCCCAGCTGACCACGTGCCCCATCTTTCAGAGGAGCAGCTGCTCTGCCCCCTTACGCGTTCCCTGCTAGTTCTCATGTACCTGGACGCGCTCCCTCTTCTCTGGTCTCCTATAACATTTGGCTTTAAAAGTATTTGGAGGGAAAGAGTTGCAAAGCATTTCAGAGAGACCGCTTGGCATCAACTGCTCGTCCCTAGCAAGGCTTATCCGTCAAAAGCGCAAGGGGCTCAAGCGACGGGAACGGGCTGTGCACCAGGCGAGCAGAACCGCCCCCCGCCTTTGAAACAAGCTGCATTTTAAACGTAAAAAGCAAAGATCCCTCTTGCACAAACCAACTCCTGCAGCACCGGCACAGCCCTCTCATTTYTAACGAGTTTTCGGAGGCGGCCGGCACCACCGACTTGTTTTTGCTCTTGCAACGGGGGGGGGCGCAGAACCYGCTTCGGTCGGCAGCACGGCTTCAGCAGAGGCTGCGCATCCGCCAGACTCCCCATTCCGCTCTGTCCTGTCCAAGGACGGATCGATCTCACAGTCCGGTGGCAAACCAAAATCGGAGAGAGACTAGATACACCGGATAGGCAGCAATGCCCCACAGGACACGCACCAAAGCCAGGTAAACCTCCATCAGCCAACCTCCCCGAACYGCCGCCGCCGAATTTCTCCCCGGACCGGAGATGAGGTGCTGTSCCCACATCCGGCRTGAGGYGACGGTCCCTATTTTATTTTGGAAGCCTCCCAGAGGTCACGCAGGAACTGCCGCGATCCAGGGAAGCTTTCAACCACCGCACGTTATCATTGCAATAGAGATCCACTAGATAACAGGGGAAACCCACTGCTAAATAAATGACACCACAAAACTCAAAATAAATGTGAGATTTAATGAAAGAAAAAAAAAAGTACAAAGTAAGTGGAAAGAACTGAAAGTCAAAAAAAAAAGAACCAAAAAACAAAGCAGAACAAAACCAAGCGCCCCGACCCGCGGYGAAGGGCGAGCCGGCTCCTCCGTGGCGGCTCCCGAGCGCCCGGGCTTCCTCCCAGCCCAGCCGCCCTGTCTGCGCCTCGCGGCGGGATCCGCTGCGCCCGGCGCCGCGCGGCCCTTCAAAGCACATCGTAAATATGAAAGCAGACAACATACATGGTGGTGACTGTTTACATGATTAAAAAAGAAAGAAAAAAAAGACAGTTTTTCCCATTAATACCAACCTTTTACAGATACATGTATAAAAGAGCTGGACGATGTGCAACTGAACAGCTTCAGTTATGTCTGAAGGGTATTTCTCTTTCACTTCTTATAGCCTACGGCACGTAGGTCTTCAGACTGCAGTGAGATTAGCATCGCAGCGTATCCATAACTTGTTAAATAACAGTAAGATACAGAACTACCCTATATACCACATATTTAATCTCATCTCAGCCCAAAAGGGAAAAAAAAAATCAAGTACTAGAGAAATGAAAAAACAACAACAACCACCACCACCCCTCAGTCCTGTTGGGGAAAGGGTTAACTGCTCTAAAGAGCTGAGTGGCCGTAATGAAGTTAAGGTCGACAAAACACTACATGGAAAAGGATGTCCGTCACAAAGTCAATGCATATGTAATAGTCATCATTAAAATAGTTACATACATTCTGAGCGTCTTCATCAGAAATAGCTGGGAATTTCTCCACAATGCCCATGGATTTTGAAGTTTTTACTCTTTCACTGCTATCGTTACTCTTAACTACCAGCTATTCTAGTGGGGAAAAAAAATCTCTCTCTGATGAGCCAGGTCAGAAAGAAACTATTTGCATAGATGTCGCTGGCAGCAGCACGGGATCAGGAGAAAACTATCGCCTGGAAGCGCGACGGCGACGCAGCCGCTGGCACGGGCCGGGTTGTCGCTGGGGATTTTATTCCAGCCTCCCGCAACGTTGGCCCGCGCGAGGGAAAGTGAGGGACCAAGCAGGGCGCTTACTCGTGCGATTAGTGCAGAGTTTCCCATGAGTAAGAACCCAAACCGCGCTCCTCACCTGCCACGCGAGCGGGCTTTAGTCCCCGATTTTGCATCGTCTTCTTGTATGTAACAAGACCTTGCGTTCCTTGTATGCTTCTCTTAGAAAAACGCATTAACCCCCCTAACAACTGACAAGTACTCTTTATAATATATCTAGCTTAGAGGCACAGCCTTAAAAATTAAGTGTTCAGCTTTCAGCAGACTCTTAAGTGCGCATAATTTTTTACTCTTTAAAAAAATGGTCTGTTCTAAAATGTACCTGTGACATTTTCATGAGGTTCTTTCATACAAGCATCAAGCAACACTGACATGATTTTCAGTATATCCATATAAAAGGCCAATGTCCATATGAAAACAGTTCAACACCTGAGTATATATTTATATATATAAAAAGAGCTGCTTTAATGGGATATGCAAGTTAGAGAACCTCATCTTACAATCCAGCAAAACGCTGCCTTCAAACAGACCTGTAAAGGCTCAGATGCAAAGCTGTGCACCTCTATTTAAAAGTCAAATAAGGAATTTGCTAACATATTAAAGACAAATATTAAAAAAAAAGAGAAGCCCTATAACATTAATAAGTAAGTAAAAATGCACACACTCACAACTAACACTTAGCCAGCCAGTGTTTTTATAAACTCTAAACACACTACATGGGCACTAACACATTTGCTTCCTTTTAGCCCATTATCTGATGGAATTGGATCTACCTATTTTTCCTTAACAACATAGCTGGTGAGTCTCTATCCCGTTATTGTCCTGCCTCACCACAGAACGGTTGGAGCAGAAGAAAGTAATATTGATCCTAATTATTCCTGTGCGCTCAGCTGCCCAGGAAAGCATGGCTCTGCACGACAGACGTGTTCCAGAAAACACCTTTTAAGAGGAACATAGGGCATCAGCATAAATATCAGCATAAATACTGTGCATAGTTCTCAATATCAGGGGATTCTCCTTGTTAGGCACACGTTTACGGATGCCTTTTTCTGTTTGTTTTGAACAATCTAAAAGTAAAGACGACCAATTAAATAGTTTTTCCACAACAGTAAAACACACTGGTAAATGACAAGTGAAGTTACACAAATCCTGCAATTCCACATTATACAACAACAAACTCCTATGAAAAATCTTCCTAATTAAATGTTCTACTTTAGCTGTAAAGAAAAATCAAAACATTGTCACACGAATTTTATTAACCACTCTCTCTATATATAATTATACATGACATAGAAAGTGTTTAGAGAAATTCAGGATTAAAATATATAATTACTGGAATGAAGGTTACTCAGACGATGATTCCCAGGGCAGAAGTTCTAAGCACTGGGTTTTTCACCCGTTCTAAACTTATTCAGATCAAGAATTTTGTTAGAAAAATAAACGTTTCAGCATTCCTCAGACCTCTCCCCAGAGCTGCGCGCGTACAGGGGAAGGTGTGCGAGGGGACCGAGGGGAAAGGCCAAGCCAGGTCTCCAGCACTCACCTGAGCCAGGAAAAATAATCTAGAAAGCAAGGATTTAGCCGGTGGGTAAGAGGAGCTCAGACAGTTATGGTCACCTTATACATGGCTGCTTAATCGCTAGGTTTAGAACAGAGCTGCTCCTCGCTTTTGGGATTAGTTGACTTTGTTTAAACAAAAAGAAAAGAAAAGTTATGCGGTAAGTTTACTTCCTTAAAACCTACTGATAAGTTAACAGCAAGTCGTTACACTGCCAGCACGGAAGATGCTCATTTTCTCTTTCACTTTGGTCCACTCACACACTGTTATGACAGAAGGATCACAAGGTGGGAAACGCAAGCAACTTAACACACGAAAGTACCAAGTCCGCTCTTGGCCTGAAAGTCTGTGTGTGATTAACTGAAAGAAACAAAACAAAAACAAAAAAGCATGAATTAAAGTTATGAAAATTAAACAAAAGCAAAATGTAGTGAAACACGTTACAGAAAAAGGCCACACACAGAAGGCACCTGGAGCACGGCTGGCGCCTGCAGASCCACCGGACAGAGCAAGCGCCCCGTCGGCACCGGCACCAGCACGCACAACACACAACCTCAGCAAACGTGTTCTTCCCCCTCAGCTCCCGCAATTCTCCCATCTCCCTTTTTGATTTATTTTAGTAGCTTTTTTTTTAAAAAAAAAAAAAAGCTACTAAAATCCCTATGCTGAAACATGAGATAAGAGATTCAACTACCTTTTTTAATACCAAAACATGGAAAATTACCTCCCCACCAAACACCGCTATCTTTACTCCTGCTCCCCGCATTTGCAGCCCCGCGCGGGTGCAAAGCCCACCGCGCTCTCCCGGCACGCCGATGCAGAGCAGCAGACCCGCGTCTCCGCCGCTCGGTGCAAACCCGGCTCTGCCCCGCGCCCCCGCCAGCACCCTAAGGATGCATTCGGGTCCGTAAAGCGCCGGCCGGCGGCAGCCACCTCCACGCTCTGCCCAGCCTCCCCAGCGCTGGGGCACCTCCGGAGAGCTCCCGGCTCGCCGGGCACCGGGGCACYGTCTGCTCTGCTGCCGCTTCTGGTGGAGGTCACTGCCTGCCGCCTGCTAAAACCACCCAAACCCCAGCCCGCTTCCCGTCCGGCGCTCCTGAGCATCCCGTTAGGAAGGCCAGGCAGGATGCCGATGCCCAGCTCGTGCATCCTGCTCGCGCCAATGCGATCTGCGAGGTCAGTGCAAAACCACTGGCAGTGCAAAGCAAGAGGAGCCATCCCGAGAATTCCTGGTTATGATTTTAGTTATCCTGCTCGAGCACAAACCCCCAAACGCCGCTTTTGTAACTGGCTGCATTTTTATTTCCTCGCAGCCGTCTCCCCAGCAAACCGCCAGGGTCGTACAGAAACCCAGTCCAGAACCRTCCTCTTGCCTTCATCTATTATTTTATTCCCAGTAACAGCAGTCTCAGAGCTGCCCTCCCCGACAGCGCTGGGCACCCRAAGAGCCTCCCACCACGGCACGAGGAACGTTTCGCCCCGCGGAGCTGCGGTCCATCCTCTCCCTAACGCACTGCCACCGYTGCCTTTTCACGGTCCTGTTTCAGACTGCGGCCAGCCTTTAACCCAGTGGCACAGCCCAGAATGGGAAAAGTGCTTGGAATTGCATCTGCAGGTAGGCTAAAACCAGCRAAGCGCAGGAAGCCTATTTCTGTTGCAGACAGACGGGACAGACAGGAAGCGGCAACGTTTCCGCCYGGCCAGCGCACATTTAGCACATCGCTGCTGAAGAGTCCCGTTGCCCTGCATCGCTCGCTCGAGTTCAAGCTTGCAATTCGGCACGCTCAGGTCCTGCGAGCAGATCCGGGCCCCAGACTGCCTCAGTATCCAGCCCCTAATTCGTATGTGAATTTAACAGGAATAAACCCTATTTTCAGCACAGTATTTTACAAGCTATTTTGGATTCTGCACATGTTGACAGATGTGGAGAAAAGGGTGTTTTGGTACCGTATTTAACACCAACACATTTACATTCCAAGCAAATATGTAAAACACATACTGTTATCTCCCATAAGAAGAAACAAATTAGTGGCGTGTCAGTACGCAGAACAAGCTGCTCCGGTACTACAGTTCGCTTCAGAGAAATGACAGAGCACAAGATCTCATCAGCAACACGATGCCGAATGCTGTGCTGTCAAGAGTAAACCCACGGTGTTATTGCTCTTGATGYTCTTTTTCTTTTCATCATTAAAACGATCAGACAGCATTGCCGCTAGCTGTTCTGGATTTGATAGATTGTAATCTGAACACTTAGGTGTCTTTGTGCCAGGGGAAGGAACCAAAAAAAAAAAAACCCTGCTGGAATAACAGCTACCAGTCTGCATGATGGTTCCCTTCCCAATTTGTTCCCAAACAAGTGTTTTTTTGAAGACTGAATTGAATAGACGCAGGATTATCCTCCCCCTTTTTTTTAAATCTGTTTTCCCCATCCCTGCTCTATCATTTCACAACCAGATAGCTGAAGGAGCATTATTTACATACCCTCGCTCCACAGTCCTACCGGCTTCAGCAACGTCAGTTAAGATGCTACTTGCAGCAAGCTAAGATAAGTAATTCCTCCTTTAGGGGAAAACAGCTTTCTCAGCAACTCAGAATAAGCAGAACTGTATCTCAGAGCCCTATTTCACACGGAGCCCTAACGAATCTCCAATGCATCTTCATTCTAAGCTGCTTTGTTTCCTTCTTCATAGCTCTGCCTCTAAAAAATAAAGTAATAGCACCCTACAAAGAGGGCCCCAAAGCTACAGGTCACAGTAAGGTGGTGCACAGCGGGGGACCACACCTAGAAGACACTAAAATTGTGTCAGGACAGTCTCCCACTTCTCTCTGCTGGGGAGATGATGAAGCTTATTTCCAGCCACCTTCCTGTCTGCCTCCAGGAGCAAACCATTCCCGCAGGCCCTCGAGCTGGCTATCGCAGCGGCAGGAACAAATATCGCCAGACTCTAAGCCTCTGGAGAACGTCCCAGAATTGAGAAGCCCATGTACAGCCACCACAGCTTCTCCAGGGCGGTGCCTGCGCACAGGAGGGCCCCATCTCTCCCTTCCTTTAGGCAGGGAGTCAGAAGGGTGGCACAAACACGACTCTAAAATCCACTTTTCCGATTGCTGTCCAAGCAATTGAAAAAAGCAGCTGAAAATACACCCAGTGGCAAAGGAGAATGATTTGAGTTAGATCACTTACTTTTTCTTGTCTTTGTCCTTCTTCAGCGGCTGCTGTGAGGTAGCCTGCAAGGATTGGGACTGCAAGGTTTCCACCGCTACTTTCCGCCTGTTGAAGGCATTCATCTCTTCCTCCAGCTCCCTCCTCTTCTCCTCCACCTTCCTCTTCTCCTCCTGGTGTATCCTCTTCAAGTGCTCAAATTTCTCATGCAGCTGGCAGGAGAAAGGCTCTCAGATTATGGCATCCACTACACCTGCCAGGCTGCGCCCCCTCAGCCCTGCTCCCCCGGCAGCGTAATCACAGGTCCCACACACGACCCCACCACGCTACAGAGATCCAACCTAGCTGACGGGGCACCAGGCAGCCAGGGCCTCTGCAACATGCAACGGTTGCGGCAGTTTCACCAAAGTGGCGAAGACACAAATTCAGCTCTGCCTGTCGCCACATATCAAAGCAGGAGAAAGAGCGAGCCCGGGACAGGGCACAGAGATGCTCAGCTCAGTCCTCAGCCCTGCCACGGGGCTGGGGACACGGTGGGCTCTCCCATTCCTCACCGGTTTGAGGAGGGTCAGCCTATTTCCAGTTGCAGCAGCTGCCCATGGCTTCCTACCACTGAGCTTGAGGAATCCAGCCTAGCTGCCCCATTTACTCCGCTGTCCATTAAGTCTTCAAGGGTTAAGTTGATCTGACATAACTGCTCACCGAGACACTCTGCCTTGCCCTTCGCTGATCAAACAGCAGCTTAGCCTTGCACACATCGCGCAAAGGGGAAGATGATTGTTTCGGGGGCACCCAAATCAGCAATGCTCTTTTGAAAGCATTACCCTGTGTCCCCTCCTCCGAGCAGGGGAAGATRTGCGTCTGTGCTTTGGCTAACAAGGTCTGCACAACATCTGCACGTGCTTTAGAGGATTCATACGTTGCCCAGACCCAGATCCTATGGCTGACTGTGTATTTTGGGCTCTTCTCRCAGGTTTTTGGCGCACCCACCTCTCTCTCCTTCTCCTTCAGCTCTGCCTCTGTCTCCTTGACTTTGTTAACAAACATTTGTCTCATTTCTTCCTCTTTCCGCTGGAGTTCGCCCAAGAATTCCTTTCTTTTGGTCTCGTATGTTTCCTGGAGGCTGGGTAAGAAAGCAAACCAACTCCAGACTCTTTGGACACCAGTGACTTAGGGATAGGGAAATGCASGCCTGTCTGTGTTGCTTAAAGACAAACAGGCAAGCAGGCAACAACACCAAAGCCAGAAGCAAAGTTCAAAACCAGTGCTAGTATATGGCAGCCCAGCATCGGGGTACGGCYTCCAAACTTCCCATTTTCTTCAGGTGTCAATGCCCAACTGTTGCTCTAAACTGCTGCTAAACRTGCAGCCCACTCACCTGAACGGCTGGCTGTCTGGATCCGTGTCCTTGAAGCCCATCTCCTCCAGCTTGCACCTCCGGTACAGCTCGTAGTGGCGGGTGTGAGTCTGCTCCCGAAGATCCTCCATGTTGACTCGAATCAGCATTTCTCTCAGTTTCACAAAGTCACAGTGATTTTCATTCTCAACTGATTGAATCAAAGCGAAAAGTCAGCCGACTGCACACACGAGAGGGAGGGGAGAAGCACAAACGCGCGTACAGAATAACTCCAAATTCACCTCCCAAGGGCCTGAACGCGAGGCCAAGGTAACAAAAGCCTTCTGGATGCCGAGGCTCCCTGTTGACGGTGGGAGTCTGCACAGGGCCCCGACAACATATCGGAGGCACTGGTACTAATGGGAGTTCAAAGGGAAGACTGGCCAGCCCACCAAAGGCTGCACAGGACCTGGTGCCTTACCGCGGTGCTGAGCGAGGGGCCACGGGGTGCCCACGGCAGAGCGGGCAGGGACGGTTCTCCCACCGCGTCCCCACGCGAGGAAAACGCAGAGACGGACATTTCAGGAAAAACTTCCTGCTACAGCACAAACTCAGCAAGAAGCAGGAGGGCCGAAGGGCCCAGGCTACAGACCAGCCCCGCAGGCAGGCACCTCCGCGCCCACGGGACGCCTTCGCGCGCCCACACGGGTGGGGAGGGCGCGGGCCCACGCGCGGGTGCCCAGGAGGAGGTTTGCAGCCGGCGCGCGGGGCCTTACCTTGCACCACACCCCAGGGGTACTGCCGAGCTCTCACCAGCTTGTTCCCCACCTTCACCTCCTCCGTGCTGCCAACCACGGCGAAGGGCAGGTTAGCCTGAAACACAACCCACGCGGGGACTCAGGGCAGGGGCTCGTCCCTCTCAGGCATCAGCCTGACCACCAGCCCCTCCACGCCCAGGCACAGAATCCACTTCAAAACAGTCTTTCCCCCGAAGCCCCGAATCTCCAGCCCTCGGCACGCAGACAGGCTCTGCTGCGGACCGGGATGCTGCGGCAGGGAGCAGCACGGGGCCACAGCGCAGCACAGCAGCTCGCTGGCAGCGCTGGCTTGGCGACTGAACGGGCCGGGGAAACACTGCGGGAAAGCCACGATCCTCACGAATCTCCCTCTAGCCGCACGTCAGGTCGTTCTTGTACCTGTGGTCTCTGCACGCATCAGGAGTGGGCACTCGCTGCCTTGCAGAGAGCACAAGCAAAGGCAGCCGCAAACAGCCCTTGGCACGGCGATTTGCGTGCGGGCATCGGACGGGACATTTGTGGGATACAACATGTGCTCGTTGCTCTGTAAGGCTGCAAAGCATCGAGCACAGGTAGGAAATAGGGCATCGTCCGCAGGGCAACGTCCTCAGCTTCGTTTAGTGCAGGGAAGGAGCCAGGGGAGCAGGCGCACGGCTCTTCGAGCGCGTCCGCAAGGTTCACGAATACACGTACTGCTCCCTCCCAGTCCTCCAGCGCAGGCGGAAACGTCTGAGTATTTCTTCATCTAGATAGCTCCCCCCTTCCCCAAGCCCTGCCATCTTGCTGCAAGGCAAACTTCAATCAGGAACACATGCTTCGGTCTCCATTCCTCCCTCACGTCATCGCCGCCTTCCTCTGCGGCAGCAGCGGAAAGCCGCGGAGCGGGAACTGCCCCGGCCGCTGCAGCGAGCCTGCCTCCCCCTCCGCGAGACGGCCCCGTCCCAGGCTCGCTCCCGCCCCGCAAGGCGCCGTTCCTCTGCTTCGGCCCCAGGACAGGCTTCGCTCCGTCTCCCGCCGAGTTCAGCRGGACGAGGCGGACGAAAACCTCGGCGTTCGGGAGGAAACAAACTCGCAAGCGGGGAACCAGTGGGTGGAGGAGCGGCCACAAATATTTTGATGGAGAAAATAAGCAAACATGGTTTCTTTTTTTCTCCCTCATACACACAACTTGTATCCTCGAAATTTTTCAGCAGCCCATGAACTCAGCTAATAAGAACTATCAGAGTGAAAGTACATACCTAACTGACCCCAAAACATTTGGGTTTTTTTAAACTTTCAATAGCCAAAAACAAAACAAGAAAAAACACCCAAAGGGGTTGAAAGAGAAAACCCAAAGCATTTAATCAGAAACAGCTATGCAGGAAAAGGTTCCTTTTAATGAAAAAACCCATTTTATATTTTAAAAAGTTAATARGAAATCATTCCAGCTATTTCTATTCCAGTAGCTAAACTCCAATTTGAGAGATAGGGACAAATTCTAAAAATTGAAAGAGTTTTTCAGATGCTTAAACCAGGTCTGAATTTGGTCTTCGAATTTTAAAGAGGCAAAATAACCAAGTCTAACAATTTTTCTTTATTTACATTAGGTTCTCTCTGTTTAGCCTCCTTAAATCAGAAGGCTAAAGTAAAGCTTAACTATACATTTCTCATTCAAAGTTTCTCCATCCTCAAATGAAAAGTAGCCTAAAAGTAGAAAAAGTGTGAATTTTAGAAGAAAGTATTTTTAAAAAATTAAATAAAATAAATAYTAGAGCTGAGCTGAGTGTCTCCAGAGATCCCAGAGAGATTAAATAAGAGTCACATTTTAATTAATTCTGTATGCAATAGCCTTAGGTGTCTGCCAGATCCACAGCTCARCTTTCAAGCAGATTTAGTGTCTAGACAATCCCAATGAAACTTGCCTTTCAAACGCATTTTTGTGCAGCAGTTTAATCTGTCACAACTTCTGGAGGCAATGCAATTGGCAGCGCTACTCACATTCATCAYGGAGTTGATCTCAGCAACCGCTTCGTCATCCGTGGGGAACTGGTAGATCTGCACACCATTACTGACCAGCTCGCTCATTATTTTAATCTTGAACTTGTGCAGCTCGCTCTTGGAGATGGTGTCTGCTTTGGCTATGATCGGGATGATGTTCACCTGCAGCAGGAGGAAGGAGAAACAAGCAGGTGAGCGGCAGAGCCAGGGAGGCAGCTCCGCGGGGCTCTGCTGCAGGCTGGGTGCCGTCCCCACGGCCCGGGCCCTGCCGGGGCRGCCGCTTCGCCCGCCCGAACGCCCCCCGAGGTGCCACGCTTTGCGCGCGAGCTGCAGCACCGGCCCAGCTGAACRCTAGAGGGAAGAGTTTTCCAGGACCGTAATTTGGCTGCGAGACTTCCAGATAAACTGAAGACAAACACCCTGCAATACACACACACAATGAACAGCCCAAAGCCTCTGCTCTCGCCTATGTGTTTCGTTGCACACTTCAACYGAGGCAGAGACATTACAACTGCCACCTCTCGAGCTGTCGCCTATCCAGATCCACAGGCTGTGCCGAAAGGCYGTTTGAGAAGACAAGCGCAAGGATGAAACACTGCAGCAAGACGATGCGAAACCTTCCCATGCTTAAAAAGAAAGAGCGGGGATGTCTCGGACGCTTTCACAGCGGCTGCAGAGCCTTTCCGAGGACTCCCCGAGCCTCGCTGCGAGAATCGCGGCTCCTACACGCTGTGCCGATTACACGAACCACCAGGGAAAGGTGCAGGGCGCCACAGAGCCGGTAGGAGATTTGTTTTCACGCTGTTGTTGCTCCGCTTTGGTTTTGCATCAGCAGTCACAAGGCACAAAAGCTGCTCACCTGCGGCCCGCATCCGTCAGGAGGGACACTGCTCACCGCGGACCGTGTCCGAGCCCGCATCCATCAGGAAGGATGCTGCTCACCAGGGACTGCACCCAAGGACCGGCAGGACAGGAAAGGCCCCTTCTCTCCCCAGAGCTGGGCACAGGAGGAGGCAGCGGGAATGTGCACGTTCATTTGGAGAGAGCCGGGGAGAGGACGTGACTTGCTTTCTTCTCGGGAGATGCAGAGTTCGGAGGGGGAGCAGAGCGCAAGYGGCCTGAGGTATAAGGAGAGGTTTAACAGACCATCCTGGAGCAGCTGGACCACACGAAGTCCAGGGCCAGCTGGGATGGTGAAGGCAGAAACACGAGCCCTCGGCCTGCCTCCGACTCCGGCGGGCCAGAACAGGAGCGCAGCGGCTCGGCTCCCGGAAAGGCTTGCTGGGAGCAGCACCTGTCCCAGGAAGCTCTATTGAACAACGCTGCTACGCCCAGAAAAGTCAAGTGCGAGGCTGCTAACCGCTGCTTAAACAAACAGCAGCACTCGGCTGTCTGAACAGCATCCAGATCCAGAGCAGGAAAACTCGAGAACTCGGGCAAACGACGGGAGAGTCTGATTTGTCATCTAACATTTCCCCACAGCCAACGCTTTTCGTCCTACAGAGCTGAAATTCATAACAGCCATTTGGTCTCCAACGGGTGCCCATTAAAATAAACGAGCTTGCTTTCCCCGCTCAAGCTCTCTTTGTAGCTCAGTGTTTTTCCACACCTCTTGCTTTCCCCCCCTCTGGTTTAGCACTCACCGAACAGAAGAGCATTTACTCTTTCCAAAAGAAAAGCATCTGGGTTCGCCTGTTGCCCCCAAACCCGGTTTGCCTGTTGCCTACATGACTTTTGCAAGCAACAGTCACGCTCGTGCGAGCGAGCAACACCAGGCTGCCTCCCTGGCGGCCCGGGCTCGGCCTGCGAGCCCCCGCTCGCCCCAGCCCCACAGCTCACGGCACGCATGGCAGGCGAGCCCAGTGCTGGCCGGGTGGCTGGCAGCAGGCAGTTTCAGTTCTCCTTCAGGCACCATCTCTGGATGCCCTGGAGCTGGCAGCTACACTAATGGTTTCAGACTCCTCCTGGGAGAGAGGCACCGAAAGAATTTTGCAGGTATGGGCCCAAAGAGCCTCCTGCACAAAGTGAAGCAATGCTGCCGTGCTACATGAGCACTGATAGGATAAATCCCTTATTTTTCCCAGCTATAGATCTGGCCTCTCTTGGGAGCAGCATCTGCATGGAGAAAGGCACCAGCACTTCTCGCCAGACGCTGACAACCGAGCATGACAGGCRATCTGAGCCCCTTTTCAGCTGAGCTTCCACCCCCCTCCACCTTCCCAAACACCCCCATGGGAAGGACGAGACCTGGGAACCAAGTCAGGACTCGGCACTGCTGACAGGGAGCACCAGGGTCTCCTCACCCAGAACGGGCTTGTTCTTTACCTTCAGAGGCACCAAAGGAGCTGAGGCAGCTGGCAAGCCCAGAAAGCCCTCCTCTTCCAAAAGCAGCTCAGCTCTGCTTACAGCGAGCGGCAGGACCCGGCAGCTCAGCMCGTCCTTCCTAGCAGTAGGGAGGAAGCAGGCTCTGGGATCACAGCTGCTTCCCCCCTGTGTTTTCCTAGGCCCTGGCATTGCTCAGAGAAGGTGCAAACCGAGGTTGGCTCAAGTCCCTTCTAACCAGCTTCCTTGCGCTTTGAAAAGGCAAGACAGGCAGAATCGGCTATCGCAGAGTTCAGCACCCAAAAGAGCTTTGCAAGTTGTTGCACTTCCAGCAATCAGTGGCCAAAACCAACAAAAATGCCAACAATTAGCTAACAGCAGAAAATCTCAATAGGCTCTGATTTTTCAGCTGAATTTGTCCTGGATTCTTCTGTCTTTTCCTGGCACCTGGCAAAAATATGKGCAGCTGCTCTAAAAAGGGGGAGAGATATACATCAGAAACCTATCAGGAATCCAGCTATGCTGACCATACCACCTTCTTGAAGCTTAATTCCAGCTTCCCAAGACTGCTGAGTCTTTCAGGACATCTGGATGAAAGGTGGAACATACATCTGCATCCTTCTTCTCTCTTCTCCCTTTATAAGAGTCCTTAATTTTTTAAATTATTATTATTATTTTTCTTTTGGTGTCATATATGCCTTGGAAATCCACAAGCTGGAACGCTGTCATTAACAAGTGATACACAAAGCACCATATAAATATCTTGTTCTTTTCAAATATCGTGTTTTTTTCCATTCTCTGACTTTGAGCACTGGTACCTAAAATCCATCCAAGTATAGAATTAGCTCATCCCTTTATAATAAAAAGACTGGAAAGTTTGGAAACAAGAAACAAATGAAACATGAAACATTCCTGACTTGACCTGAACTGCTTGTCTGCATCCTCCCCCTCTAAAGCAGCTTCCACACACCCACTTCCACACACAAAGGCCACAATCTATGGCAGGTTGCATCAGTGYCCAACAAACTGGCACACAGTTAACTATAGAATGAAATTCACCATCTTGTCTCTTTTCTGAACATGTTTTAAAAGGCCAGTGCAATGGAAATAATGCTAGAACTGGCAGGGGTTTATTCTCCACTCTTACTTCTACACCAATAAAGTTTACCCTGGGTTGCAGGCAAAAATCCCAGAGCAATATTCTTGCATCTCATGGCAGAAGAGCCTCATTCTCAATTTAAAGAKCTGGTAACAAAGTGATGAAGCTAACCACTGGGCTGTTATCCCACTAAATCTGATAGGCATGTGGTGTCCCCATAAAAAGTCAGTCTTTATGTCCTGGAAGTCTTTGCTGGAGCTGGAATTATGACCAGAGGATGTTTGTGCTTCAAGTTGCAGTGCAAGAAAGTGAACTTATATACRTATATAGTTGCATATATAAAATGCAACTCTTCTCAATTCATTCTGACCACAGAGTTGTTTCTCATCTCAAAAAAAATAAGACTTGATAGAACATGTTCAAAGAAGTCAGTCGGTAAATAAGACGATATGCATTTTCATCCTGGGAAACACAACCAGATTTCCCCCCTCTCCCCATCTCCAAAGTGTTCCCAAATGCTAGTCCCAGCGAAGCCAACCGATGCAGAAGTACCACTGCAAATCGTACCTTGGAAATGAAGCAGGAAAGGCATGAACTGGCCTGAAGAATCCCCACTGGCCAGTGACCCACTAGGATGTTTCAGCTCACAGAGGGCAAGCAATTAGCAGCAGCTTGTAAACAGCACATGCCGACGGGAAACCACCCAGGGACAACACACAGTGAGCCCCAGGACAYCACGACAGCACAGTTACGCAGTCATTTTCCAGGGCAGGGCTGTGTTTTAAATTAACAGATCTGGTACAGAGGCAATTTATCTTACCTTATCCCCTCTTTTTCCCAAGTTACACCCTATGGAAAACCAATCCCTGTTAGGTCATACATATCTCCCGTTTAACAGCCAGACACCCTTTATTTACCTAGAACCCGTTTCGGAAGATGTTTCTGGCTCTCTGGATGCAATTAAGTACTCTAGACAGCAGCTGTTCATGAGCTCAGCCAAACAAACACTGCATTACAGCACGGTGGAAGACTTTGTTTAAAAAACAGCTTTACCCCAAAGGGATTTTGTAAAAATTCACACTTAAAGCAAGATTCGTTATTGAACTCATTACATAGATTCAAAAATCTGCCTGATACCATGCCACTGGTGTGGCAAAGCAAAGATACAGCTGGACCAGGTTCCTACAAACCCCCTGTTAAACTAGTCTCAGAACACAAGCCAGCAGAGCATAAAGCAAAGCATTGCCTTTTTTACAGCTTTCGCCCTCTGGGTCACATTCTTCAACTGTAAAACAGGGGCCATTAGCAGAGTAAAACTTCCCAGAGGAAAGCCAGGTTCAGGTGKGCTCACATGACTGCAGACATGGGTCAGTGCACCTCACCTCTCTGCTGGAACACGGTCACCCCTTGTATGTCCCTACTCTGATACAGAGCTGGAGACAGAGAGCTGACTGGGCTTTGCGTAAGCCCCACTTCACGCTGCACATGTGCTGGTCTCCAAGCCTGAACATGTTGGGTTAAGGAGCATAGCACAGCCCTGAAAAGATCTTTAAGAAATGCCTGGAAAGTACCTTGAAGTCCTGCAATGACACCAATGGAGAAAAGCAACATAATTCCCCTAACACACACACACACACACACACACACACACACACAAAAGATCAGTGGTCTCCACTTGCTTATTCACTTAGAAGTACATGCTTGTGCTAGGCCAACACACCATGAAAGCCAAG
This sequence comes from Apteryx rowi, assembly GCF_003343035.1. Lineage (NCBI taxonomy): Eukaryota > Metazoa > Chordata > Aves > Apterygiformes > Apterygidae > Apteryx > Apteryx rowi. Next base: position 2,143,104 of record NW_020448307.1, on the reverse strand, counting down.
ATGTTCTTACAGTGTGGTAAAAAAAGAGAGATAATCAAAGGGATAAAATGACTTCAGAGACAACTAATCAAGCGGAAGTTTAGAAATACAAAAAAGCTTGTGTGTGCACAAAGTTCCCATCCCTGCACAAGTACAAAGGATTTATTTTGGTATTATCCAAGGACCACATTAAAGAAGGCCATGGGGAGATGTGAAAAGTAGGGAATGCAGAAGGAAAGGAAGAGGAAAGCTTTGTCAGACCACCAGCACCAAGGGGAATCATGCAAAAGCTTTCTTCCAAACATATTTCTGAGAACATGTAATGCTGGCACTATGCCAAGAGCCAGAGTTTATTAAGGGAAAGTTTTCAGATGCCTGATGAAGTCAGTGTAACAGCCACCATGGTTACAAACAGGCCACTGCAATGGGAAGCCAGTGTCTATTCTGGAGAGGAGCCAAGTAAAAGGAGGCCGACTGTCCCTGGGTGGTAAGGGCCAGCAGCAGGGGACTCGCAAGGGGGAACTCTACCAACCAGGAAAGTCCAATAGGGCCGGTGCAGACAAGAACCAGAGAAGGGAGCAATCTCTAAGGGGGTTCAGGGGGTCCTCAGCTACTGCAGGGTCCCAGCTGCCTTGCCTGCCCCCCACATAAGACTAGTTATAAACTGATGAGCATCCACCAGTCTGAAAGGAACCATCTTGCTGCTAAAACACTGCTCTTCAGGACAARAAATTCCTGCTAAGAAAGGCAAGATAGCAGAGAGGATGCTGGCAGTAGTGACCTTTGAAGCCTGCCTCCAGCTCCCTGGAAGCCAACTAGAACAATCAAAAGTGTGTCAGAAACCTCCTCCAAGACGCACAAATGTCAGCAGTCAGCTGGTGAAGTAATCCACTGCCCCCTAAGGCAGCAATGGCTTGCGCACAGAGAAACGATCCCCAGCAAGACCTCTCTCTCACTGACCCATTTTTAGGATTCCTATGACCTTGAGAGTTTCTTGCCATATTTACATTTTCAGAAGATACCATGATGTCCTGATCATCAGAGCAGGCTGGTTCTGGCACTACCAGCAGTGACAGCTCACGCACTCCCTACGCAYCAGCATGCAGTCAGCACTTCTCGTCAGCCCTTGTCTCCTCTATATAGGTCACCACCTTGGGAAGCGTACTGTTTCGGTTGCTCTCAGTGCCCCGTCCCTGAAGATGGGTCAGGACAGCAGAGGTGGTTCTGCAGTTTCCACAATAAAACTGTAGGAGCTGAAACCCATCCCCACCTGCATACCTGCAGRTAAGAGCTAACAAAGATGCAGCTGAAGGCTTTGAGGAGCATGGACTAATCTGGATAAGGTCATTACAGCAACAGACACTCGAGAAAGACTTTTCGCAGTTAGCTTGAAACAGGTTTTTCACCTGGCATTTTTGAGGAAAGCCACTGAGAAAACATGCACAGGACCTCAGCAGCCATCAGGGCAGACTCAGTTTTACCAGAGTCCCAAGAGCTGCTCAGCTACTATGCAGGAAATAGTCTGATACTTACACAGAAGGAACAGAGCCTTCCACACGACAAGCAATATTAACAGAAGCATCAMTGCTATCAAAAAGGGTGACCTCAGTCTCCAATCCCTTACCTTGCTATCCAGCTTCTTCATTGTTACCAGGTCCAAGGACTTGAGCGAGTGTCCAGTTGGAGTGATGAAGTACAGGCAGACATGGATCCTTGTGTCATGATAGTTGAAGAGAGAACGACGGATTTTCAGCTCTTCTTGTAAATAGTTTTCAAACTGCGTATCAATGTACTCAACTATCGGCCTGTAACTAAAAATATGCCATTAGCAATCCAAATACTGGAACTCAGGATTAAACAGTTTGAAGGTTTAATGAACTCTCCTAGACATACCATGATAWCATTTAAAAAAATAGTTACAACAGGCATAAAAAATTTAGCCTTCCAAAAGGAAAAGTGTGGCATTTACACCTAGACTTTATAATCCAAAGGTTGCTGGACTTTCCCGAGACTGTACTGCAAGGCCTAACRACAGTGGAGCTGAAGCATGGAAAGATGACTATTTCCAGAGATCAGACTTTGCCCAGRTCTCAGGGGTGAGCCATCTGGCTGTAGCAATGCAAAATGACCAAGGAGAGAAYCTTGGAGTCCTAGAAAGCCTTTACCTGGGGCTTGAACAAGATGTCTGTGTAATTAAATGAGACAGCTCCAGAGAAACCAATCACTGTCAGAACAGATGATTCCCAAMCCTGCACTGAGGACAGCTGGTTAACTGCTTGTGGTCCTGGAAGACACCATTCTCTGCTAAAAAGACCTCCTGTGACCTCCCCACCTCTCTTCAGCTCCTCACCCAACTCCTTCTACGTGAAGACCCCAGCACCAGAGCCGCCCCACAGGGATACCACATTCACAGAAACACAGACTCCTTCTCTGCAGTAGTGCCAGCGGAGCTGCAGACAGTTCCTGCCTAAGCACCAGAGGCCAGCCCAGAAATGCCAAGCAGATGGCACGTGACCTGCCTTTCATCTTTATTTATCTGGTCTCCGAATCCAACCGCATCCACAATTGTTAATTTCAGGTGAACGTTGCTCTCCTGCAGGTCGTAGGTCCGTGGCCGCAAGCAAACTGCGCTCTCATAATGACTGGCTTCCTCCGTCTCGAACGTGGTGTTGAAGAGTGTATTCATTAGTGTGGATTTCCCAATGCCGGTCTCACCTAGGAAGGAGGAGTCATCAATTCACAGCAGCATGAATTTGTCACAGGTACTTCAAAGAGCATTAATTACAGAGCAAAACTAAATTATATTGTGAAAGGTTATTACAAATCCCCTGCAGCCAGACAGATATAATCATCATAAAGGTAAYAGCATTCTTGAAGGCCTCCCATGCTTAATGCAAAGCTAACACAGAGCACTTTGGTGTATGATCCTCTCTGGGGAGGTGAGGCCAGAGTAAGATGCTACTTTCCTCTCTGCTGACCCTGACCTTGCTTGGGATCCTGCACCAGAGAAGCTGGGGAGAGCACAATTTAGAGGAGCGTTTTGAGTCTTCAGATGAGGTGGAGTAAAACTCAGCTGCTCCTATTGACAAGGACTATTTGGCTCAGCTGTCAGCTATCCTGGAGCGATAGCTCCAGCTAATACTGCAGATCAGCGCAAAGAGACATGTGTTCAGTGCACTTTGGAGGGGGCAGGAAATTCTGCCAGCAAGATTTCTTCTCACTCTTTTCTGCATGTATTTTCACAGGTTTCTTTACCACTTTCTCTCTTTGCCTTACTTTGCCAAAGTCTCTGGCAACTTGTCTTTTTGGAGAGAGGAGACCCTGTGTGAAGTGGGAATCTGGGTACCTCTTTCACTGCGTGCAGAGAAACAGGCAGACAGCTCTGAACCTGCCAGGACCACTTGCCACCAGACTGAAAATATCCTTTCCACAGTTGGGAAGATGCTGGATGAAGGTTTCACGATCCCACTGGGCAGCTGAACTTTGGTCTGCCTGGAAGCCATAAAGCTGCTTGTCCCTCTTCTACAGTCCTATTCCTGTAGTCCCACATGYGCCATTAATAAGTGTCAAAGGGCTAAAGCCTCCCATCCTGCCGTAACCCCGTCCCCCTCCGCCCGCACAGCAGCTACGCCAAGTCAGCTCTGCAGCTCTCTTGCACTCCTCTCTGTAAAGCACAGCCCTGCCCTCAGCAGCGGGGCTGAAGCTGTCTCCACTGCCCGCTCGCTCTCCTGCCGGGGGGAAACATGGGACCTATCAAAGGGTGAAGTTTGGAGGAAATGTAGGTCAGGGCACCAGGGAAAGAAAACGTGGTGCATGTTCAAAGAGAAAGACATAGCTGCGTGTGCACAGAAAACTTAGCACACAGCCTGGAGAGCCCCAGGCAGAAAGGAAGCCCTTTACGGTGGGCAGCCTGATAAGAAGAAACACACACCAGTGAGCACCAGGTAGAAGTTTTCTTCATTTCAAGCTCAAAGCAAGCTCCAACACAGGGCACGCTGAGCCGCTGAGATCTGCCTCCGCATACACAAACTGTCCAAGGCAGCCCCGTTGCACAGACACACGTCACAGACAGCAGGAGGTGGGAAATCCTGTCTCTGGGCCGTTAAGGCCACTGGGAACCCATGCAGCAAGCAGAACCAGCCAAACGGGAGGGGACGAGCAGCAAGCTCTTCCTTCACACCAGGGACGAGCTGGCAGGCATCCAAACAACCTCAGTGAGACAAAGGCTGTCTGACAAAGAGCAAGAGGTGCTGCTGTGTTTTGAAGGGTTCCAGCTGCACGGGGAGATCTTGCAACCCGGCCCGGAGATGATGGTGTTTGCAACACAGATGGTTTCATCTCATTAATGCTCTTGATTTTTGGAGTTTCTCTTAAGTATTTCTGCTTCATTCCTTTCTTCATCCCTGTTGTCCCATGACTCTTCATGCCACATAGACCAAGGGGAGACAAGAACATCGTCTAGGGGAAAATACTTTCCTGGAGCACTGAAGCAGGGCCCTTCCAAGGCATCTTCGTCTTTCTGGTGGTAGGAGAAATTTCTGCTGAGTTGAACCTCTAAGATATGCAGGGGCAGAGAACACAGAGTCAAATGGGGACAGCAGAGTCAACCTTGGTATATTCCTCCAAGAACTGGTAGAGGCAAGATTAGAAAAAGTTTCCTGTCTATAGGCCCCCTATTCCTATGCCATTGAAGGACACCTGGGATGCATCACCAACCAAGTTCTCTCCCAGAATACTTGGCTTACAGGCTGTCTGCGAGCCAGAAAGGCTTTGAACTGCTGCTCCTGGTAAGTAAATGAGCCTCTGATATTTTCCAGATTGGCCTACAAGGGGCCCCATTTAAATGTCTCATTCATTAGATACAGCCCTATTGGCCAAGGGAGTGAAGACAAACAAAATACAGGAAAACGGCCTTCTGCTCCCCTGCATATTTCCTACAGATAGCCACTACTTCTACTCAGCTGACCAGGGCCCCCTCGCCGGGCTCCTGGGAGCTCGGACAGCCTCTGAGGAGTGCTACAACAGACGCGTAGACTGGAAAACAGGAAGATGAGCAAGTTTCTATTTGAGAGCGCTGCCATGCCAGCTACCAAGGGTTTGTTTTTTTCCCCATCTCCAAGCACAGCAGATTCTGCTCTTCACCAGAAAATAAATACCACATGGTGCTCAGAACAGGGCAGAGGCACACACTGTGTCCTACCAGCTGTGGTTAAGTATCATGCAAGAAAACAAAAACAGCCTGGTGATCTATGTTTGTCTAAAAGGAAAGTCATATGGAGAACTTATTACTGATAAAAGCCACATTCTCCTGTTCAGTTTTGGGCACAGTTGGGAGCGGGAACTGGCAAACAATGGTACAAAGTTTTTTTTCTCCTGTTGTCCAAAAAAAAAAAAAAGAATGCAGTAATATCTTCCAGGGTTTCACACATTGTATGGCCAGATGAAAATGCAGGACTATCTGTTCTCGTGTCCCCAAGAATGGCACCAGTTAGACACATATTGTCTTCTGCTGCAGTTACCCTTCTCCTGAGGAAGAAGCCCATAAGTGCTGGAGCTTAAGCTTTGATTTCACACATGGTTTTACTTGTGGTTTGGATGTGTAAAACCAACTTATGTACAAGCACCTAAAATTATCAGGATTTCACCATGCAATCTACAGAAAGCCATTTCCTGTTCAGGCAGAAYGAGTGCCAGGTAGAGAACTGCTATATCTGGAATTATTTCTACTGGTCTAGCAGGTTACAACACTTACAACCTCATATGAAAAACAAGAATCAGGCAAAGTAAAAAATAATGCACGTCCCATCACTGCAAGGAATTAGTTTCTAGCACTCTAGCCAGCATCACCTGCTAAATCATGCCAATACCAAAATTTAAAGAAAAGGATATAATGGAATTATTTTAAAGTCTGCCTCTTGCACCTTCTGACAGTCCTCAAGACAAATATTTTATAATCAATACAAACAGGAACCCTCCCACACACACTCTTTCCTAGCACASAGATGGTCTTATTTCAAGCCTGTTGACCCACCTGTCCCCAAATTCCTGGGAAAGCACCAACCAGGCACAGCTCAGGTACTAACCACTTATCTCTAGCTTTAGGGTACAGGCTTATGTTCAGAAACGATTGAGTTACCACCCACACCAGTCAGCTAACACATGGCCACCGACTGCATCTACTAAGACACTGTAATCACCGAGAAGCAGCTCACATCAGCTACCCCCATTTGCAAAGGGAAATATTTAACTYGCCCCATGCACTCTTCCCTTAGCCCTTCCTGTCGCAAAGCTATTACGGCCAAGGAAATGAGCAACGCCTCACTGAGCTACAGCAGCTCTCCTGGTGTGACCCACAAGGCTCAGTCACTTGGTGTCCTCATCCTTCTTCAGGGCCGAGAGCTGAGGCCATTCGACCTCCCTGCCTCTCTGTGCAGCTCCCTGCCTGCACGGGTAGCTCAGCTCACTTGCAGAGCTGCACAGTCCCGCACACGCTGCCCTCCCTCTCCCTCACTTAAAGCAGAAAGTTGCTATATTAGAACCTTTACCAAAACTCTCCCTAACTTTGGGCAATGAGCGTCCAATAGTCACTAGTCACACCTCAGAAATACCAAAGCCCAGAGAGTTCAAGTTCACCAAAACCAATAGGCATTTTTGAACAGTTAGGTACTTCTGGTTTGCTTAAAGTCACCGTCGAGGCCTGTGTCACAGCAGGACACACCACAGCTCCTAGTCCCAACTCACAGCGTCGCCGGGTCAGCCCACCCCTATTTGCAGGGTACTGTGCTCACCCACGCAGAGGATGTTGAAGCTGAAGCCTTGCGTGACAGACTTGCTGACCAGCTGATCGGGGAGGCTGTCGAATCCAACATGGCCCCCCAGGGCAAGGTTCCTCTTCTCTTCGTTCTGGTAAAGACAGCACAGCAGTTCAGCAGTTAGTGCAGGGAGGCATAAGAGGCACCACCAAGTCCAAGAAATAACCACCCTCCCCGGGTACTGCAGGGCCACCGAGGCAAACCCTAGCACCACCCACGGGAGCTCGTCTTCTGAGACGCCACATCTCAAACACCTTGGCAGCCACCGGCAACAGAAAAGAGAAAAATGTTGATCTTAATGGGAAATTATCCTGGAGCCAGAACCAAGCTATCAGGCTACAAAGGAAAGAAAATATTAGCATGAGCTCCAACTTTGTGCAGCTGGGAGAGATTAACAAAGAAAACCACCGCCGTGTGTTTTATCACTCATTTCTCCTCCCTCTCTTTTATTTTATTTTCTTAAATCCTCCAGCACTGAATTCAGCTAGACAGAATCTGCATTTTCCTCCGAGTACTTGATCTTTTTTCCTTCACTATTGCCGTAAGCATTTTTGCTCTGTTCAGCCGCGCTTCAAGGGGTGCTGGTTGCGTGGAGAGCCAAAGGAACCCTCTGGCTTTACCATCTGCGACCACGGTGGTTTGCACCATGCTTCTGCTGTTCCTGTTCCTGCCTCCCCCACGTGCTTCGCCCTTCCTGCTGTCTCCTCCTTCCCCCGCAGGAGGATGGAGCTGATCACCTATACTGGAAGCTTCATTTAAGACGATAAACGTGCAAGGAACAACAGGCAAAGTCTGAGACACCTCCCGTCGCAAATCAGAGAGGGGCTGACGTGCAAGGAAGTACCGGTCTRCGCAGCTAGAATGGGTCTGCCCTCAACTTCACCCTCCTGCGATGGCCTTCAGGAAAACCAACCCTCCCCCCCCAAAAAACTCAAAACAAACAAAAAACTCAGCTCCCACAGAAGGCAAAGAGCAAACTCTCGCACAGGGGGAAGGGAGGAGCGCAAACGCACAGCCCACGGACGCGGGGCCCCCAGGGACGCTGCTGGGCTGCCCCCATGGTGCACGCGCAGGAGCTCCTGCACCGGGCACGTGGGCTGCCCACGGGCACTTTCTCCAGCAGCTCACCCAGGATCTYCCCTGCAAGCTGCCGCGGCTACTCACGCCTCTTTCAGCTCAAGTTTGTTTCGGCAGGGACCAAATTTGGCCCCAGGACTTCACATGGGACAGTTACTAGGAACGCTCCGGTCCCACCAATCCTTGCAGAAGGATGGGCACATCCCTCATCCCTGCCACGCACCATCAGCCAACAACGCCGAGCAAGGGGCAGGCAGAGCCAGACCTGCTCTGCTGCGCRGCAAAGGGAGAAGGAAAGACTGACCCAGACGAGCCCAGCCTGGGTGCGGGATGTAAAAGGATCAAACTCGCCCGGGATAACCAGGTCAAGTGCAGCTGGAGGATGACTGAGGGTGGGAGGAGGATTTATGCCCTGTTTATAAGGAAAGGCAGACTAAGATCATCCATAAAATCCAAGAGACAGGAGCCAACAGAACAGGTCATTTCTGCTTCTAGCAGTTAAGAACAGGAGAGTGGATTTGCACGGCTGTTTCATCAGATTTGGCCACCTCTCTGCACAGCTGAACAGCGCGGTCCAAACCAAGGGACGAGACCGCTGCGCTCACAAACCGCCTCCAACGTACCTTTAGCCTTCCAGGGAGAAGCAGACATGACTTCAGAGCACAATTCATTTACCCTCGTGGTTTCTTCGGTGAATAAACCTGTGTTCCTTAATCACCAGTACACGGGGAAGAGGGGGATGGAGAAAGCATCTACCTTTCGTTTGGCTCAGGTTCTTCTGTCTGTCCCCCACAGTTTGGCCTTAACGGCCAGTACTAAGAAGGTGAGACTACAGAAGCATAGCCTGAGAAGAGATTTAGCTGGCTGTCGAACTTTAAATTAATTCCCAAGAGGGAGAGGAAGTAGGGAAAATAACATCCCATGAGGAAAATAAAAGAAATAGAGAGATACGCTTTGCATATCTGTTTATGCCTGCGACAAGACCCTAAACAAAATATGAACGTATTCAACYGCATCTTCAGTCAAAGCTTCCTTTAATTCTGCCTTTGGACAAACAAACAAACAAACAAACATTCTCAATTTTGTCAAATAAATGATTTAAATCACAAGAACAATTTGTAAATAGCCGGGGCAGCTACTATGCATGAAACACAATTATTTTGGCTGTCCTGATTAGCATTTGTTATCAGCTTTCCGATGAAATTAGGGCAGCGCTCTCCCACGGGCCTCCCTGGACAGAAGCACAATCGAATCGTAACTGGGCTCTTGCAATCAATTTTGTTTCATTACATAAGGATCGATCCTTCTCATTAACTAAGCGGAAATAGCCATCATTTAAAGTTTTCCTGCGGGAGACACCAAGTCAATTAAGGTTTTGCTGAGGCCGAGCGTTTACACAAACACCAAATGGCTTGAAAAGGGCTTCAAAAACACAGAAGCCTCAAATGTGCACTTTTACGGAGACTGGGAGGGCCGTGACGAGGACCAGGAGGCTCCCAGGCCGCTGCCTGGCTCAGGAGCAGCATTAGAGGAGCTCAGGTGAGGCTCCTCGAGGCCCTTACCCCATCCGCTCAACTCCAACTTCTCTTTCCCCTCTCCTGCCCCTCCAAGCCATGTTACAGAGCTCAAAATACCAGTTGCCGGCACTGCAATGCAGCGACAGCCAAGCAAATCGTTCCCACAGAAAGTCACTGGGTTTGATAGCTACACTTTTTTTTTTTTATTATTATTATTTTAAATAATAAACACAAAAACAAGCAAACAAAAACACAAGTCTGCAGTGACATTTTGGAAAGGAAATAAATAAAGCCTGCCTATGGCTATGATTAGCAGGAGAGTGCTCCGAGGCTTGGAAGATGTTTCTAGGCAACAGGCAGCACCACTGTTCGGGATTTTAAAATAGGCTCCAGCTAGGCTAGGCTAAATTGAAAACTCAGTCATGCTCCGGCAGGAGAAAACCCAAATGCATTTGCACAGGGCTTTATTTTCTTTTCCCTCTTCAGTGTTTAGCTGCTGCTCATTATGGGACAAGAATACATTTACTCAAAGCTGCACATCATCTCTTCAAACCRCTAAGCCAAAGAGCCAAACTTCAGTGAAATATTTTTGTCAACGACCTTGAAATGCACAGTTTCCTTTTATTTTTGTAAGCAGTGATAATAATCTGGTTCACGTCCAAGACGCTGCTGATACCAAAGCAGAAAACCATTTGCTCTGCTTACAGTGCACTGAGCTGCCACTCAGCTACCAAAGGAATTTGCTATTGTTGTTGTGTTAGGACAAACAACGGCAGCAACTACTGTAAAGCACAGAGAGCAGAGAAAAACATTATTTTAGTCCCCCCACACCACTGAATCCATCAAATTTACAAACTCGAGAGCCCTGAGCACGCAGTCGACGCGTCTGCGTAGAGCCCCGCTCRCTTGTGCTGCTTGACGTGCAGACTTGCTCTGGGGAGGAAGCTGCTCCCAGCCCCRAGCAGTGACCACCGCGGCCAGTTCCTGCAACCAATTTACGCGTCTCGCCCCAAAATGAACAACCCGCTTTCAGTGAGCTCCTGCTCCTCCAGGCTAGTTCAAGGACAGCTTGACATGGTTCATCTGGTAATAAAGACAACAACGTCATATAAAAAATGACCTTAAAAAAAAAATAAAAATCATCAATCGCCTACTGAGGGCTTCAAAGCATCAGCAGAAGCCAGCCAGCCATGCTGAAGAGCTCAGTATAAATAACCARCCCAGAATATAAGTGCTACAATAAACGCGGGCAGCAGTAAGGCAGCAACAAGGTTTTTGCAAAAGCCAAGAAGTTCAGCAGGACTTTTTTCACATTTGCGCTCAGAGCCAAGGAGGTCGCGCGTTTGCCTCTGCCACCAGCGGTGCTGCCGGACCCGGAGGTGCTGCCGGACCCAGCCAGGAGCACGACTGCCCTGCAGGATGGGAACAGGCTGAAAACATGGCAGAGTCAGGCAGGAATGATCACAGTGGCACTGCAAACGCAGCCCTGCCCTGTCCTTACTAGTCGCACCAGCTTTCTGCAACGCCCGTACCCTCAGGAGTCACTCTTTGGCCTCGCGACTCTCCCRTCCCACCAGGCGAGGCCCCATCCTGGCACCGGGAGTAACCAAGAGGCTCCCGAGGATCAGGAGCAGTCCATTTAATTACCACATTGCGAAACCTCTAAGAGCTTGCGATGGCTCCGAGCGAGCGCAGATTCCCACCGCAACCGGCTGCCACAGCCCGAAGCGCCCCCTCCTCCGGCGTTAGTGGCATCCCGCCAAGGGCGACTACCACGATTCGACTCCAAGCCTTTGAGCACGTTCTTTGAAGGTCTCCCATGCCTTGAGCTAGTCCTCAGGGCTTGAGCCAGAGATGCAAGGGGATAATTTGTAATAAGAATGTACAAACTGGTGGGAAACAAACCATCAAAAGTTCAAGAGCGGAGTTTATTAACAAACCCAAAGTCAGTTAAACATTTTAAGCCTGCCGCAGATGCGCTGGCCTGGCTGAGCTGCCAAGTCCGTCCCGGCAACACGCGCCAAGGGCGCCCGGGGCYACGGCCGCAGCGAGCAGGCAGCGGCCTCCCAAAGGAAATCGACTGCAGCTCTGCTGTGACGGTCCCGTCACGGGACGCCTCGAAGGGCACCGAAATGCTCCGGCGCTAAAGCGAAAAGAAGGAGACGCCCTCGGCAACACGGAGCGCCCCGCAGAGCCGAGCACCACGGGAGCCGAAAGCCGACCTAGAAACCCAGCCCTTGAAGGATGCTGCAGCCCGCCACCCCGGCTGGGGGACGCGGCAGCCCCGTGTTGCCAGCGTGGGAACGCACGTGCCGGTGCGCTCCCGCAGCACGGACCCCGCGCCGCCTGCTCCGGCATGGCCGTGAGACGCTCTCGCGCCTCAGCCCGCCGGCTGCAGGACCGGGCACGGCCCCACCAGGGCTCCCACCTCCGGTGCCGCATCCTTCAGCATCACCCCAGCCCCAGCCCCGCGCGGGGCGCTGCAGCAGCGGGACGCGCTAGGGCAGCCAGGAGCAAGGCGACCGGTTCCACGTGCAGCTGCTCCTTAGCCACAAGTCTCCCAGCGGGGTCCTGGTGCGGAGCAGGGAAGCTGACCCTGCTCGATAGCCCGTTTCTCCTTGCTTGCGTGCTGGGAGCAGTACGAGCAGACTGGAACTGGGAGATAAGAGACCATCCTGGCATCACTTGCTTAAAAGCAAAATAAAACAAAAGTAGCAATAATAAAAAAACCCACACAGCTAGATATTGAGAGATATAATTTTTTACATTCGTCTCAGCAAGGAACACTCTTTGCTGACGTATGCTTGTCATTTCTGCTYGAGACACCACTCAGTTTTGTCTTCCTGAATGCAACAGGTGAAAGCAAACATATAAGCAAATGCCACAATCCTAGATGCTGATAACTGTTTTTTCCAATTAAGAATTTGGCATGATGGGAGTTCTAACCCAAATCTTAGATCCTGCTACAACAGACTTACCAGCACACGAGCAGCTTGTGAAYACGTTCTGCGAAACCAGGAGCAAAACCCCCAAATCACATTGCTGTTTCTCAGCAAAAACATGAGTTAAGCAAGGACTCCTGGGTTTATACCCTCAGGGATTAGATAACACAGCACTCTCCTGTGTCTACAGTGACTCTTCCCTCTTCTACGGCCCTCCAAAACATCAGTGACCAAGATAAACGGCTGAAATTTTCCAAAGCAGAACAGCTAAGGGAAAAAAGGAGGAGAAATGGAGTCCTTTTCTTTCTTTCTTTTTTTTTTTTTTTGGCTAAATAAAAAGGGCTTATGTCTGAGCGATAAGCTTCATCCCAAAGGTATTTGGCACGCCAGAACAGCGCCTTCGGCACCTCCRCAGTTTCACGTCGCCAGCTCCGGGGGGTCTAACCGGTTCCCAGATGCCCGGCCGACRCGCAGGGGACGAGGCACAGCCCCTTGAAGGCAGCGGCATTTCGTGTTCCTCTCTCCTCAGACTTGGTTTTTTCATTTTCCCCACGCGTACTTACGAAATAGTAAGAGGCAACAACACACAACCTCTGCACAGCATTTTTTACCATAGTGCTTCAGCTCCCACTGCTAAGGCAAATTTTTGGTTTATAAACTTCTCAATCCGGGATGACATCTCAAGCTTAAATAAGGCTAAATTCACCAGGATTCTGCAGCACGGGTGCACCTCCAGTYGGGGTGCAGTCATTTATCTTCACCCCAGTACTCACCAGGAGCTCTACAKTACCGCATACATCCACAGGCACAGTATTTTGCTCTGCAGCAGTACGTGCAGACACGGAGCCGTGGATCGGTTCGCCAGGTACTCTGCAAAACGCAGAATGCAGAGACGGACCCCAGCTCCTCAAACTTGCAATCAAATTAAAACACAAAGGGGAAAAAAAAACCCACGGCTAGCAGCGCTGCTAGCAGATCGCAGTCCCCTGACCAGAATGACGCGGGACCTCTCTCTCCAAGCGGGAGGCCTCGCTGCGGGCCGGCTCCGCACGGTCCCCGGCGTTTGGCACGGCCGGCGCCAGCGGGGACGGAGCRGCAGCGCTCTGCAGACGGCCGGCTCAGCACCTGGCACAGCTGGCCCTCGTGTGAGTCACGCAGCGATGACTTCACCTTCTTGCTTTCCAGTCCGCCATCCGCACGGATTAGCGCTGACAGCCATGGCATTCCAAAGATGCTGTTCCCCTGTCCCCTGCATGAAAACRCCTGGAAACGGGGAACTTTGCAGCCCTGATACAAGGGGTTTCATTTGCAGCTGAGCAGAGAAAGAACTGGATGAGACTTGGCTGCTTATTAAATCCAAGTAAAGCAAACTGGTCTCGCGTACGAACTCAGGAACGCGGGTGCCTCAATTAGCACCACCGCCAGCGCRGACCTTGCCCTGCCCCCCCGTCAGACGGGGCGGTCTCGGCGGCAGGGCAGGTCGAACCGCCCGCAAAACCRCTACTGAACTGAATGCAGAGGGGTCTGCTTCAGCACCCAGTCCGTCCAGGGCTGGAGACTTCGGGGAGGCTCAAGAAAAACTCGATGAGGTTCAGTTGCTGTGGGAGGGGTAACCCCAGAAGAAGAGTCGGGCCGCCAGCAGCATCCTCCAGGACAGAGGCCGTCTCCGTCGCGGACCCGTGCACCCGCAGCCTGCCGTTTGGGCGGSCCGCAGGAGCACCAGCGTGGAGACGCGCTGCCAGCACCAAGTCACCTTCCCTTCAGCAGCATCACCCTCCGCAGAAGGGAAGCCCCGACACGACCCCAACAGATCTGCACGTGTGATGCTGAGAGGGGCCTGCCCCAAACGCACCACTTCTGCAGAGGTGCTCATAGCTTCATCCTCGTTTCCTGAGTAAACTGAGTCACAGAGCAGTTAAGCACCTGCTTAGAGACCTTCTGGCAAACACTGACAGAAGAACAACTCAGCTTATTCGTCCAAGCAGGCATACCTCGGGGTTTGGCCTGGTTTCGGTACCGATGCAGCAAAAATCTGGCAAGTCTCCCCTTTCAGAAGATCCTACCCCATCTCTGAATGCTCTCGAAACAAATGTCACTTGACATTTGCAATGAAACGGCAGCAAGTTCAGACTCAAAATTTCACAGAGAAAACGCTGATTTCGCCAAGCTTAGCCGTCGAGGGGAAGTAACAGCAACACCCGATCTGACATTTGAAAAGCACCGTTACGATGCTAGCAACACTCAAAATAGACACTCTCACGCATTACAATACTATTTTTCTTGTGCTCACGAGCTAAGAACTATTAGAAGATGAATTCCAGCATTGCTGAACGAGCTTCCGCTTTGCAGCCTACTAAACAGAAAGCGATGGCGTAAAAGAGGTAACGAGAGAGGATTCAGGGCTGTTTAACAACAGCCAGAAGCTGCTGAGCACAGCAAGCACAACGGGCTTCAACGCGTATCCACAACCTCGCGGGTCCCCTTGGCACTGAAGACGAAAGGAAACCCCTTCAGCGAGGGCCTGTCCTAGGGATCTTAACGCCTTTTACAGCAAAGTTGTCACACCTAAATGCCGCCAAGTTTCAAGCACATTTGCAAAGTGCAAGCACATATTCAAGTCTCGAGGTTTTCAGTTAATCATGTGTTTAAGCGCTCCACAACTGGGATCTGGAATTTTAATAACAGGCAGAGGGGAAGGAAAAAAAAAAAAAAAAGATAAGAACTTTAGATTTGGGGTTTATGCTGATTTATCACTCGTCTTATGACAGTGGCCTGCTGTATTTCAGCTTCTGTTCCCTTTCGCCCCGGTCGGCTCTGCGTGGTGCTACGTGGYCAGTCTCCGGGCCGCCTGGGAGGTGGTGCAAGCAGCCCGCCTGTGCAGAGGGCAACGCCGGTCCCCTCACCGCGGCTGCCCTGGAGAGCTGCGAGCTGCAAAACAGCRATGCCTGACGCTGCTCTCCACTCCCTGGGCAACGGCAGGGCCAAGCCCTCTCTACCGCAGCCAACTCCTCTTTTCCGACCTACAGCACACCGGAGCGCAGCACCCACGTCCGAGCCATCCCTCCACGTCCAGGACACYGTTTCAGCCAGCCCGCAGCTGCTGCACGCTCACAACCACGAGCTCCCAGCCCGTGCTACGCTCTCCCCCAGGAAAAAACCTCACGCTGACAAAACAATTCCCAGCCCCCCTTTAGACCGCTTTGGTAAGAATGCCAAGAATTTTCCCAGAACACTCGGGCCTTTATTCAGCATCTCTCCGGCTTCCAGCTGCAGCCCGAGCGGGGAGAAACATCACTGAAGAAGCCAGATATAGAGCCACCACCAAGACACGCCAAATAAAAATAAAGCCACTTAAAATTTCAGAGGCAAGGAGACTCAGAAACTGAGCTGCTCCCCCTTGCCCATCCTGTACTGCCAGTTAAAGGCTACGTTGCCTGAAGCGATGCCTTGCTTGAAAGCTTTTGGCCTCGTTTTTAAAGAYATCCATAAACCCCGAGACTGGTGAGGACACTGGGAAGAGCACGTGCTCAGCATCTTCAAAACGAAAAAACCCCACCAGCCCCGTGCCGGTGTCTCACRGCATCTCGCATGTCCACGCAGGCTGCTCTCAGGGAGGAAGCGCCCTGCGGCACGCGTGTAAAACCTGGCGTGCCGAAGGTGCTTGGGGGTCACCGAGCCCTGGGAAGGGGCAGGGATGCGAGTGAGGGAGCAGAGCCCCTGCTGAGGGCAGGACTCCGCAGGTGAACATCCCTGTACCCAAGCTGCTGGTGCCAAAACGCTGCACCGATTTCTAGGGCGCACCTTGCATTGACATCCCAGCCGTAAGCCAGACGCGGAGCAGTCCCTGAACACTCGTATATTCCATGTATTCCCTTCCTGCACCAGGCTGCTCGCTTCAGCGCTTGTGAGCAAACAGCTGAGCTGCAGACACTTGYTCCAGAGTCTCATCAGACTTCCTTCAAAAAATAAAAAATAAAATCTAAGGAATCAAACGCACTGTCACAGTCTTAGAGCAGCAATTTTTGCTCACTTTCAGAGCTGAGGTTCTGAAGGGAGCATAGAGCTTCTCATCTTACATCCAAGATGATACATTCAAAACCTGTGAATGCAACATAAATTTTAATTTTCTGCAAACAGACTGACTGTTTCTGGCTTAAATTCCTCTCTAAGCTTTTCCACTGAAAGCAAAATTCCATGTGCTTTCTTGTCATAATCTGTTATTTAGCCATTTCCCTATAGCATTTGTGAGGTCTAATCACATTAATTAAGAAAGGATTAAAGAGGCATTTTGTCCCTATCAGAGAACTCCTGGATAAGAGTTTGCTAAATTCTTTTTGCTAAAGGAGCAAACAGGATTTGTCAGGCATTATGTACAGCAATCCTTTGCAAATGTGAATGTTTGCCTTTGAGAATGAGGAAAGTTGGTGAAAACAGAGCAAACTATGGAACCAAAAATGAGAGACATTTCCTCCAAAGTGACCTTAAAGGATGAGAAAGTTCAGCGTTTCRGCAGCCTGAGAATTCCACTCCCCCAAGAGCTATTCAAAAGCAAGAAAGCAAAGTCCAAAACACAAACACAGCTCTTCCTTCAGTCTTTTTAAAAAGAACCCAACATACAGACAGACAAAACCACACCGGATTACCCCAGTTCATTTCTTTCCAAACCTTTTTATTCAGAATACGCTTAGGCTTCTAATTTAATGAAACGTCACAATCCCCTGACGAGAGACTGATCTTATCGCCTTATGCACTAAGAGACTTTCCCAAGTTCACCCAGGGCAGCAGATGCTTTCCCAGCTTGCGTCCATCCGATCTGACCAGCAGTAACTCCTCCCTTCCCCACCATCCATCCTTCCCCATGAGGAGCACGTTTATAGAAGGGGAGACGTGCTTCCTGGGTCTACCGAGGCAAATACGTAGAGTTGCGGGACAAAGCCACGAGGGAAGTTTAGTGCCTATCCCCAAGGAGTGCCGTGGAAAAGGCTTGGGGCAGTGTAAAAGAAATGGCAAAGAGGACAAAAGGGTCTGGATCTCCACCACGTTACCCAGCGGCTGAACAACCCACACTGGATATCAGCCACCGAGATTATTTGTTTTAGTTACCGCTTAAAATAAACATGGCTAATTCCCACATACATTTCCCGAATTTATTGCCTGATTACAATAAATACTATTATTCCGTATAATTTTAGACGAGGGAATAGATATGATATAATGAGAACCCAAGAGTCTTGGTCACCTCTGTATACTTTTTTCCAATTTGTTCATACAACCATGTCACGGCATCTCTACAAACTGCACTTCCAGCTACTGGACAAGTCTCTTTTGGATACTGCCTGGAAGACACCAGGAAGAGCAGCTTTACATACCACAGCCACCCAGCTCCACGAGCTAAACCAGAGTCATCATGCTAATAAGCTGACTACTATATATCCTATTAACCCAGGCCTCCAGAAAGCCTCAGAGTGTATTAGTACAAAACACCGTTAATCTGAAGACTCGAGGCAACTGAAAAAGAAAAGAAAATCTCTATCTGAAAAATTAACATAGCAGAGGAGGAGCTGAAAGGACTACACGGTCCGTGTGAAGCTACAGAACAAACCTACATTCAACAACACAAGTTGAAAACGGCTACGCTGCGGAAGGCAGGGAAGGGGCGCTCCTGGGCGGCCAGCTCCGGCACTCCTCTCCCAGGCCAGGCTTGTGCTGCAGCAGAGCTGAAAGACAGGATCACATCGGATTAGGAGCCACGGCCCAGAGCAGCCTGCTTTAAGCAGGGACCGGGCAAGAGGCCTCCAGAGGTCCCCTCCGACCTGCGCGCGGTGCCGTTCCTGCGCCGGCGGGAGCTCCTACTGTCAAACAGGGTTCGATGCCCAACGCAGTTTAAGACATGCCCGTACAGCCTTCGGCAGGCAGACACGAACGCACCCGGCCTGAGCTCCCAGCCAAGCCGAAGCATGTGTCCTGCCTCCCAGTTGCAGCAACATATCCTGCATGTTTCTCTGCCCATGTAATGTAGTGGTGGCATGAACTTACTGCAGCACCTGATACAGGAGCTCGGGAGAGGGTAGSAGCAGGCCCAGATACCTTGACAGAAACCCAGCAGAGACTCCCTTGCTCTGGGAGAAACAATCTGGTTTTGAAGCTGCGCGAGTCGGAGAGGGTAAGAGCTTTCCATTTCTGGCCCGAAGGCAGGGTGCTCCATGGGAACCTCTCTCGAGCTGTCTGACATCTCTGGAATTTCATGTGTGTGGGAGACGGGCGCTTTTTGGCTTCACAAAGAAATCTCAACATCTAAACAAAGTCAAGCCTCCAAAACACTGACCCCACCGGCCGTGGTCAGCCTGCAAGCTGAGAGCGATGACTGGGGATATATCTGAGAAGCAGCAGTTCTCACTAACACAGCTGTCCCCATCCCTCTGAAAATCTCTACTCTCACACAATTTTTGGATTTGGAGGGTGCTGGCCACCAGTCTGGCTCCACCTTTTTCCATCCAAAAGATCACATGTCAAAGCCAAGCGAGGCTGCTGATGCCAGAGAAGGAGGCTCTGAAGGTAAAGCACAACATGGCCTGGACTGAGGAGGAGCCCTGGGCTTCAGGATTTTTTCCTCCGTTCTCTAGCTGCTCTGTGAGCAGAGATGGGCTCTCCTACCCATCCGCTGCCTCCGACACTTTTATGATATGTGAATACAAAGGCAAAGCTTCAGATATAAACACCGAGCTTGCTGCAGCTGCATAGATGTGGGGAACGTTAGAGACACGCAGGCTGTGCATGAATGCACTGGCCCCAGCTCATCGAAACATAAATACAGGACAGGACACCATCATTTCTAAGGGTTGCAGCTGATTTGAAGMCAACAGGGCAGCTTCTCCCATCCCTGAACAGGCCCAGGTCACGTTCTGGACAACCAAGTTAACCACGTGAATATACCCCCGCCCACGTAGGCGGCGGTGGAAGCAGCCCGCTGGCGCTCTGTACCTTTCCCTCCATTCCATGGCCTCCCAAATGCCTCCGCTTAATTGTGCAACCGAGAAAAGCCAATTCAGTTTCATGCTATTTCGTCCCCTCCCAACCTCGGAGCCAAAGGAGCATGAGAAAGAAAGACGAGAGGAGCATGACAGTCGCTGCTACAGATACAAACAGCCTCGTGCTGAGAGATACTGAGCACTTAGTTTGCATGGAGGCGCCTCGAGATTACTGGAACGGGGACAGCAGGGGCACGCGGAGACGGCCAGCGCCTTTCACTGCAGCTGGCAACAGTACCGATATTCTCCTACAGAAGATAATATTTGGGGAGCTTTTGGCCTTCCAGTAATGCTGCAGATTCGCTGACAGCTGTCACCACAGCACTGACGATGAATCCTGACACCGTGCCGGCCTCTGGAAAGAGAGTTATTCTTCAGGCTTTCATTTGTTTTGCCGATCTAGAGGGCACACAGGGCTTCAGTATTCGCCAGCTCACGTCCCTCCACCCACTGCCTCCGCGCTMGCCGCGATTACGAGCGGTTAAGAGGAGCTCTGGAGCTCCCACGCAGAACAACATGTTGCATCTCTGTTGCGAGAGGAAGAGACGCTCTGGATTCACCGACAGCAACTGCACCACAGCGGGGAAGGAAAAAATACAGAATCTTTTTCAGGGTARCATTTGTTCCCAGCACACTCATTCAAAATGTGTGTTTAACTGCAATGGGCTGTGGTTCAGCTAATTGGTCCTGCGGTTGAAAGAGTCACAGCTGGCTTCCTGCGTGAGCCCAGGAGAGCCTCCTGGGGAGGGACGGCAGGGTCAGGAGAGGCAGCCACCAGTCTGTCCGCTCCAGTGGAAGACCATTTCCCCAACCTTCCTTCCCAAAAAAGCATACGCTCCAGGCAGAAGAGCTGGCCAGGGCTCTGAGGGAAAGAGCTGCTCCCGCTGTGCCCACTTCCTGGTGCATATTACCAGCTCAGAGAAAAATCTGTTACTTCTGCTTTAYACTACATGGGGGATAACTTGGATTTTTCCAAGTGAAAATCCATCATAAAGCTAAAGGTAAAATAATCACATTGAGAAAAAAAAAAAAAAAGACAAGGAAATTTCATCCTGGAACTTTTAAACAGCGTAGCCAGCTGGGCAGAAAACAGGGCAGTGCGAATGTCTGAATCCAAATGAAACCAGATTTCCACCAGATCTGAGCCATGGAAACATTTTTCTTTGAAGTTTGATCAAAAGAAAATGTAAGCCTAGGTTTGGGACCTGCAGTCAAGATTTCTGGCAGCCACTCAGCCCTCAACGCAGCGCACAGAGCCATGCTCAGCCCGCYCCTCCTTGTCCACCGTTCAATGGACTAAGACGCAACACCGACCCCTTCGCAAGGGGGGGAAGTTTGGGCCCTGTAGTCAATAAGAGAAAACACAAATTTACAGAAAACGGCAGCAGTAGAAATGCATGAAGTTCTGCAAGACTCGGGCAGTTATGGTGAGAGCATGGACACAGCCCAAAGGTCGCCCTCCTCCCCCAAAGCCGGGAGCAGCTCACGGGATGGCAGTGGTGTGCSAACAGGCTTCTCCGACAGGGAACGCTCGCACGTCGCTGCCGGAACCGGCTGGACCCCCACGCTCGGCTCTGCAGCCTGCTGCCGAAAACAGCTCCGTCTTTTCCCGGGGAGGAAGATGTTATTCAACTTTCCTCTGCACAAACTGGTGTTTTTCCTGGCAAGATCTTCTAAGAAGCGTCAGATTATAGAAAAGCCACCAGTAGAAGTCTAGTTATCAGTCACTAACACGAAGAGACGTCTCTCCAGGACCGCACAGAGACAGCCACCCTGAAACCACGGCTCCCCTGCAGCTATGTGCGGGGACTCGGTCCTCTCTCCACTGATCTTCACGAACCCCTTGCCTGTGCACAAGTCACAACACTCGCGCAAACCCACCAGCTGTGACATCTTCAAAGCTTATGGCATAAGGGTGGTCTGAGGTACGAATTTACCATTAAGGCTGAGGACAGCAGATCCTCCTCACATCCATGTATCTGGAAGCATGCAGCTAAATAAATTAGAGCCAAAGCGACTCTAGAGTCAGAGGGTGGGTTAATCCAGATCTTCAAGAGCTGTGGGAGGTTGCTGGGTTTGGTTTAAAAAGAGAGTAAGCAAGAGACTTTGAGGTTTGAAAGAGCCTCCCAAAAACAAAGCCATCCTATAGTCTGTCCCAGCCGTCATCCCATTCATTCCCATATGCTTCTTCAGTTCTTTCTCCCCTACTTCTTCCACCTCCAGCTGTTCTAGCTTCCTCCAGAGCTTCTGCATTTCCCTGCTGCATTTCATGCATTTTCTGGCTTCTGCCTGTATGCGGTGGTTGGGCCGTTACCCACTCAACATACCAACACGCTTGCTAATACCCCCAGTGTCTGCTCCAGCACAGTCACATGTGCTAGCTCAGGACTGTCCAGAACAGGCGATGGAGCAGCTCTTAGCTTTGATGATAAAGTATTTCATAATCGAACCAGGCTCCCATATACATATCCCAGATAACAGAAAGCAATGACTTCATATGAGGTTAGCTGTTAGCAAACTGGACGGAGACCGAGAAGAGATACCCACAGCATGAGCCAGCTGCTCTGTCAGCTTTCTTTCCACCCTGGTGGTAACTGTAATGAAGACAACTTGCCTCGTGTACCTAGAATTGACGCCTGCAGGCCAGGTCTCGAAGGCAGCAACGGTGAGCCTCTTTCTCCGGGCAGACCAGCAGAGAACTTCAGCCTCCAGGGGCTGAAGCCAATCTCTCTCACAAGCACTACATTCACAAACACAAAGGCACTCTTGAGCACCGCTGGTGCAATTCTGCTGCCTTAAAGGCAGCTTTCTATGGGCGAGTTTCCTCTCATTCGCTTTTGTTGGTCATTTCCAACAGCAGCACTTCAAGGGGACTTTATTGTGCCGAGACAAGGCATTCTGGAGTACTGCACAAGGGAAGTATGTATCTGGGAAGGTCTGAAAACACATTACAAACCTAAGGGTCGCTAACGTTCCAGGATGTCAGCGTCAGCTGGACATGTATAAATAGCTTAACCAATATGACGAGCATGAGCTATTGTCTATCAAAACCTCCTTCAGCACAACTTCCCACCGCAGATACAAACAGCTGGTTAAAAAAAAAAAAGAAAGAAAGAAATGAATGAATTTTTCTTCACTTCTTCTTGGCAGTAGCAAGCTATTCCCACCCAGACTTTAGGTTCTGGAAAGGGAGGCACAGAGAGATACAAAGCGACGCCAAGAAAGCTGTAAACCCTGCAGAGAGAGTAACGCGGAACACTTTAATCGAGAGGTTTCCGTCAGACTGCTGGAGGAAGGGCGCCAGAGCCGAGACGCACGCGGAGGATGAAGGAAACGGAGCACCTGGGGTAGCGCTCTGCCCTACATCCACCGCGAACGAGACTCCTGCTCTCCTGCCCACGTCTGCCAGATCCACTGACCCAAGCAGCGAGGGAAATTATACCAAAGGCAGAGATCAGCAGAGAAATCRCCCGGGCCTCCAAATCCCTAGGAGCCCACCATAGCTACATAAAAACAAAGTATGTGGATTTTCTCTTAATGGAGTTGGGCACTAAAGTCTTGTGGATCTCTGGCCATTTCCCTTCAGTGCCCAAATGGAAGCCAAGCATCTTTGGTTTTTTGGGGGGTTTTTTGTTTTTGTTTTTTAATAAAAGTGACAGGGTATTGAAGTAAATACACCAAGCACTGAAGTACCCACACCGAAAAAACTCACAAGATTAAATTCTGTTTTCTCCCAAGCTATGCGATGGTTTGGTTCATGTAACAGGTTCACGTATGCAGCAGGCATTAACATTAACATTACTGCGTTTGTACCGTGCCGAAATACTTGCAYGGGGAAGCGCTGCAGCGAGACAGGCGCAGTTACGGCGTTTCCGTTCTCAGCCCCTTACGCTTTACCCTAATCCCCTCTCCCCGGAGTCCAGCAGCATTCGCTCTCTGAAGGAAGACCAGCAATCGCTTTTCCTTTACGTACTTTTTTTAAGCAACTCGGTTTTGCAAATTCATTCTCGAGCTGGCGACTTTTGCGCCAGGATTCAGAGGAGCGAAGCAGAGCCCGGGATTCCTGGCAAAAAAAGCAGTTTGCAGAGCAAACAGTAGCCGGGGCTCGCCCGCATGCCTATAATCCAGGCAACCACCGCTGCCCTTCCCGTTTATCCAGCAATATCCCGCCGGACACGCTTCCGACCCGCGGGAGCTTTGCCGTTGAACGCGGTAAAAACGCTTTGAGGGGGGAAAGGCTGCAGCGCGCACCGCTAACCTGCCTTTAACGGGAACAAGCCTGCGAACACCAGCAGAAGGTTTTAAGGCTGTGACAACGGGCAGCTTTAAGCCGGCACCGATTTCGGCCAGCTCGGCTTTTGCGACCCGCTGGGTGGTTTTTGTTTTTTTTTTGAGCGTTCGGATGCCGGCGCTCGGTGGACGATATTGTCCTATTTCTGCCCTTTCGGCTTTTCGCCGAGGAAGGTCCTGCCCGACCGCTTTCCGCCTCGCTGCGCCCTTCGCGAGGGCGCCGCGACACCCGCAGCGCCGGCGCCGGCCTCGAGCCGCTCCCCG
>NW_020448307.1:2110592-2118850 GCF_003343035.1 Apteryx rowi | reverse complement strand
GGGCAGGGGCGGAGGCGCCGCGCGCGCTCGGGGGCCGCGGGAGACGGGGCTCGGCGTCCAGGCGGAGCCGCCGCTCCGGCTCCCTTCGCGGCACCGGCCTCGGCGCCCTGGCGGAGCCGCCATTTAGGGTCCCCTCACGGCACCGGCCTCGCACCCCTCGCAGCCCCCCCGGGGTCCCCTCACGGAGCCGCCCTGGGGGTCCCGTCCCCTCACAGCTGCCCCCGACCCCCTCACAGGCTTCCCCAGGTCCCCTCACAGGACCGGCCTCGCACCCCTCACAGCCCCCCCTCAGGGTCCCCTCACAGAGCCGCCCTGGGGGTCCYGTCCCCTCACAGTCGCCCCCCAGACCCCCTYGCAGGACCGGCCTCGGGCTCCTCACAGAGCCACCATCAGGGTCCCCTCGTGAGACCAACCTCAGTGCCCTGGCAGAGCCGCCATCAGGGTCCCCTCGCAGCCCCCCCCTCACGGAGCTGCCCTGGGGGTCCCGTCCCCACACAGTTGCCCCCCAGACCCCCTCGCAGGACTGGCCTTGGGCCCCTCACAGAGCCGCCATTAGGGTCCCCTCGCAGGACCGACCTCGGTGCCCTGGTAGAGCCGCCATCAGGGTCCCCTCACAGCTGCCCCCGACCCCCTCACAGCCCCCCTCAGGGTCCCCTCACGGAGCCTCCCTGGGTGTCCTGTCCTCTCACAGTCGCCCCCCCCAGGTGCCCTCGCAGGACCGGACTCAGGTCCCTCGCTGAGCTTCTCTGGGGGTCCTGTCCCCTTACAGGGCCTCCCCTGGGGGTCCCGTCCCCTCGCAGCCCCCCCAGGTCCCCTCGCAGCGCCGGCCATCAGGGTCCCCCCCACGAAAATCCTCCCCTCAAGGACGCCCCCCCCCCGGTGCCATCCCCTCTCAGCCTTCCCGAGGTCTCGTCCTCCCGTAGCCTCCCCTGAGGTCCCCCCATACAAAAAGTCTCCCCTCGRGGTCCCCTCGCACCCTTCCCGAGGTCTCATCCCCCCCTCCACAGCCTATTCCGGCCGTTCAGGGCAGGCAGCGGGCGCGCGGCCGCGGGGCRAGCGACGATCACGCGTCGCACCGGCAGCATCCCCGGGGCTGGAAGAGGCCGCGCGACGGCTGTGCGGCGCGCGTCGCTCTCCGTGCGGGAAAGCCTGGAGGTTCACTGCGAGCRGAGGAAGCACCAGCCCTAGCTCAGAAGCAGCAGGCGCAGCGGCACTCGGCAGGAGCACGGGAGTCACGCAAAAGAGTGGTTCAGGTGATGCGCACAGCTATGCGGACAGCAGCTTCCCCATCGCAAGAAATTTTCAGGAGTTCCCTGTTCTGGAAGGGCATGAGATACCGCAGGGCAGCAGCGCCTCTGCATTAAGGGGAAGTGTCACTCACAGGAGTTACCAGAAAGCTGCAGTCAGGCGCCAGTCTGAGCCAGGATGCCATGAAAGCAACTAGCCATTACATTGCATGGCGTTTACAGCAAGTTGAAGCACGCAACAGAGGACTGTCAGGTCTTTCTTCATCGTTCCTTCCCACCCAAAGCCAACCCCACCACCAGCAGCCTCTCCTTGTTATCCCATGAAGCAATTGGTATTTTACAAGCTATTAGCACAGAGCAAAGCTTTTCCTTGCTTTCTGGTGCCCTCTGCTGCAGTGTGCCTACCAAGGAACAGCTCAGCAGAGCCACGCGTTTACTTTGTCATGCAGCCCAGTCGCTACGCTGGTCCCATATCCCTAATAACACGTCTGCTGTCCTGTTTCTGCCTCAGGCTTTCCCCGCTCTCCCCATCCTCTGTCCRGGAGCAATGCATACTTTGAACTGGAAAGTCAAGTCTGGGCTAAGAGCAAACACTGCTTCCCCCCAACAGTGACACCACGTGGAGAAAGGACTGCCRAGAAGCACTTTTAGCCCCCTGCGAAGGGCAGGCCCTCTTACAGCTGATCACACGAGGGTCAGAGTAAAGCTACTGTCTGAACAAAAGGGCAATGGTTACTGTAATTCCTAARGCCACTGWGGTCTCACAAATATCTGCCATCTAGAAAACATCTCAGCAGCTTTGTACACATAAACTCAAATCTCTCTCTGTCATCGCTACGGGACAGACACCTACTCAGCTGAACTGCTTCTCAAATACCATTTCCAGAGCTGCTTCTCCAGCCAGAGCATGAACTAGCTATAGGGAGTGCTGAAGAATCAGGACAATTTGAGCAGGGTCACAGGCTTGGTGCTCTGCTGCCCTCCTCACATATGGGCAGAAGCTGCTGTCCCGTCTTTGTCATTGCTGATGGTGAGGATTGTCCGCCAAGAACTGGTTCCTAACCTGAGYTTGTCCAGGTTGTGCTAGATGTGGGATGGTAATCTCACTTCATGGTGTGCAAGACATGCTGGGTTTCGCCACACGCCAGAGGAGCATRTGGAATTTGATCCCACTGGACCCCAGCTGACCTCCTCCCAGAAATACAGTCATTAAAAGAAGAGGCAGTTTCCCTGATGTGGGTTCACAGCAGTCCTAGGAAAACCTACAGGCCTTTATGTACATCTTGGAGGAGATCCACGATCCCCTCTATAGTTAAACACACAGACAATGAGGGTCACCCATCAAATCTGTGAAAAATCCAAGGAGAGATACCCAATATCCCAGTTCCTATGTATTCTTCACCCACAGAAAGCACAGTCCCTAAATCAGGTATTTAAAGACATTTACTCAGCCACCAAATTAAAACAAAATTTATACTTCACCGTAAAACTCTACGAGATGCACTCCATATTACCTTCTATCTTCTCCCTTACTTGCTGTTTGTGATCGTACCAAAGGTCTCTAGCTCCCACCACAGTATAAACAAAGTTTTAAAGTTTAAACACATGCTTAAATGCCATTATACCGTGTACTTTGGGGAGATGTGATTGCCTTATATTCATTAAGAGCTCTTTTCCCTGACAACAAGGAGCAGAATACAACATAAGGCTCAGAGAAGAGGATTCCCAGGCTGCTATTGGTTTCTCTGAGCCTCAGGTCGGATGCGGAGATTCAAGGCATAAAGGAAATCCTGAGACACTGCAGCAGATCAAGCTACACACCGCTGTCTCTTGGCTCTCTGGTTCAGCTGCRCTGCTGAGACCTTGTGTGGTTGGAGTCTTCTCTCCCTTTGCCCATTAGCAGCGCCGCCTGCATGGGGCAGGTCTCCGTGACGAGGGAGCGCTGTGTAAAGGCTCAGAGTCACTTTAAACACCTCGTTATTCCAAAGAGCACGCTGTCTCTAATACCAATTCAAAGGCAAACCTGCCAATTTCGAAAGCTTCAGATCCCTAAAAACTGGTTCAAGAGAAAAGAATTGGATCTGGTGGCTCCTTCAGCTGCTAAGACAGCTGTTGTTATGCAAATTATTCCTAATGACTCAGGAATTAAATGAATACAGTGAAGTCAGCTGGATGCTCTTGCAAGGATTTTAAACTCCTTTGGAATATTTGTACCTGCTAAATCCACAGTGTATTTAGGGATGGGCTCTAAATTTTCTGCACACACAGYAAGGAGCCCAGGCAGGGAATATAATGGGCTGCAGTGACACATTTGTGTCCCTGGAACCACTCTGTGCTCGGGAAAGGCAAATGCCCTTCGTTGCGCGAATGGTGGCACTGCAGCAGTACAGTACAGTTCACTAGAGGCTGTTTTCTTCCTCAGCTTGTGACCYGCGGTACAGACAACACCGGTAGAGAGAAACGAGTGCTATCCCAGGCCCTTCTACTCCACACGGAGCAAGGGACAATCCTACCCGCCATGGGAATACCGTAGCAAAACCAAGCCTGTCTGGAAATGGCTGCATCTTTCAGGGCTGAGTAAAATCCTTGCTCTTCAAATCGAGGTGGTGCAGATAAACAGATCTCCTTCGCATCTTCCAACACAGATCAGAGAAGGCAGCTTTCTGACAACTGCTTTTTTTGCATTCCTTTCTTGCAATATGTCCTGATGGGGATTTTCAGAAATCAGATGGTTTCACAGTTATTCTTTTAGTAGCRCTGCCACCAAGCACCTTAT
This sequence comes from Apteryx rowi, assembly GCF_003343035.1. NCBI lineage: Eukaryota > Metazoa > Chordata > Aves > Apterygiformes > Apterygidae > Apteryx > Apteryx rowi. Next base: position 2,114,827 of record NW_020448307.1, on the reverse strand, counting down.
TATCCTTGTTATTGGTTATACTGATAACGTTGAGGACTTACAAGGCTTTTCTGAAGAAGTGCTGTCGCTAAATTGCAAGTAAAYTCAGTGGAAGCTGTAGGTCCTTTTCCCCTGTGCACAAGGAGTGGTCACAGGGAACGTGAATAAGATGGCTGGAAATAGACCCCCAAATTTCCCTGCCTCCTAATGTTCGCGGGCCGTATTACCTCACTGTAACGCATGCCAGGTTTGCATTGCCCTGTCAACAGTCCCATCGAGTTCACTGGTACCATCCGAAAACCAGGGGGTGTTGGGGAGGGGGACGAGAACCAGACCTTGCAACCCCCATGAGAAACGAGCAGTAGGTTTAACACATACAAACTCCGAGTTACGCAGAAAACTGCACGCGAATGCCATCCTTTGAACCGGTTACTGAGGGCCCCGAGTTTCAGCCGAGCCTTGCTCATTCATCAGATAACACATTTATCTGCAAATATTCCCCTCCCCACCCACCCGCACGCACGCACGCACCCGCACCCCCTTCGCAGGGTTTTGCTCAGCTGTTTATCCACGGAAGGTTGCGGCATTTCTCCCTGGAACAAAGGAAGAGCTCTTTTCCTTCACAATGCGCGCTCTGTGCTCCGCAGGAAAACATCAACAAGGAAGCTGGAAAGCCACGGCCCTTGTCATTCTGTTTGTGCTGGGAATCCCGGTTTCACTGCAGGGAAAACCAGTCTTTCCTTGGGGTAGAAACCCCGGCTATAGTCACTACCACCTGAGCCTCACCTGTCTGCAAAGCAGCAGCCTTTAGTCCGGCTGGGACCCTTCCCGTGCGTTCCCCTGTCCTCCCAGCATGGCACCCCGCCTTCCCTACGGCTCTGAGGGAATCCTGGGGAAGGAGCAGCACCTGGGGAACCTTCTCCTCCGGCTTTAAAGTGTCAACAGAAACTTCTTTGCTACGGCTGGACRCATGGCTCCATCTCCCACCTTCTTCCCTGGCTGTGTTTTGCGTGAACAGTCACAGACACGAACCCTTATCTTCCTCCCCGAGGGGGTGGCACCGTGCCCCAGGTTCTCTGCGTGCAGTTTGCTGCATCGYAGTGCAGATAGCTCCAAAGATTGCAAGATTTCTCGGTCATATAGTTCAAAGCACAGGCCGATTCTCTAGGGCTTATGAAATGGAACTAGCAAACTGCAATATTTGTGTTTAAAAAAAAAAAAAAAGTTGTAGTAAATTAATCTAATCGTGGGTTTCTGTACATTGTTTTTGTCCCAGCCCATAAATTAGAAATATCAAGACATATAACAGTTGGCTGGAAACCTCCTGAGAAGCAGCCCACAGTATTCYGTGAATAGCTCCACAAAAACCACTTGCTTTTTAGGTTTTTCGTAAAACAGGAAAAAAAAGAGGTARAGTTTCTCATAATTTTTAAGGCTGGAAATTTCAGATGGCGGATGAGCATAACTCCCACAATGCTCCAGGCTTATTTATTATCTGTAGCAATCCARTCCATCGGAGTGGCATAAGTTCTGCCACGCGATCGGATCGGAGTGAGGCCAGCTGTCCGTAAACCACGAGGAGCTCAGCTGGGATCCTGCGCCCTTGTGCTTGGCGCTGCGCTAGCTCCAAAACCAAACTCCTGGCCGGAGAGGTGGGCAACCAGAGGACATCACCAGAGAAAGGGTGCAGGCTGGCAGTGACTGAGCGGCGGCGAAGGGGAGCACCGCTGCCCGACATGGATCACCCAGCGCTAGCAAATTGCAGGTGGTGCAGGTGCTCGGATGCGGGGCTGGAAAATTACCTGGGCAAAGAGCTGGTTGCGTCAGGGCAGTTAAACCAGAGCAACCAGTTCACGCTGGAGGACGCGGCACGCRGTGCACTCGTACGCATCCTCCTTCCTCTGCTGTGACCTCCTGGGGACGTGCCCTTCCGCTGTGTCACCGCGGGGAACGCCAGGACCTGCTGCGGGAACAGCCTCAGCGACACCTCTCCTCCGGGCCTCCGACCCAACGCGAGCCCCCGGAGAAGGGCTCGGAGCTCGGCGGCAGGTCCTGCCCCCGTGGAGGGGGGGCTCAGCGGCTGCCTCCTTGAGCACTTCCCGGGGGGCCTGGCGCATCGAGACCCCTCAGCAAGAGACCTGCCAGGTGGGGATAAAACAGGGGGGGCATCTGACACCCCCACGGGAGCCGCGGCGGGCACAAGGGCTCGGGGGTCTGACGCCTTCCTCGGGGCTGTCCTAGCAGGGAGGGYGCGCAGCACCTCACCGCGAGCACCCACAGAAACGCCCTGCTGGAGTCGCGCGGTCCTCGGCGCCGAGGGGAGCCCGAGGACAGGCCCCGCTGGACGTGAACCAATTCAAACAACAGGACCAGCTTCTCCCTTAATGCTCGTAAAATAAGGAAACGTTATTTTAAAAACCTGTTTTTCTGAATTATTTTCCCTTCTCCTGCTCATTTGCAGGGAGGAACTTTAGTCCTAGGGTTTAGCAGAACATTTGCAATGCAAAAAATCATGGACTGCTGAGTCTTTCTTATGCCTGCAATAGATTCTAGCAAGGAAAAGAAATCAACACTGAAAGCAAGCACAGCAATTAAGTTTTGGGTGCCGGCTCGTTATTAGCGCTCTACAGCAGGCAAGGCAGGAGTGCGGAGATGCCATAAGCTGGGAAGCATTGCTAATACAGGGAAACACTACACACAAGCGGCTGCCTCAACGGAGGGTGAGGTTACCGCACGCACAGTGTAAGGAGGCAGTAATGAGAGGTGTGCAGCGCACGTAGAAATACTGAATTGCTACAGGCAGCATGAAGATAACACACCATTAAGTGAAAGAACCTTAGAGCGGCAAAGTGATTTTGAGGAACTGGCTCAGCGCCAGCTTGTTATCAAGARATAAAATAGCTTTTTAGAGGAGATTTGAACAAAGATGGGGAGAGGAGGGGGAACGACCGCCGAGGGAAGACTCGGAGCAACCCGTGGGCAGAGGCTCTCCCACCACCAGCACTGGAGGTGCAGAGGCAGGAAGCAGGTCCGCGCCACGGGGAAGGGGGAGAGGTGCGCTGCCCRGGGATCGCTGCAACCTGAACCGCTTTCAAAATGGAGACTTTGGCACAGGCTGATACTCCATTTTATTCGAGCTGTAAGACAGTGAAAGCAAAGCACAAGTCTTTTTTCCCATGCATCCTCGCACAGACAGTCGCTTTTATCTGTCTCCATACCACACCGGCTCTGTTCGCTCCGTGTTCAGTCTCTTGCTGTTTTCCTAGACAAACTGTTCAGTCAGTCAAGAATCAATTTTGTGATCTCAGTTGCAACACCGAGCCGAGGAGAAAACATGTTTGCAGGGCTGAACGTCATCTTTGCAGGAGATCTTCAGACCCAGCCTTCCCCCTGGGGAAAGACACTTGTCAGATATTTTTTTCTATATGATTGAGAATAATAATCATGTAAAAAGCAATGCTTAAGTAGAAGTAATTGATATGGCAGCACAGTTACAAAGCTTGTCTTTATAAAGCCCTGTTAGATGTACATGCATGTAGGTATGTTGTAGAGAATTCATCATGTATGTAGATGCATATATACACAAACATGTACATTGTGGATAATTAGAGATAACAGGTGTTAATATATATACAATATGCATATATAATACTTCAAATATATTTCAAAACATTGACCCACCCACGTATCTTTTGACTTATTTTCAGATAAGAAACTTTGTAACCCAGAAGAATCACGATTGATTCAACRTTCCTGCAGAAAAACAGAAGCCTCTTGGAAAACAGAGACGTAACTTTGCAAACTGGTTTATACCTAAAACCATATCAATTATTTGATATGGAAACAAAAAAAGAATTATTTTAGAAAGTCGGCACAGGAATAAGTGACTGAAACGTCTGACCCTGCGCRAGGCATTTCCAATTAGCCGGCGCTTGCGAGCCTCGAGACGCACCTTTTCCCCAATTACCTGCAAAATTAAGGCAGCGAGCGAGCGGGCGAGCGGGCGAGCTCAGCCCCGCGTTTCACAGGCTGCGCCGCGCCCGAGACGGTCCCGCTCCAGCGGGGAGGGAATAAAAATTTTGCAAAACCGCCTTTTCACGGGGCCGCCCGCGCGGACCCCCGACCCGCCGCGGCGAAGGCGGCGCAAAAGGCGAATCCGCCCGAAAGGAGCAAGTTTGGCCGCGAAGGGGAAGCGCCGGGCGGGGAGCGCGGAGGCGTCGGGGGAGGGGGGCGCGGAGCCCCCGGGGGCCGCGAGC
>NW_020448307.1:2104389-2109978 GCF_003343035.1 Apteryx rowi | reverse complement strand
GCCGAGCCCGCGCCCCGCTCGCCCCCGCTGCGGCGGGCGCCCAAGAGCCAGCGGGCGGGCGAGGAGACGGCGGCGGTGCCGCTGGAGGAGGCCGAGCACCGGTGGCTGGTGAAGGCCGCCGGCGGGCGGTGGTCGTCGGAGCTGCACGGGCTGCTGCTGGGCGACGCCGGCCTGGCCGCCCGCCGGGACTTCATGTCGGGCTTCACCGCCCTGCACTGGGCCGCCAAGTGCGGCAACTGCGACATGGCCGGCAAGATCATCGAGGTGGCGGCCAAGGCCGGCGGCCACGTCAACGTCAACGCCAAGTCCTACGGCGGCTACACGGCGCTCCACGTGGCCGCCATGCACGGCCGCGAGGAGATCATCACCATGCTGGTGCGGAGCTACAACGCCAAGACCAACCTGAGGGACTACAGCGGGAAGAAGCCCCACCAGTACCTGCAGGACGGGGCCTCCTTCGCGGTGAGGCACCTGCTGGGCGACCCCGACCTCCACAGCGCCGCGGGACCCTCCCTGCCCATCAGGAAGAACGCCAAGATCGCTGCCTCTATCCTGAGCTCCACCAGCACTTTCCTTGGCGTCATATCGGATGACATGGCTTTCTACGATCTCACGAAGGGTTTGAGGAAGCCGTCGTCCTTAAACAAGCTCCTTGCTGCCTCCACGGGCCCGAGGAAGAAGCCCAAGACCAGAGGGAGCTTCCCCTCCTACTCGTCCCTCTGCGAGATGGTGGAGGAGGAGCAGGAGGAGCTGGCGGTCAAGCGCAGGCCCGTGTCCGAGCTGTTCTTCGGCCACTAGCCTCAGCCTCGGCGAAATCCCCGTCGCCTAGCGAGGGCAGCCGCGGCCTTGGTTTTCTTGGTTTTCATGGAAGCGCTTGGATTTCTTCTGTCTCTCTTTTCAGATGTTTAACTAAGTCGGTGATCGGGTCTGGCCCCAAAGGCCACCGGGTGAAACCTGCTCTGCAGAAGCCCGTAGAAAGGGAGCCCGGAGAACATTACGTACCCTTATAAATGCTGTATTCGTATTGTATTCGTGGAGAGAGCAAACTTTATACCTAATGGTTGCAGAAGTAGAACCACCTCTCTGTGTGTGGACAGGTTAAAATGCTTAAGGTACAGCCGCCTTCACCTGTGTTCCTCAGCTGGAAAGCAAAAGTGGGGTAAAGAATTGTATGTTTTACACTGTGAACAGCAAGCTTCTAGCCAGGTACTTTGAAATGGCTTTTTATATAGCAGGCTTAACTTATTAGAGGAAAGTTGCATAGTTTTCTATGATGTTTCTGGTTATTTTGGTAACAGAAGAGGAATATTTCTATTTAAAAAATGAGTAGTATTTAACTTTTTCAGAACAAAGTTTCTCACTGTTGGAAATACTAACATGACTATCCTAAATGTTGCCTAAAGCATTTGATTAGATGAAGAGTTTAAAAAACAAACAAACCAAACCTCTCATCGCTCAAAACGCTATAACCTGTCTACCTCAGCTGGAAAGCTAGGTTAGCCTTATGTTGTTGTTGTTGGGTGGGTTTTTCCATTTTTGTTTTCTTTCTTCTCCTTGAAAGACTTTCTGACCAGGTGGTACTAACCACGTACCTTGATGATACTGTGAACTTTTTATAGACTTGACAGAAGTTCAATCACTTAAATAGAACTGAATAAAAACGTGATATTTGATAGTGGAAAACTGAGGTGAACATCTAGAAAATGAATCCTTCAGAGTACAAATATCAGAATACCCAACTGGAAAAAAAAATTAGGCTTGTATGTCTTTTTTTTTTTTTTCTCCTTCTTTTCTTATAAGCCTTAAGCTTTAGTTTGGGCCTGTTTACAGTAAGTATTTATAAAAGTTGGGCTTCACGTTAGGTGTTTTGTAGTAGAATGCCTGCATGACTTCTTAAAGCAATGTGAATCTCAACAGCATGGATCATTGACCTAAAACTTGCATTTCTTCTTCTTTTGTATTGTATAACATAGTTGTTTTATGTATGATACTACATGTAGCTCCAAAAAGCATGCGAACTTGAGATTAAGTGAAACATTTCCAATAAGATTTTTTAAAATTATTATTTGGTTAAAATTAATCTGAACTGTAGAGGCAGAGGTAAGAAAAGAAGCTGACTCCTGTAAGCAGTCTGCTAAACTGCCACATTTTCTCTCTTAAGAAACGTTTAAAAATTGTACGAATCGGGGGTGATGAAGGCAACAGTGATCCTGTGTTCGYTCTGCTGTCTCGGTCCCCATCGGGTGTTCAGGTTTCCGTCCCGAAACGCTATTTGCATGCTCGCTCTTCTTTCCAAGWCGGTGACTTCAGGAATGTATTTCTTCAGCCTGGAATTAAGCCTGGTACTTCCTTGTTTTGCCTGTGACTGGCTGCTCTGAAAGGCTCTGCGACGTGCGTTGTGGCTCCTGAAATGCCCTCGGTGACCTCCCCAGAGGAGCCTCCTTCCATCCAAGAGCGATCATGGACCCAGGAGGGGCCTGACGCTGCCGCTCTCGGAGGACAGTGGTTATTCTGCATCTGTCCGCTTCCGTATTGAACTAATCCGGTTGTCAGGCAAATGCTAATGATCAAGGACCTCATGATTTCTGTATCTGGAGAAGAAAAAAAAAAAAAATCCCATTTGCTGCTTAGCTGTTGGTGGGACCATTGGTCGGTGTGGTTGTTTTAAACCTCTATTCGTGTTGCACTGTGTCGGCTCAGAGTTCCAGAAAAAATCTGTTGCTCTGTTTTAAAAATCCTTTCCAACTCTACTGCCATTAAACGCTCTTGCTCTAGCTGCTGAAACCAAACAGGCGTGCGTGTGCATTCGTGTCACTTCTGGAACAACAGCGGCACCAACACCACGTAGCTAAAGCTTTCTGTTTCTGCATGGATTGGGAATCTCTGATTTGACTCAGTCTTATTTTGAGGTTTCTTCTTTAGTTATGGATAAATGCTTAATACCTATTCAACTAAGGCAGCTGGATTTTTTTGGTGCTGCTTTTCCTGCTTGCATAGGAGGCAAAGTACAAGGATGGAGGTTGGTGTCTGTGACTTCACCCTGAGGAAAGAAGGGAGAAGGTTTCATTGATCCTGCGCTGCTGTGTCAGAGCAAAAGCAAGAAGTTGCAGCTGAGGGAAAAACTTCACTGCAAAAACTTGCTGCGTTTGCTCGGGAGCAGCCGGCCTGACCCGCAGGGGCGGCAGCAGCGGAGAGCCGGTGTCGGCGGCGCGGTCGCCCCGGGGCTGGCGCGCGAGGCTGGCGGGAGCTGGCGGCGCTGGGCCCGCGGGTGGGGTGGGCAGCGCCGTGACTCAGCTCGTTCCTCCCCCGGAGTAAGGAAAAGATAATATTCAGGCAGGCTGCGATGCGTGTGCCCAGCGCTGCTCGGCGGCGGGTGTGAACAAGTACCCAGAGCGACTGCGGAGGAGCCGCTGTAACTTTGCGAGAAAGTGTCTTACTTTTAATTTGGAGTAAAACCAGTCTCTGGCTTTTCTGGGCTCAGTTTCTGTATGTCCCAGTTCACGCTCCCAAGGGGACAGCGTACAGGATGCTCAGCAAATCAGAAGCGTTTTCCTGGCAGAGCCTAAGGCTGATTTTGTTTTACGAATCCATCAGCTTAATTAATTCTCCCTACATTTCGCTGTTTTAAGGCCAAATGCAGCTGAACCCAGTAGTGCTTTCACACGAATGAATGACAGCTGTGAAACTTGGTCCAGGGCACTTCCACGTAGTGTTTTCATAGAAATATTAGAGCAGGGGCTGTGGGGGCTGCCCTGGGCCGAGGCTGCGTTGGGCAAACGCCGCCTTTTGAGCCTACAGTCYGGCTGGGCAGCTCTGGGCTGTATTTTGCCGTGGTCACTAGCCGACCTACTTGCCGTATCTCAGTTCTCCTGCTGTAAAATGGAAACTATCGGCCTGGTTGCCTTGTCTTTTTTAAAGAGCATGGTTATTAGTGATATTAAAAAAAAAAAAAAAAAGCAGAATTCAAGATAACTTTTTTATAGACGTGTAGGCATGGTGAGCAGAGTCATCCATAGCTTGTGAATGTTCTGCCTTCAGCRGAGCGCCTACACAAACAAAACTGGCTTGTGTTTTAGCTTAGCAGCGTCAGAGATCAGCAAAGCTAATGTTTGTCTGACCCTGGCTCCGTCTGTCCTTCTAAAGATAACTCGGTTTGTCCATCCCTCAGCACGACTATTTCTGAAGCATCTCGGCTCAAAAATCCGCCCCGCAGTCCCGAGGAGGAGGTCTGCAAACAAGCCGCGAGCCGCGGTCACGCGGGCAAGGACAGACTTTGTCCTGCGGGCTGTTTGATCAGAAGGTGGCAACGCCATCGCGCCCCGGGGTTCGAATCGCTCTTTGCACCGTCTCCGCGCCCTTCCCGAAAGCGTCTCCGCTCCACGAGTCCCGGCAAAGGCTGCTCCCGTCCTGCGGAAGCGTCCTTGYGGGATTTTGGCCCCAGGCTGCCGCCCTGCCAGGAGGCGAGACGTTGCGGGGAGCGCTGACCCCGCGTTACGCACGAGGAGGCGCTGACGTTCGTGGGGGCCGCGGCTCCCGGCGGTGCCCGCGTTCCGAACCTCCCTGGGGARAGGGCCCGTTGCAAAGCCGGGGTCCGGCAAGGAGCTGCTGCGAAACTCCTGCCGCAAAGCTGCCCGAGGGGAGCCGCGGGGGCGGAGAAGCCCTTCGGAAAGTCCCCCGACCTGCCCGTGGCCCTTCCCTGCTCCTGCGCAGCGCGTTTCCGCTGTGACCTACATTCCTTGCATGCATTTGCTCCTGATTTGCATGTTAATCCGAGTAAAATGACAACATGGCAGTTGCTGCTTTTTCCAGTGATGCGTACTGGTGTGGGACGCTCCAAATTAAGAGGTTATTACGGTGGATTTGGCCCGTACATAGCGCGGGCGCAAACAGCGCGTTGTTTGCTGCGGAGGGAGGGCTGYGGGGACGAAGCGGAAAGACCCAGGTCAAAAGCTCCGCACCGTAATGAGGAACATTCACTGACTAGCGCAGCTCCGGGGTTCAGTTCGCTAGTTTATAAAGAGAATAAAACAAAGCAAATCGTTAAGCACATTTAGCCCTTGTACTGGGCTCAGCTTCTGCTACTGCCTGTAAAGAGTGCGTTAAAGCGCGTCCTACTGCTAGAAAAACAGCATCTAACACCCAAGGACTAGTTGTTAGCCCCAGAGGGAAAAGCTACAGCCAAAGTCACGCTTCCCCCTTCCTAYCTCTCCTCTCATATTCCCTCCCTGGCCTTACAAGCCAAGGAAACCCGTAACCAGCCGGCAAAGCCGTGTTGCGACAGCGGTGGTGACAGCCCTGAACAAGAGGGACAAGARCGTGCAGCCTCGAACCAGAACAGCACCAAATGCCAGTAGCTTGAAACGCGGGTGGCTGGTCACCGGCTCGTCCTTCTGGAGATCATCGGCAGGAAAGTTGCACCAGGAGACGCTTTCCAACGCCGATGTAGCTGCCARCAGTGAAAGAGCGTCATTGCCAAATAACCCGGAGCAGTTCAAACAAAAGCGTTTAGAGAAAGATAAACTGCTCTAATATTTGCTCTCCCCAAACTCGTTCCATTGATCAACACTGTCACACCTGCAAAGACTTCTG
>NW_020448307.1:2040422-2104049 GCF_003343035.1 Apteryx rowi | reverse complement strand
GGCTGCGCTCTCTGAGCTAGACCAGGGCTCGGTGATTTCTCTAAGCACACCGCAGGTCTGCAGCCGGCCTGTCCCCAGGCTCGCAGCTCCCACGTGGCTCCTCGTCCCGCAGCCACCGACGCCGGCTCAGCGCTCCCACACCCGAGTGCCCGGTGCTCCGCGATGCACCACCTCGTGCCCGCGGCAAACGCGGCCTGGGGGGCTGCTGCCCTTCCAGAGCTGCAGCCTTTTGCCTTGCTACACTGAAGAAAGAGGTGATGTGCCTGCGCGGGTAGGTGCAACACCTTCCCCGCACGGATCAGGTCCCAGCAGCGTGCAGCTTTCCCCCCCGAGGCAGCGTTCCTGCGTTGTGTCGGCGCCAGGCAGAGGTGTAGCTCGAGCTCCCAAAAACCAGGCGTTTCCAGTCGAAGCCAGACCAGCATTGTCGCGGAGGCAGCCCTTTCACCCTGCCCGTCCTTCATTCCTCTGCCTCCAACTTCTGCATCCCTCACGGCCAGCAATGTGTGCACGGAGGTCAGAGCACCCACGCTTTGCTCCAAAAGCAGCATTTTTGGAAGAGCGTGGAGGTGCGGAGGGGAGCAGAGGGAAGGGGCGCACCACGGCACGGGACTTCCCGGGCGCTGCGGCTCCCGTGGGGCGATGCGTCCCCGCACGCCGTCTTCCCCTCTGCAAAGGGCAGCGCCGCTGGCTGGGTTTTCCCGCGTGGAGCGGGTGCCCTCAGCTTGGCCGTACCGGCGCGACTCGCCGATACGCTCGCAAAGAAAGATCGCGGTGATACGTGTAGCCTTGGTCACCACRTTYGCTTTTGCGCTGCTTTCTTCCCCCRCTCTTCCGTGGGCAGTCCCCCCCTGTCCGTACGGCTGGGCGAAGGCTGATCCAAGCCCAGGTTCCCGTGCGGGGGCCGCTGCCAGCCCGGCTTGCGCCTCCCGCCGCGGCTGTCCGTCCGCACGCCGCTCCCGACTGCGGGGAGCCTGGGGCCCTTCGGAGAGGGAGGCCCAGGCCGGTTTGTGTCCCACCTCCAGCTCGAGCCTCTCGTTGTGATGTTCGGTGACGCTTACCTCGAGCTCAGGAGAGAGGAGCTACCTGGGCCACCGAAAGAGATGCTGGAGCCACCAGCCTTGCCATGCTGGGCCGGGATTTCCCGAGGGATTGGTTCATAAGTGGCTGCTTCTTCAGGTAGTTTGGAATGTTCTTGYTCTTCTTTCATCGGCTGAAGCCTGTTAGAAAGACACCTGGCTATTTATGTACATTTTTAGAAGTGTCATTCTCTAAATCAAGACAATCAGTTCAACCTGTATTTTCTCTCAGTGGATTTATCTGAGATGTCTCAGCTTCACGGCTCATGTGACATTTTACATTCTCCCTTGTAACCTTGAATGCTTCTGACTTTTTGTTTAACAGAGAAATTCATGTGCTGCTTCTTGAGTGCTTTTTGTTAAACCCAGAGGCTGCGCGATTCGCACTGCCTGCTTATCCTCTAATGTATACGTGGGCTCCCTTCAGGACATTGAAGATTAGCTTTGCAGCGCTGCTCCGAGTTTATTTTTAAAATTTTATTCAGATGGTTGCCATGAATTCCCAAAGCAGAGAGAACATCCCCCTGCTTATTAAACACAGCTCTCCCAAGCACCAGATAGATCTTTTGCAGATTACATTTACATCAGCCCCTGCACCCTTAATTAGCTCCACATGCAAAAGTCCCACAGCATAACGCCCCAGCAAAGCAATGAGGCCTGGGTTAAAAAAAAAACCTTTCAGTTCGGTGCCTGAGCAGCTGAAACGCAGCCCCCGATCCAGCAGCGACTCCCACGCGTTCCAGTGGGTGTTGAATCAAAGCCTAAACGAGCCGCYGCTTTTACAGCCCCAGCAGTTCCTGCCAAGACGCTGCCAAAGGGACATGATGCATGTTCTATTTCCGCTGACCACTTGCTCCGTCCCACGCCTATAATGTTTGCTAATCTCGCTGGCTCTAAGCAGTAAAAGGTATCTTTTTATTCGGAGATCAGGCCCACCTGCTTTTGCTTAGCAGAACATAAGCTACTGCAGTTTCTTCCCCCACATTTCTTGCGCGTGGAAGGCCAAACCACTTACAGATATAATTCCCGAAATCGCACTAGCCTCCATACAGCCAGCATTCCCGAGGGAAAGCTCTAATCTCTAACATTTTATTTTACCTTTTCCCTTCTCCTGGKCACTCTTATTTTGTATTCTGCTGGGTGGAGCTGCAATTAATTCGTCCAGACACCTCACTTCGGGTCTCTGCTGCTCTTGGTGGAGGGTCAGGTTACCTCCTACCGGGATGCTGCAAAGTATCGGGCTCGCAGACGGCACGGCGAGCCCCCGGCACGGCCGGGTCGGGGCTGGCAGCAGCGGGATCGCTCCCCGGAGCTTGTTCGTTCCTCGCATTCCCCCACGCCCCCGACTCCTGCTCGCCTGAGAAGTGGCCCAGCAGGTCTCAGCGCTGGGAAGCTGCCAAGGCGCCGAAGCACTGCAAACCGCCGGCTTCCCAGGGCTTGAACGGCAGCTGGAAAGCAGGTCAGAGCATTACGGCTTCCCTGGTCTGCACGTGCTCGGCAGAGGAACCGCGCTGTTGTTGCTGGAGGAGTCACGCGTGAGGGAAACGCCAGGCCCRGCTGGCAGGTTAATGAGGGGTGGTGGTAGCAGCAATAATGTACGAGCACTGCAAGGGTTTCAGCTCCACCATTGCTACGCCTGCAAGATTTCCTTGCTTCCCTATGAGCACTTACGGCTCAGGTATCACGTTTCAGTCTCCTGCCTACATAGGGCTAGACAACAACTGCAGGGAGCAGTGTGGGATCACAGCATTCCCGTAAAAGCTTTGCTGTTTAGCAAGGTAGTAGAGATCTGCCATGACAACGCTCATGAATCAACAGGATGACACCTTCTGCCAAAGTATAGCGGAAACCTGAGCCTCTCTCACCTTTTCCGCACGGGTCTGTTTTCAAAGCTTCCTTCGTGCCAGCCCCCTGCTCCCCGCAGGACTTCGCAGCACAGACGGGAACGTGGCCGTGCTGGAAGGACACCGGTTATTCGGCTTGGGGACCGAGCTCGCCAAGCAGAGCCGAGGACACGCACGGTCAAGGCACTGCACTGCCCTGGCCGCTCCGAGATCGGCGAGATCTGCGTTGGAGAAAGATTTTTAAGTGAACAACGTACGCTGACAACCCCCCCCCTTGGAGGATCTGGGTGGTCCCCTCTCGCAGCACTGATGAGGGGCAGCGGGACGTCCTCCCCAGCACACTGCGCACCGGTACCGCAGCACGCTGCCCGCAGGAGAGGCTAACGCGTCTCCACCGAGCAAAGCGTCCCCTCCTCTGGCAGGTCACAGCTGCGATTTTGAGGAACTGAAGAGTCTTTCTTCGGTATCGGAAGTACCCAGGGCTGCTCCTAGCTGTTAAAGAGGGTCCTCTATAAAGCTCTTGAGATGGGATCAGACTAAATCATTATTTGTATTTGCACATCAAACTGCAATTTTGGAAGCCCACGCTCCAGCATGCAGGTGTGCCAGGCATGCTGCACGTGACTTAGGCCCAATGTGAGCTACCGCCGTTATCCTGGGCTTGGCCCGCTGGTCATAAATCAATAACGAATAATCAGCACTAAAATCTCGACCCACCTGACCTCCAGACCTGCTGGGGCTTTTGAAAGGCGGTTTCTGCTTGCTAGCAAAGAGGTTCTAGTTTCGTCCCGTGTCCATTTTTCGCTTTGCCTGAAATTCAAACTTGTAACAAAGGAATAAGGAGCACATACACAAGAAAATAGAGTAAAAATTATTTCTAATTTTTGCACATTGCAGCATACTTGAACAATAAGTTTGGCACTTGGAAAGATGCTAAACCAGAGCTGCCTGGGAATGCCAGTGCGGTAGAAGTGGTGAAAACCTTCCCCATGACACAAAAGACCTAAAGATAAGAGAAACTAAACAACACGGACCCATCCTGCCCTTCAAAGGCAAGCATTCATTTCAATACCAAACATCTACTTCCATCGGGTTAGTTTTCCTCAGCTGGGAGAAGGACCATGTGTTTACATCAGTCTCCTAGGAGAGACTCCTGATTTTGCAGCAGTGTCGGCTGACCCTGATGCACTATATTATTCCTTAGCCACATTAGCAACTGCAAACCTTTATTCATTCTAATAAATGAAGTTAAACTAAGGGAACATGGCCATGCAGCTAAACATTCCTGTATAAAAGGGAAGCTTTTGGAAGGAGAGCGTCACAGAGTGCACCTGCAAGTCCGGCTTCTCAAATAATGCAGATAGCTCATTTAACGTAGCTCACATTTAACATTTTAAATTCTCCATTGATTTAGTTAACATCACTTCTGTTATTTTAAGACCATTCTTGAACGGCAACTTTCAGATTTACATATGAAACCCCTGTTTATAAACAAAATCTATTTTGTTCAGGTCACTGGAACAAATAATAATATTCGTGCTACTTTTTGCTATATACCATCCACCTGCACAACTTATTGAAAATATACTTAGTGATACGACATGGTAAGACACAGGCTTCTGAAGCGAAGACAGGCTCTTCAGAGCCTTGTTTGGAGTGCACCACACCACGCTGCTTCTCTCTGAATGCGAGCAGGGCTGCAGACACCACCACCTCCGTACGAATGCGCAAACCGAAGCTCCGCAGCCACCGAACAAATGCTTGTTTGGGTTCAAATTTGTTGGAGTCTGGCCAGCATCTAGCGAACCATCGGTTTCTGCTGCAGGCAAACGCGGAGCAGCTGAYGCCCCCCACGCCTGGCCAGGTGTCCATCCCCGCATCGTCACGCAGCGCCCAGGGGCGAGAGCCGCACCGTTGCCTCTCGCAGCAGGCGCTCGCAGCCAGCTGGGTGACAAAGCTGCTGGCAGGCAGCAAATGCCGACAGCGGGGAGGAAACACGAGAACCCGGGGAATGCGAGGCTGGGGGAGAGGCAGGGGGAACGGAGAGCTGCAGGTTACGGCTAGCTTTGTGCGGCCCCGGGAGGCCTGGCAGTTCGGGGACATCGGCCCTCCGGTTTTCCCCGCTGCATTTACCCTTAGCACACGTCCCTCGTGTAGAAGCAAAAAGCAAGCGCACGAAGGCCTCCTTTCCTTATGCTATCGTTTCTTGATCAGTTCATTCATGTTGCCCAGTGGGTAAACTTAGATGAAGAATGTAATCGGGGTTAAAATTAACCCAGACTGTTAGTTTAAACCTACGTCAGTTCCCCAGGGTGGGTCACTGGGCGCTTACTTAAGGCTTGTGCAAGCCCAAAAGAGAAGGTGCCGCAGGGTGGGAGCGAAAGGCCAGAGGTGGGAGGAGAGGAGGGCAATTTCTTTCAGTAACGACGATACTTAATGTAGTGCAAGACACGCACTGCCAGTAAAACATTTCTTGGTAACGTCTAATGTTATGGAACGACGAAAACGTGCTTCGCCTGCGGCAGACACCTTAGATTAGCAGCCTTCTTATTCATGGTCCGGATGTGTGTACCACAGGCAGAACATCCTTCTCACTGAATACCTGTTTTAAAATACACACCCTCCCTCAAATTTTAAATATGGCGACATTTTAGATTTGACTCAACACACATTATTTTAAAAGGTTTTTGCCAAGGGATTATTAATCTATTTTCTTCCTTCACAGATTATAAAGTCTCATTGAAACTGAATGGTTTCCTCCCCTCTTCCTACTTACCTCAGCTACAGCAGGGTTTTTTCCTCATGGTCAGAATTTATCATGAATGCTGACAACTGAAAACTTCTTAAAAACAAAACCCTTAAGGCGTTGTCTGAAAAACAAACACTTTGAAAGAATAGCAAGGACTTTGCAAATAGACTGTGCAGGAGTAAGTGCAGAGCTTATCAGTCTGAGAAGTGTTCCCTTAAGCTGGCTTCGTCATTAGTCAGTTCTTCGCGGTCTGTGCCAGTGAAGACCGCCGTTGTTTTCTGCCCTTGTAAGACTTGCTACCGAGCAGCCTACCTGGGTCACACGAAGCCAGGAAGGACTCACGGATTGCAGCTACTGAGCAAAGGAAGTGATTGCTTTCTTCCGTGACAGTATATTCTTTCACTGTGTGCTATACATATAAAAAATAGACTAGTAACATTAAATGAGCACAAGAGTTTCACTGAAATGGTCCATAGCATTGTACTATGGCATCACTTAATCTCCGGTTCAGATTCGAACACCCACATCATTTCTCATTTCAAACACTCAACCCACCCACAAGAGGAAAATATTTGTATCATTGTTTTATTGAGATTATGTCAATCTGGGAACAGATGGACAGACAACGAGACGGGGGGGAAATATGCCAAATTAATAGGAACAACACATCCTATCAGTCATTTCCAAAATGCAATCTGCTACATACGGTAAGATTTTGTCAGCTGGTCTATGCA
This sequence comes from Apteryx rowi, assembly GCF_003343035.1. NCBI lineage: Eukaryota > Metazoa > Chordata > Aves > Apterygiformes > Apterygidae > Apteryx > Apteryx rowi. The sequence continues at coordinate 2,097,646 of NW_020448307.1, read as the reverse complement.
AAGGGGAAAGCATTTCCAGCATGTGCCTAGATCATCTAAGCACTTGTCAATACTGTGGCACTAACAGGATTGCGAGAATTCATCAAACTGAGCCAAGTTCAATGAATACATATGGATTTCCAGGAAAATGTCACAAATCACCATGTGTAAAAGTAGATGATCTGTTGCTGGGTATTAGAGATGGATGCTTTTCTCAAGATTTTCTAATTGTTCTTCGAGAAATTTAATCTGCTCTTCGAGGTCCTTCTGTTCGATCAGTAAGGAGGTCTTCACCTGAACAAAGTGTCTGTAGTCCTGGAGCTGTTGATCAGTCAGGTATTTGGCAAGGATACCAGAAACCACTCTTTCCCTACGATCTAGATTTTCTTTCAGGTCTTTTGCATCTTCCCGCTGTCTAGACAAGAGCTTGTGTCGTTCATTCAGTGATTGCTAATAGGAAAAAATAACAAAAAACCAAAGCATCACAGTATGAAAGCTCATAATTCCTGGCAGACCCTAGATCTTCTTTTGGAAGCCACAGTCCATTTAGTTTAACTACTTCCTGTTGTGAGCTTTGTGTCCCACATGAGTTTTTTCTAGATTGAATGACTCACGACTGTGGCTTGTAAGGTAAAGACACCAGTAAATCCCATCAAAGCTCGCTTCTTCCATGTTGTCCTCAGGATAAAAAAAATCAATATACTTAAAATTCTGGTAATTTTAGAGTAGCCTGTATCCACTTTTTTTCAATTAGAAGCTCTTTTAGGCACAAATTTTTGTATTTTGTGAGCTGCATGTGATCAGAGTGCCAATGCCACATTAAAAAGAATATGACTGCTATTAAAGTCTGCATGCAATGCAACAACCCTGATACGGACGGTAACTGTTCAAAGGTTTCTTTTAAACAAATCCACAAGAATCAAGCCTTGCCTGTTCTACAGGATTTTAACACCTTTCACATTTTAGCTAGTTCTGTTTCAGCTGTAAGGATTTTTGTAGGGATAGCACTGTCAGAAAATTCCCAGTTTCAGGACCATGTCAATAAGACCGGCACAGAGCTATTGTAACCATATGTATGCTGAAAATGGCAGTTGGACTTAAAGACTGGAACTCCTGGTTTTGCTAACATTGGGGCAATTGCAGTGATTGGGAGATATTCATAAAAATGATGGCATGTAAACAAGTCTTTATTGAGCATGTTATTCAAAGTATTGAATAAATTATTTTAATGTATTTACTATGAAGAGCACAAACATTACCCTCAAGAAACAATTTCCCCTCGCAAACCACAAAATATAAAGCCAAAGCTAATGTAAAATACTGCCTAAAAATTATTCACGTTAACATGACGGACATTTCAGTGCAGGTGGATCCTGAGTCTCCATACTGCATCGTATGGTAGGATTCTTTCAGTGGCCTTCTGAATTTGAACTACGATAATCCTCTAGTGCCCTGAGATCGGCAGCAGCATAGCTCCATGCAATCCCAGTAGTAACTCTGTGCTTTTCTGATTTCTGAATGAGAAGTTAGCACAGCAGGCATTGTGTTGAAAAACTTGTTTAAAAGCAATAAGGACAGCAGAAATGCATCATTCTGGGGATAAATTGGGCTTGTCTTCTCTATAAAAAAAAGTATATTTCAGATCTGAAAAGATTTCCTGGTGACATGAGATAATTCCTAATTTTCCAGCAGAACTGGCTAGTTGAGTTCAGCTGTGGGGAATTTTATCTCAAGTTAAAACAATACTTTCCTCCTACTCCCTATAGTGAAGACAAGTCTATTAAGTGAAATAAGATTTCAAAGGTAGTAATTACCACACTGAAGTTACCAATGGAAAAAAAAAGTCTGAAGCACAGGTTTTGAACTGCTTCCCAGGGAGCAGTTTGAGCATTCAAAAGCCACCTCTCTAGTTCAGACCCTCTCCAGGGTTTTGCTGCTCCTGCCATAACCTCATGCAGGGTTGGAGAACAGAATACGCTCTGCATGCAGCACATCCGCTTCTGTTCTCCAACACTGCACAGCTGCCCCTACCACAGGCCTGGTCTGCTTCAACTGTGGAAATATGGCTTGTTACTAACTGGCTAAGCAACGGCTGGTTCAGATTTAAGTATAATTTATCCATTTGTCAGACAAACGAGGCAAGCATAGTGCCACCTTGAAAGAGGTGAACAAAACAAATTAAATTCTCTTGTCACTCACCTTCTCCTCAGCATCTGTATTTCCATCAATCTTCCTCATGGCATTCTGGACCCGGGCAAGACGGCTGGACAAACAGAGCAACAGACTCACGACCTTCTCCAGGTCACCAATGAACATCATATAGCGCTCAAACTCATTGGGCTTGCAGACGTCCTGCACCATTGCCTCAAGCTCTTTGCCACGCTGTGCATACTCCTTGGTTTCGGAGAGGACAAGCTCCCTTTCTTCCCACAGGGTCTGCAGTTTTGATTGGAGGCTCGAGATGAGTTCCATCTGCAAAGGGGAAAAGAACACAGAAAACTCTGTTACTGCCAAAGAGAATTCAAATTACTTAAAGAGAATGGGTTTTCCTCACACCATCTCTACCAAATTTTAGACTTTTAAAATAATTGTAAGCTTCTAGGAAGGAAAAACAATGGAAGGATTTTCCAAAGTATACTTAATTCTCAAACTCTGAAGAGCAAGTAATCATCTTAAACTGGAGATACAGTCCCTAGCTCAGAAAGCTTCCAATCAGAGTTAAGAATAAACTAGAATAAAGATTATGACATGATTACAATGGTTATGCTCTAAGACATGAGCATGAAGTCACAGCTCTGTCGTACTAAACTTTATAAGAACTGACTGAAATTTCATTTGTAATCTACGCAGAAAAAGGGGATTTCACAGGAGATTCAGGTAAGCCAAATTATCCTGTGTAGTAAACCAAGTGAGGGAGGCCAAGTGATACAGAAGTGTTAATATGGAAAAAGGCCCAGAGATCCGAATGGGAGAACAAATGTATCAGCTTTTATGGAAATCAGCCAATGCTGACGTGAACAGGAGCAGCAGTCTCAACAACGTGCAATGAAAAATATCACCACATCCACAGCAGGAAGAATTTCAGGAAGGCAGATTGTAATTACCTGAGATGGAATATGGCCAGGTTTCTACAGAAAAAAAAAAAATTCTTCAAAGCTACATATTACTCTTCCAAGATACCATATTTCTATTAGTAGAACTGTAATCCAACTATATCCAAGCTGACTTTATTCTCTGCATATATGGAAGTGAATAGATAAATGTAGTGCAGCAGTAGAAACTGCTGCCAGTTCTTGTAAAACACATTTCTAATTTAGACTACCAGTCGTAATGAATTTTTACAGATTTTCAGACCAGATCTGAGTGTTAAATTGTGAGTCAGCTCCTGCACAGGAGCTGGTCTTGCAAGGAAACACATAACCAATTCTGCTGCTTATTTCAGTACATCCCATCCCCGATGACATGGTGAAGATAAGTCTGTGGGAGGAGGAATTTGAATAAAACCAGACAGGACTTAAATACCACCATTTATGATCAGTATACCAATTTGTCAGGACTTTAACTGTTACCTACTGAAAAAAAATTGACTCAGAGTTATCTGTGAAAGAATATTACTGGCATAAAAGCCATGAATAAAAGTGTCCACAACAGTATATGTGATATTAATAACTGTCACAGTGAAGAAACAATTGTTCCTTTCATGGTCATCTACCTACTTTCTTGGACGTGATGTCATCTAGGTCATTCGTGCCGTCTCTACTCCTATTCAGGACTTGGTTCCCCTTAGAAACAGGATCTTCGTTCCTTTGCTTGGCATTGTGTTCAGCTTCAGGGCTTTCTTCTGTTAGATCTTTATTACCTTTCCTGCTATTGAACAGAAAATAAACACTTGTGACAAGTAGAATCCTGTCCACAAACATTGTGTTCATAATTATATGAATTGCTATTTCAGAATCACTTTTCCTTCTTCTCAAAGCCACAACGTTTCTAATTTTTGAAAAGATATGGAGCAAAAGATTTGCAGCCCTGGATTGTCATAGTCCCTTTTTATGAGGGGTCATGCTGCTTTTGATGCACCCCGTTCAGCACCCTGTTTACAATATATCCAACATATCAGCACGGCTAGCGAGGTGCCTGTCACCACCTTTGCACAGCAGTTAATCCCCAGCCTGTGTTTGCTCTTGTCCCTAGCACAGTCATGTCTCCCTCTTCTGTAAGCAATGGGCATATGAGTAGGTGAATCCGTCAAAATGATTTGCAAAAGCTGCAAATGATGTTGTGTGGAAACCACATAGCTTGGCTGAACAGCAGCAAATTTACCCCAACAGAATTGGGCTAAATTTGTCATACTTAAATGCCCATCTACCAATGCACAGCCTACTTGTTTCTCACACTTTTAAAACGCACAGCTTGTTTGTTTGTATACAGCTATCGTGGCGTGGCTTACTCCAAGTTTCTTCCTTCTGCTTCTCTTCTCCAGTCATACACCCATAGCCTGAGATATTTCTTGACATGTAAATCAGAAAAATAAAATATTTTGCTAATGAAACAAAAATAAAAAATGCCCAAGTCTTAGTATTAGTATATACATGATTTTCATACACTAAAATAGCTTGAAATGCTAGAGAATTATTTTTGTCTACTTACTCATTCTCCTGCACATGTTGTGCATCTCCCTTTTTCCTGTGTGATTTTTCTAACATGGAAATGTTAATAGGAAAAAGACCCTCCATCAAGTCTAGAGCAGTTTTTCTAATGGGATGAGGCATGAGAATATCAGCCAGAGAACTGTCTTTGGCAATGATCTCCATAGCAAGTTCTTCATATCGCTGGTCTTCAGGAGACTGCAGCCTCCTTTTAGGCAGATATTTCTCTTTTTCTGGGAGAATATCATCTTGTCTATTGTGCATGGATGTTTCCTTTGCAGCTAAACCATTGGCTGTGTTTTTTTCTCCTTGATGAGCCTGAAGTGAAAATGCGGTCTGGCAGTATGTTACTTTCTCCTGAGGGACTGGAGGATCATCTGCTTCTAACTGCTGTTCTGGACATTTTATTAAAACATTGCCATTCAGAGATTTTATTCTGCAATCCTTTTCCACTTGAGCATCTTCCTTGCTTCCACTTCTTGGGATAGGAATAGAGGTTTCAGGAGTTATCTCCTTACTATCCCGGCAGCATGCACTTCCAGCTATGTTATTGTCTTTATCTTCGTGACTCTTACATCCATCTTTCTCAGCATCATGGAAACTATAAGAAAGACGACAAAAGTTGCATTTATTTGGGAGACTTTCTCTATAATAGATACTTTTGTAGATGGAATATTTTAAGTAGCTGCAGCTAATTGTCATTATAATTCCAGCCGCCTCTTTCTATTAAAAGGTTTTAAAATTTTGATTCCATAGTAGCTATTCATTTTGCTTGAAATAAATAGTGCATTGGGATGAAAAGGGAGTATGTAAAATGTGTGGCTGCACCATTCCCCACTGTTCGGATCCCCATTTGCCTTCTCGTTTTCTAATAAGGCCCAGTTTCTAAGGATGGCCCACGCTGGCTCTCGATCTGCTCTCCCTAGCAGCAGGCAGCTACTAAAACATAGAAACACTGTTTGTCTATGGCTTCTGTTTTAAAGTGGCTATTAGAAGTAAAAGTTTTATTAAAACCTTTCAGTTAATCATTTCGGGATCAAACTGCTCCTTTTGAGATGGGCTGATGCACGTCTGACCTAGTGTTTCGAGTTTTCTGAAGCAACATTTCAGAAAAACTTGGATGGAAGAAACTTGCCTGCAGGGCACAAATAATTATATTCATGACAATAGAGTAAGTATAGATATGTATTTTTAAAATCCACGTAAGGGCCAGAATTTGCAAGAATGTAGGTGCACTGTTGAACACAAGATGCAAACAATGTTTGTGCAGTCTATCTTCTGCAGTCATTGGTGTTAACAATATGTATATGTATACATACATGCAACTGCTTGTGAAAATAATCAGTGCATCTCTATATGTAAATGCGACTGTATTAATGATGATTGAATGCACAAACTACTTTTTCCCTCTAGCAATATTTTTCATAACCTAATGGGATTATGAGGGGGGGGAAGTAGAAAAGAAAGGTACAGGGGGTAGATGGAAGGAAAAATTTTAAGCCTTGATATAACTAAGTTAAATTGACAGATGAGCTTTAAAGTTGTAGGCACAAAGCAAACATCATCTTCCACAAAATCGGCATAAAGAGTTTGCTTCAAATTTTGTTCCCCTTTGTTTAGCTCTTCCTCTAAAGTCACATATAAAAACCATACAGCTGGGAGAGAGTCCATCTTTTCTTCCCTAACTAACCCTGTTTTTGTGGAGAGTGATGAAGAGACTTAAAGTTTAACCAGTGCAGACTGCAGGATACCCAGTGAAGACACAGACAGACACACACACTGGAAATTGTCTCTAGATTTAGGAAAACGCCAGGGGGCTTTGTTGTGCTAGGAAAGCTTTCAAATGTTGGGACTATTGTGTTTAATCCCATGAGCCCCACGACATCTTCACCATTTGTTTGTCTGGGCAGATTTCCTGACATGGACTCGGGGCTCTCCGGAGCACTCTGATGGTTTGCAGCTGAGCTGCATTCACTCGGTTCAAGCCCAGGCACTGGTGCGAGGCACAAGCCATGCCTTGGCTCAACAATGAAAGTCTTGCTATTTCTGAAATTCCATCTTTTCCCATAGTTGCCCTTCTTCCAGGTTTGCAGAGACTCTGCTTTTTAGCTTTAACAGTCTTTTTAGCTTTCCACCCAAAAAAATTAAGTCAGCTTGGCAAAGAAAAGTTTAATCATATTTCATACTACATAATGACTAACAATATTATGTAGAGATATCTAATCTATTATGCGCACCTTTTCACTACAGTTAAAAATAAAAACTGAATTTGACCTTGTCTCAGCTGGTTCTGGTGATACACTTAATGCTGGAAAAGCCGTTTTATCAAAAACAGTTCTAAAAATACTCCCTGCAAAACATCACAGCATCTCAACGGGATGCTGCACTGCGACGTCTCACTTAAGCAATGAGATGACGATGCAGGACTGTGATCACAGATCGACGCATCTTTATGAAATGATATATGATGAAAGGAAGAGATGAAGAGACACCTAAGAAAATCACCGCAAACATCAAAGACCCCTGGGCCTTTTTCTTACTTATTCAGAGCCTCATTACAGTGGCAAAGGGTAAGATCAGCAGGCTAAGGGAGTAAAGGCTAAGATCAGATCTTGCAGGCTAAACAAAGCATTCATAGCCGCTATCAGGGAAAATGGATAATAGCAATGAAAATGACTTCTAAATTGTACATGCAGAATAAATGCAAAATGAATGAATTAAAGTTATCAAGCTTTTTTCCCCACTGACATATGGACAGCATTGGTGTGGGTAATAATGATAATTTGCTCTTTCTGCTGGTCCCAGTTTGAACTTTTTTTTGAACTGATAATGCAAACAGCCTAGTTTGAATTTGCTACCATAGCTCAACAGCACTTTCTTGTGGAAGAAAATAAAGAGAAAAAATAATATATAACTGAAACAGATGAAACCTGTACTTATAGCTAGTTCCCATAGATGAACATCTAAATTAATAAGCAAGGAAACCAATTCTGGATCTTTTCTTTACCTAGCATACGTTATAGAGCTTTGGTCAAATACGTTTCTGATATCAGTGTTCTGCCCAGAACTTTCGGTTATATTCATCATGACCTGCTAAGCCTCTAGCTAAACTTGGAAATTTAAACAAAACATCTAAATAAAAATAGAAATTTTACTAAGATAAGCAACTCTCCAGAAACCATTCACATCTTTTTGAATGACTGTAACAGGAGAAAATCTATTTATAGAGATTATGACACAAGTGTCAGCGTCACTTCCTCGTTGAGGAAGTTGCTTTTCCTGCTTTTCCTAAACGAGCAAAACAAATATCGAGGGTGAACATACAAACTTTCTAGTTATGTGTAAACTGCACAGTAATTTCATCCTAAGATTAAAAAAAAACAAAAACAAAAAACAAAACACACACCCACCAAAAGCCCCTATTACCATTATGCAAGCACACTGGTTTTTCAAGTCTATGGGCATATCTGACCTAATTCCAGATGCTGTTTTTGCTGGAGACCAGATGGGGGAGCAACGATCTCAAATATCTGCAGGAGATAGCTCAGCAGGGAAAGCAGCTCAGTTTCTGGTACGTTGTACATTTTCCACTTTTGTTCCGCACAGTAGAAATGGTTTTAAAGACTGCTCCAAAGGGAAAGAAAATGGTATAGCACATGATAATTCCCATTAGAGCAACGAAGGATCCCAGGAGGCAAGGACGGAAGCAATCGCAGCTGCTAGCGAAGCTCCCCATGTCTTAGGCTCTACCACACTTTCTCAGCAGAGAACTGATGTATCCCTGGAAGATGTTACCTATCTCACATCGGTGCCTGTGAGTCTGCCCACACACTGCGTGCCACCAGGAGGCGAAGGCTGGAGGTGGCTCAGGAATTTGGATCATGCTCCCAGGAAACCTTGCCGTTTTCAACAATGCTGCAGAGTCCTGCCTTTAGCTGGCATTTCTCAGACTTCTCCTGCATCTTTGTGACCTTCATATCAGTACTTTGGGCCAAGTCAGGCAGAAGACGCAAAGGCACACTCCCCCCACATGGATACACCCAAGAAGGCAGAAAGAGAGAAATAAAAGCAGCATAACACAGGCCAAGAGAATAACTCTGAGCTACGCTCGATTCAGATTTTAGACACCTGATATAACATCAGGCAGGGGTGAGTCCTGTGATTCTTTAGTCTGTGTTTGGTTCATTCTTTGCTGAAAAGTCTCTTTTGCTGCCCCCCACCATGACAAAGCCAGGCTGGTAACAGGAGCCATAACTGTGGCCGACAGCACTGGTGGCTCTGGCTCCCCACTACACCCTCCCCAGTCCCCTGGCCGTTTCTCCAGCACTGGTGGCCATCCGTGCAGCAGAGAGCACACCGGGTAAGGGCATCCTCACCATCCTGGGGCAGAAGGACAACAGAGCTCCTAAGAGCTGCTGCTGGTTAGCGGGTGGCCACGGCTCCGCATGCTCACCCCACCGTGCCGGCAGCACAGCCTTACCTGGGGAGGCCGAGGCAGGGTTCACGGCTTCGGGCTGCCGGCACTGCAGAACTTGCACATCTGGAAGTATCCTGGGAACGGAAACAGCACACTCATACAAGCAGCATTTTTAGACTACATTACTGCGTTTGCAGTGTGCACTGCAGATGACAGTGCCAGGGCCTGGGAGCAGAAGAGGGAATGAACCTAACTGACGTTGTAGAGAACATAGAAAAAAGCAGTACGAGTGCAGATTGGACCTTGGAAGGATTTTTCTGCTATCAAGTGAAAAAACAGTGAGCTAGGAGAGCAAAGCAAAGCTTCAGTCCCATAATACAGTTTGCAAGGGAAATGGGACAAGAAGTTTTTTCCTTCTAAAGAGAGCTTGGAATACATCAGATTTACAGACCACGTGCCCCACCTTCCTCTGTAGCTCATCCAAACAAGTTTTCTGAATGTCAAATTGTATATACACCCATTTGTAGTATTCAAAGGGATTGTTATGTGCCTTGTGTGTTGCACATGACACTTGTACAGTTTGTTCCTTGAAGCAGACACTTGGTCCTCATTGGGGTCTGTAAATTACCTTTGTTTGTACACTTGATCAATCATATCAGATAATTCTGCCCAGATTCTGCGTACACCTTTCAGTCAGCTCTGTTACTAAGTTTCCATTCTTATACAGTTCTGTTACAACTTTTTTTCCCATTAAAAATACACTGTTCACAATAATTCCTTAAAAAATACTTTTGAGAATAAAGAATTATCATTAATTGGGACTACGTATGTTAAAAATGGTAGCACTTCTTTCAGAATTCCAAAAAATTTATTTCTCCTGCACACTGCAAAGCAGACCACACATTTTGCTTTTAAATAGCTCCATTGCATTTCCTATAGAATAAACAAATCTGGCTTCCCGCCTTCTTTGATGTCTCTAGTACCATATGTTAAGAACAAGTCTTAATTCCTCATTTTGCTGTTCAGCAGTTTTTCATGTGAATCATCCCACTGTTCTCTAAAACAGGTAAAGGCTTTACATGGGACTCAAACAATGAGTTACTCTCTTTATATTTTTCTTACCTGCGTGGAAGGAGGAGTTGATTTTGACCTCTCACGACCTTTACCAGAAGCAGAAGCACCCGCCTGAGGGAGGTTTTCGGCTGATGCACACCTGCTGGTGCAGCTTCTGTCTGCTTCCTTGGGAGACAGGTTATGTTTCGAGGACACTGTACCAGCAGCAGAGCTGGTGTTGCATCTACTGGTCAAGCTCAGTGGGGCAGTAAAAGCCGAAGGAGGAAAAACATCTGGAAATTCTTCTTCAGAAAAAACTCTGCAGAAAACCTCATTGTTTTCCATCTTCCTGCTTTTGTTTGGATCGGAAATCTTGCCAGAAGATGATTTAGGATATGAAGGTCTTTTCTGCAGGGGCGGATTATGCAGTGGGATGTGTTGTGAACTACCTGGTCTTTGACTAATCTTTCGTTCCATGTATTCAATAAGTGCAGCATGTTGGATTTGCTTCAGCTCAGTCTTGGAGATACCTGAACTGGAAAGTGCCCTTCCTCGGTTTTCCAGAGTCTTTCTCCTAGCTGCCACTATATCTTGCTCAGTAATTTCATCCTTGACTTGACTCCATGATACATCCTTATCTTCCAGCTGATTTAGTTTCTCAGGTTCAGAAAAGCACAGTTTCTTTTGCTCTTTTGTTACCCTTTTTCTTCCCCCTATTCGACCCATTTGTGTCCTCTTAATTTCTTCATCTTTACTGAAGTTTTCTACTGATTGCAGATGAGAAGGAGGACAAGAAACAAGTTTGGCATCCTCATTTGCACTGGATAATGAAAAAGATCTAAGATGTTCAATTGAAGGTCTTTTAGAGGGTTTCTTTTTCAGCCTAATGGGCAAACTCATCTGCAAGTCTTTTCTTTTGAAAGAGGTTTCTCTCAGAACCTTTTTTTGAGCTACTTTAAGTTGCTCTCTGTAGTCATTCTTGAAACTCTCATCCACTGATGAACCAGGACTCTCCAGAATGACATCGTCAGCCTCATTCAGATCATCAGCAATGCACTGATGGTTGTGTTTGGTCTTTTGAAGCTGATTACTTTCCCATTGTATGTCTACAAACCGTGCTGAGGCAGAGTAATTGCTTGTTGAAAATTTCTTTGGCAAGCTCCTCAAGTCCTCCTGATGTTGGGTGTGCTTCCTTTGATGCAGGATGCTGGTGGCTTTGCCCCCAGAAAGATAGTAAAGAAGGGGAGTTGTCTGCCTGCTTATTTGTTCGCTGGCAAGATCATCCTGCAGCTGTCTTTCGAGCTGTTTTTGAAGATCAGGTTGATATTTCTGAAAACCAACAGGAGGTATGGATTTCTCCTGTTCTAGATGCATTGTAAGGTCAGGACTATTATTATTAGCTTGTTTTTCTTTGTTGAATTCATTTAAAAAATGAGATGTGGCATCTTCCTTTGGTCTGAAAAAAGAAGTTTGGTTAGTATTATCATAACACTGCTTATTTCCCTGATCCAGTTCCCTACAGCGAGGATACTCTGATTCTACACTATCCAAGCTGTGGGACACTGAGGATTCCTGCATTTTGGCTTGCTGTTTGAAGAGTGGTTCCCAAACATCATTCCCAATCTCTCCTTCAGAGTCATAGCATTGATATTTATCTGTACAACTGTTTAACTTCTTTGATGCATTTTTAATTGGAAGAGTATTTTCCATATATTTTAAGTCACAGCTGTCCTCAAACACATCCTGATCCAAGTCTGAATGCAACTCATCATGGACCAGGCACTGAGCATGGGGCAAGAATCCTTTTCGCTGGCTGGGTTCTGACATTGTGCTTTGCAGATCTGCTTCTCCGAAATTTGGCTTATGTACAATGCAGGGGTACTGTTTGTTTTCTTGTATATCATTAACAGCATTAGGGTTGGTATGTGGTGGAGGGTAGGCTTTAGAGTTCATCTCTTCAGGAATTTTATAAGCATGAACTGAATTATAAGCAGAAAGAATTTTAGGGACACTAGCCATGGAGTCAGTCTTTAAATATTCTTGAAAAATGAATGAAGAAGGTCTGATGGAAATGTGTGGATTGCTTCTCTTTATAGGTTCTTGGGATAGACTCCGTTCTCCATTTTCCTCTGTCTTTAACTCCTGATTTTTTGATTTAGATAGCCCATTTTTAGAATCAGAAGAGGAAAGGTCCTTGTTTTCCAGAGTCTTTCTCCTAGCTGCCACTATATTTTGCTCAGTAATTCCATCCCTGACTTGACTCCATGATACATCTTTATCTTCTAGCTGATTGTCCTGCACAGAAGGAGCTGGCTGCACACCACACTCACTGTGACTTCCTGAGTTATATCTCCCTGTCGTGTTTTCAAAGTGTCTAGTAACTTTATAGCTGTCAAGTCGCATGGGAGGAGAAGGCGGAGGAGGCATTAGAGGTGGAGGTGCAGCCAGAGGCAGCGGTCCCTGATTTAAAGTCCCTCGGGTAGGAGTGTTTCCATATCGTTCAGCGAGACTGACACTGTGAGAGTTATTACGTCTGCTCAGATCTGGTGACTTGTATGGATGCATGCATCTGAGTTCAGAGTTTGCTGCACTGAGATTATAAATACCTCTCACATACTCCGAGTCCATGTATGGTGCCTGCTCCGGAGGCACACAGCAGTTTTCACTGTAACATGATGGCATGTGATACTCTGGAACATTTGAGCCCCCTGAGAAAGAGCTGTAAGCAGAGTCTGCTTTTCCAGGGAGGTGCGAGAGATGGTCTACACTGCTGATTGATTTCACTGGCGAAAGACAATTACCTTTCTCAGGAGAGGTCACCGGTTTTAACAGCTCTCCCGCTTGCTTGTGATTCCATCTTTCTATCTCATTCCCCGATGAAGCCATGTTTACTAAAAGCAGCTCTTCCAGCAAACAAAGTCGGATTAAATGTCCACAGAGTTGTTGAAAAAGCACATTTTGCTCTATTTATCACCGTGGTCACATTTCAATAATAGTTAGAGGATCCTAAAAAGAAAAAGAAACATGTGAAAAACATATCTTCAGCAGGAGGGTTCTGATTCCCGCCTGGGAGACTTGGCAGCAATCATCACCTGCATGTTCAAGCGGAAACTCGCAAGAACTTGCTTCTTCTTATTACACTCCAGAGGATGTTAGTATGTTTTATTTACAAATTTTCTGGTCTTTCTCTCACTACACCTGCAATTCCTGTTACAGCTGAGGTGATATTAGTCCCTAAGGCAGACAGATTTCATTAGTCTGTAAGAGATGGTCCAACGACCCTAGCACAAACAGCACTGAGCACTGCAGCTAGACCTGTTCTGCCAAGATTTTATGACAGAACTGGGACAAACCAAACTAAAACAACAAAAACAGCCACCACCTTTTTTAATTGAAAATAGTATTTAGAGTAGCCAGATGTAAATTTCTGGCTTCTGTAATTATTACGATCTTGGAATGATCATTTTTATCTATCACAAAGAGAGCCACTAAATTTTTAATAACAAGAGATGTCTAGATCTTCATAAAATCTAAAAGACTATACCTAAAATTAGAAGACACTCCCTCATTATGACTGCAAAACATCAAGAGCCAGAATCAAACCAGGTTCTGAATCTGCCTGGAAATGAATCTGCGAAGCTGAAAATTTCAGCTCAGGTGCCATCTAATCCTGGAGGTACTTAGACACCACGTGCACCTGCTTGTTTGGAGTTCGAAGTTTGAGCGCCTTAGAACCAAGCTTCTGAACACACTCCCAGCGGCAGGCTTTTTCAGATGGACGCAGCCCTGATCTAAATAGCACAGGGTTTTGCAACTGCAGGACTGCAATGACATTGCACAAAGTGTGTTCCACACCCCGCCAGCACCTCCGCATTTCCTTTCAGGAAAATTCACACAGAAATATGAACACGTGGACAGTTAGTTGGACAAGTGACTGTTACAACAGCCACAGTAACCTGCTGTGTACCGAACGCGTCAGGCTTGCTGCATATGTATGGTGGCTGTTTCAGACTTGCAGGCATCAGGCAGCCCAGCCAGAGTTCCTGGGATGAGATCAGACTGCCCTTTTCCTCTCCTGGGTGGAAAAGAGGACAGGCATACTGCAGTATTAAAATGAGGTTACTGGGGAAAAAAACAAAGCCACTTCAACTCATAACCAATCCTCAAAGACCAAGCCTTCTCAGTATGTACAAATCAGAGTTTATGTCTGTTTGCTCTAGATCTTGATGCAGTAGGTGTTTTTAAGGAATTCCTACTGCACATTAGGACTCTTCCAGATACAGCTGCAGCTATTCTTTCCCTTTAGAAAAATGAGCAGATGTGGCAGCAGCTGTGACGGTGCCTCCCTTTTTCCCATCCAGTGCTTAGCTCCCTCCCCAGCAGAATAGGAAACTCATTTATCCAGAGGTTGTTTATGTAACAACAAGATAACAAGACAACAAGAACCTTTGCAAATATGAACAATTCAAACCAATTCATGTAATGACAATAAATCAGACATTCATTTCTTTATGCGACCACTATTTCTGTTTCTTTGGGTGGTTACAGCTCGCAGCAGATTCATCCAGTCATTTCACTCCACCTGAAGCAGCCTCGCAGCACAGTGAGGACAGAGGCACAAAAATGTAGCTGAGGCTACTTCAGTTTATCTACTGATGATCCAGCTGCTCTGTGGAGTCTCGATGTCTTGGACTGTGGCTGTCCATACACACCCACACGCATACTGCAGGACAGGAAAGCATGGTTTGATGAGCAGTACTATAAATAAAGCTACTAAGCTGCTAGTGTTATTAGAAGGGTTTCTTCAGGAAGCTTAACTGACATTGAGTAAATAATTGCTAATACAATAGCTCAAAATGCATAAGGGGCAGCATACTGCTTTGGAGAAAATATCTAGCAGAGTTTAGGGCTTGGGGTTTTTTCCCCCTCCCTAAAGGCTTCCATGGTTTCTCAGAGAAGCAAGAATGAAATCATACGTTATCTGATGAACAAGATAAAATGATTTGTTGTTTCAGTGAGCTTCCACGCCACTTCTGTCCTCACTCAGAAATCTACATCTTGGAAAACCTTTCCCAGAGGCTTATAGAAAGTGTCTCAATGAGAGATTCTGCTGTCAGTAAAAAAATAAAATCATAGATTTTTAAAACAGATAAATATTTTTATGACTGTGATGCTAGGAACTCCTCTGCAAACATACCAAATAGAAAGAGCAGCATCAGCTTAGAGTTCATGTGTAACGAATACGCAACACCTGTGGAGTCTAGGAAACAGCCCATGTTTATTAGTAGCACTTGACATTTACTCAGTCCTCAATGATCATTATTCATGATGCATGCAGATGTAGTTTAATAAACGAGATCTCTACAAGCAGCCCTTTACTAGGCCGAGGGTACACATGCAGGAGAAGGCCACACTACCTAAACCCCTCTCCAAACCAGCTTCAAACCCCTCTAACATACTCACAGGTAGTACTAAAGCCTAATAAAAGACCAACTGGCAAGTCAGAGAGGTACTAGCCAACGACTTGATTTAGTAATTCTCATTTAAATCAGTTCTAAAGACTGATTAGTTATTAAAAGAAAGCAAACAAATAAATGGTCCTGAAAACCTTCAGTGACAAGCTGCTTGATACTGACATACCTTCTGAAGAGATGCAAACCGTTTCCAGATCCTACCGGAATATTATGTGACTTTGATTTCTTCAAAAAGGAAGAACTCACCAGACTTTAATCCATCTCTCTCAGCTATGTACTTTAGCACTGGGATCTCATAAAACCGGCAAGAGAGAGATTTCAGTGGTGATGCTGCTGTTTAAAGAAAGAACTTCACATTCCTGCCTTGTTTCAAAGACAGTTCTGGTATCATTCATTTTGAGCCAAGGGAAGAGATGGATAAGAGCCAAAATATACAAGTTAATATATAAAGGGAACTTGGACTTATGGGGCACAGTAAATAAATTAGGTAGTTTCTGGGAAATTAAAACAGCATAACACCACACAGAGTGGGAATTTTTGCTGGGCTTTTAATAATAAATTGACTCAAGGATGGCACTCAGAGAAGCTCTATCTTTAGAGATATTAAAAACAGCTGTGAAATTTAAAGGACCCCTGAACAACAGGGTCACATAGGAAAGATGAAGCATCAATAGGTGAGGACAAAATTTCACCTTCTCTTCATCAGAGCATTTTGAAGAATTTCAAGGAACACCTTAGGAATCTGGTGAAGGGAAAACCTTGGATTTTCTGAGGATATAGAGAAAGAGCAGCAGATGAAAGAGGGAATGATTGCTCTGACACAAAATGCAAAATCAGACTGTACCACATTTACATTCATACCAGCATTATGTACATCATTTAATTGAACAGACTGCACCTCGAGACCTGGGTTATCGGAAAGACTGTTAGTCCTCACCGGGCTGTGGAAGCTCTGTGGCACAGGATCAAACCCCATGGGAGCTACTTTCCATGCAAGAACCAGAAGGCAGATTCCTCTGTCAGACTTATCTCTGTTTTCTAAGCAAAATTTTGTTCCAAAGAAACGTCTCCAGCTCTCTGACTGATGACTATTACTTGACTATTGCTATTAATAGACAGAGCCAAGTCTTTGTCTGGGATATGCTGGCACAGCTCCATTGAAGTTAATGGAGCTACCCTGATTTACAATGAGAATTTGGCTCTAACTTTTCACAGCTATGCGTAGAATTTAAATAGCAGCTGAGCTTTGGTTTATGTACATCTATGAAAGTACTCTCTTGGCTTCTTAGACCACTGTTTCCCAAGATCTCTTTTTCCCAGTTATTTCAAACTGTTGGAAGCTAGCTGCTTGTGATTTACAGTGAGGTCAGCAACATAACGAAGAATTTATGTTTCCAGGTTTTACATTGATACCAGAAATAATGAAAAATACAATTTCAGTATATTAGAAGACTAAGAATGGCTAACTGAAAAAAGCAGCAGCAAACACTGAGTCACTGCTTGCACAGGGGTGCGGGAAGATGTTACAGCTCACAGGATGTTCCCTCCTCTGTCTGCTCCTCTTTTTCAGTCTTTCCTCTTCCTCTCTCTAGCTATCTGCAGCCTTCCCTCCTGGTCAGTCATGGAAGGACCAGATAAGCAAAAGAACATTTTCCCCATTTGGTGCCCTGTTCTCCCATTCTTGCTATGGTTCTCATTCTGCATATCTATTTTAAGTTCAAGTTTGCAATTTCACGTCTTTGAAGTGACCAGAAAATGATAAGAACTGAAATAATGTACAGTTCTCCAGAATTCTCCCCTAAAATTTAAACAATATGATAATGAAACACATCTTAAGGAAAACCTATCATATTTCTTTTTGGGAAGATGTTCCCTAAACCCTGGAAGCAGAAGCATTAATTGCAATGTTTTTAAAAAATTATGTGAAAGTTACCTTTCTTTTCACTTGTAAAAGAAAAACATGAATTTGCTTAAAACTCAACTGACATTAAAAATGATGCTATTGTTTTCCTAATCTGGTAGGTAGCCAAGCACCCACACGGACCACGCTGCCTCTGGGTATTAGAAATGTCCTGGCAAGCCTGTAATACTCAGCTTTGGAGCAATGTGCACAYTCCAGCCAAGCTATCAATGTTTTCATTGTACACCCCTGAGAGCAAAAAGAAAAATGTTAAATTAAAACTTTATCAGAACTAAGAACACCGGAAGATACAGGGAAGCATATTAACTGTATGTCATCCAGATGCCCAAAGAAGAAATAAAGCCACTAACCACCTGTTCAGATCCAAACTAGATTAAAAGCTTGACTTCCATCCACTTATTTATTATATTTACTCCAGCATTACCTAGGAAACCCAACACGGACCACAGCCCTCTATGCAAAGCACGTGGAAATATATAACACAGTCTTTTCTCTATAGGTTTGACAAACTAGAAAGATGAGACAAATAAAAGCCTGGAAGAGAAACAGAGTCTCCGCAGGGAAAGTAACTTGTCTAAAGCTTCACAGTAGGCTGATGGCCAAGGAAGAACAAAACCCAGACGACACGGGATGCTGCGGGTACTAGGCCTGGCTATCTATGGTCTAAGATAATGATGTCTTATGTCTCAAAGGAAGATTTGTTCCACCATTCCACTATAATAATAATAAAATAGAGGGAGGAGGGGAAAGAAAAACTTATGGCAGAGCAGTGCAAGGAAATGCACATTGTTATTGTCCATACTGTACCTTTTCTCAAATCAGGTACAAGTACATTAAAGTTTCTATTTCACCCAGATACTTATTAAATACAGTCTGAGTATTCAGCACAGGTTCTAGTCCTCATGAGGTCTATAGCTCTTTGTAGACTGCTGTCAAAATTTCAGTCACCATCTTAACATCTTAATTTCAGGGGAAAGTGTTTTCTATCACACAATCTTGAATTGCTTGCAACCAATTTAATAGTCAAAGCCTCTCAAGTCTCTGGCAAGTTACCTCAGTACAGAGAAAAATCAGTGTCTCTGGATTGCAGTCCATTACCAAGTTACCCTTCCTTTAAGGACAGTTTCGTTCTACTTGCAGCTTGCTCTTGTTCGACCTCATTTAGATTGTATTAGGTGCTGCTAATTAATCCATTAACTGGAGTTATGTGCAATGCGTGCCCAAACCAAGTGTTAGTGTCTGCAGCTGAAGTGCAGGTATTTTCTTTATCATAGCTTTAAATTATTCTCAGTCTAGGTAAAACACATACCTGGCAGTGAACACAACCATGCACTATTTCTGCACACTTGTTTATTTCCATTAAAGTTTACCAGGGCAAACTGAGATCAGAGAAGCAAAAGTTACCATTTTACTTAATAAATGCAAGCACATTTCAAACCTCCTTTCGAGACTGAACTTATGCCTATGGGTAGCTGAGGAACTATAATTGTGTGACACAAATGATCACTTTGGAAAACCAATTAGATGTTCCTACTTTGGAACAGAAGTACAAGTCTAAAAGATGTCATCCCAATTCCCATCCAAAAAAATCAGGGGAATTATCAGAAACACCCAGATGATCTGTACTTTCACTATTGGAAATCTTGTGACTTTGAGTCCTCCTAGAGAGCCCAGTGAATCTTGACTTTGAAGTCTTGGGCCCTACAGGTACAATCATCTTAACCATGAGCAACCTCCTTTTGCCTGGGGAACTTCTCAGCAGCAAGTTTCACATTCAAGCCTGAAAAGTGAGGTAAACTGTTCATATCTGGTAGAATCCAATAGACAAAAAATATGCTCCAACCCACTGTTTGACAGATAATGTATCACTTCCAGAAAAATGCATAATGACAGTAGAATGGCCAGATGATCTTGGCCAAAGTTCAGAGTTCAACTCCCCATTGCCAGTTCTTATATTAAGTTTTAAATTATTCCAACAAAGATAGTCCAAGAGGGACCGATTCAGGCATATGGTCTATTCTACAGCTCATCTGGAGAATCAATTTGATAGTTTGATACCACTGTTTACCTTTATTTCCACTTCTGGAAGTAAAATAATCGCCAGGATTTGGAAACTGGTCTCATTTTTAAGAGGTTTTTCCAATGTTTCTGATGTATGTAGTTTCACAAAAAAGAATTCATCTACAAAAAGAAAATGAAAGATTGGGAAAGAACTAAAAGAGAATGAGTTGGCGTATTTGAAATAGATGCATCTGTATCATAGGAAAAAAGGCACCAGAACATTCAGAAGTGATGATTGTCCACTTTCATTATGGTAGGCTAACCTAGAACAGAAAAGTTGTTTTTGTTCGGTTGGTTGGGTTTTTTTGTTTGTTTTAAAGAGTTCTTTGCACGTAATAGATTTCACTTTTGAAGGTAATCTCACAGAAAAGTTTCTCTTCTTCCTTCCCCCCCCCTTTTAAAAAGTCCCTTACTAGATAGAACTAGTAATTCAACAATGATCAGATGTCTTGAAAACTTGAAAACATAGAAAAATTGAAACAACTCAGTTGTTCAGTCTAGAGAATTCTGAGTAGGACACTATAACGGTCTTGTACATAAAGGGCTGTTGTAAAGAAAAGAGGGCCAATCTATTCTCCATGTCTATAGTGGGCAGGACAAAAAATAATGGGCTTAAATTACAGCAAGAAAGATTCATGTTACCCCCTAAAAAAGACTTGTTGTCAGTAAGAGCTGTGAAGCACTAAAATAGATTAGCTGCGTCTTGACACAGAAATTTCTTGTGAATATATAAGGCAAACAACAGGAGTGACCTATACACGGCTGATCCTACCTCAAGGAAGAAATACGGACCAAACTCTCAAGCTCTCATCCTGCTCGGTTTTCTAGGATTTCATCATCAAAGATGCTCCTCCAAAACACTCCAGAGACTAAGGCAACACACTGCAAACATTTTGGCACGTGTAAAACTTCGTAGGTCCATTTCTGCAGGATAAAACTGTCCTTGCTAAATAAATGGCTCCATGGAAATAAAGGAAAAAATACACCTATTAATCTGTATCAAACTACAATACGCAACTGTTCTCCAAAGAATGTGAACGCAGAGTGTGTGAAATGCAAAGCAAACACCGTGACTAACCTACCAATATTATGTCATGTACATGTTTGTGAATGATCTGTTTCTTATCAAGGGATAAACAATTAATGTAAATATTAGCCCGCATTCTTCAGATTCCAGTGAGGTGCACAGTCTGCAGCACCTGATCCATCTGTTTCACAGGCCAAGAGATTTAATTGCAACCAAAATATCGTCTGAGAGATTCTTGCTTTAGCAGGCGATCTCTCCGGCTATCTCGGGGAAGTCTAGAGAGCCTAGTACCTTGGGGAAGCTGCTTACAGAGTCTCTGATATCACAGACACCTTAGGTAAAGCATCAGTGTGTCGATTCAGCAGCCATATCCATAGGGTTCCCAGATCTCCATCCAGGACTTTCTGGACTGAAATCTATGCACATGCACTTCACAGATGACCTATACATTCTCAGTGAATGTATCCGTTATTTCCAGACATCTCACGTCTCAGTAAGAGCTGCTCCTTTGACCAGACTGTGAAATATCCAGAAATTCCAGACAAATGTCTGAAGTCTTCAAATTCCATCACTTTCACATGATTTAAGAAAGGTTGAGGGAAGGGGAAGGATAGCACATCCAGGAAAATGTGCTGTATGGTTGTCTTTATGCCCAGCATGTCTGAAAATCACCGTTTCTCTCTTAGCCTCCTCTTCTAAGAAAAAAACAAACAAACAAACAAACAAACCCCCCCTTTTTTTTCTAATTTATAATCAACAATTTTATGCTCTAGAACTTTCTTTAGGTTTAGGACTTATCTTAGCAGAGAGCAATATATATGAGAACATATCAGATGACATCTCTGAGATGACTGGAAAAGAAACCATACAGTCTGCCAATTATTTTTCTTGCAAAGTTTTCCAAAGACTCTAAAAACCAGATTTCTCACCAAGTGCAACTTCCAGAATTATTGTAYTGGTAGCTGTTGAAGGGTTGTCAGGGATGACATATATGAAAACCTAAGGACAAGCTTGCAAGGCTGGCTCCTGAAGGCCCTGCTGCTGAGAGCCACAGAAAGTCAAAGTGCCATACATTCTCAAAGTAGGGCCTGCATGGGATTTAGATGAAGTTTATGCTCATGTGCACAGAAATTAACTTCACCATCATTTCAGGAATATAAATATTTCAAGTAAAAATCACAGATACAGATTTTAGGCTTTCTGGAGCCATGAAAATATCTTCAGTAAATTAGAGGATGAAAATAATGATCTAGCTCAATATCTCTTTTATTTTGGATAAATCTTCCCAAACTTCCTTACCCAAATGATCCCTAGCTCTCTACAGAAGCAAACTATTCCTATTGAAGGAGAGGTTTGCTTGAGCAACGATGGCAGAACTGGTCTGTCATATACCTTCCCTGGAGTCATTTTGCATACAGTGATGACATCTCACTGCTGGACATGAGTGTTTGTCATTTGAATGACACGAATATTTGCCTGGCTAAAAGTTGTAGCTGAGGTAAGATGCTTTTGGAGCTGTGAACCATGGTTCAATCTCTGGCCAAGGATTTAATGAGGAAGATCAGAATTAGCAACTCTTCACAGCCCTGTGAGAGAACTTTTCTGAGCACCCAACAGAGTCTGACCATTTAATTAGAGCAGTCACCCTCCATATATTTCTCCATTGTCCTTCAACTCACTAACTTCTCTTATTCAGCCTCAAAAATATCTCCCGGCTTCCATCGCCATTACTCCCTAACCTACTAACACCAAACACTTTTGTTTCTACCTCTGAAAACACTTCACAAGAAAATTTGTTTGTCAGAAATCACAGCCTTATCCCAAATACATGCATCTCTTTGGATCTTTTCTACTTCATCCCTTCTTACTTATCACAAACTTCCTTCTCTCTCTCTTTTTTTTTTTTAATGWCTGACTGAGCTCACTTGATCCCATAAATTCATCACCCATGCTGCCTTTACAGGCTGCAGGAACAGACTCAGAAATATTCAAGAGCATTAAAGAACTAGGGAAAGTAAAGAAATCAAAATTTCAGAAAGAAAAAACCTAACAATACTGTTCAATTTTAAGACATATGCAAGTTCAGTATGAATTAGAATATATAATCTAATATCCTAGAGTACATAAAATTCAAACCAAATAAAAAGCCCTCATGAGCTCCTCTAGGAGCTTATTCCTCTAGTAAGTCTAAGACCAAGCTCTTCAGGTGCAGAAAACTACTCCCCCCAACTCACATGCACTTAACTCAGTACAAACAGTGCGAGAAAAGAAATCCCAGCTACATCATACCATCTTCAAGGACTGCTTTCTCCCTGATGGATGAGCACAGTTTACATATATTTTAACAGACAGCAAGGAAAGAAATTCAATTTCCAGAGGAAGGGTAAGCTGCAGCCTGAAATTTCACACCATGCACTTGTAGATCAGTGGTAAGGGCAGTCTCGGAAGATGTTTTCCAGCTTCCATCTCATTGACTGCTTGCCAGTAAGGCTGTCAGAGAAACATCAGAAAAAATAAAATTCTCATAGTCCCTCTGTCCTACTGACTCTATTGAGCTTCCCACATCTTAGGTACCAAGTCAAGTCCACAAGGGAAGAAACTGGCTTCTGAATAGATGAAATCTGGGGTGCTGGCTGAACATTTCCTTCCATTGACATGAACACACGTGTGGTTTGACTCCAGAATGAACAACAGTAAAAATTGGTTAGTGGTAACTGTGGAAGATTAACAGAGTTTTAAAAATATGCCCATTATTAACAGACTATAATTAGGAAAATCCAAGTGCTTCTAGCAGACAGGTCCTCCCACAGCCTAATATCCCAAACCAAATGTATTCACACCATTTTATGGATCAGAATCAGCTTTTTCTGAGCTTTCACTAGAGCTCTGGGTGGAAAAAAAGCTCCTCAAATTTATGAGTGAGAGTTGGCTGGCTGAGAAATGCCATAAAGTCATCTTATCTTTAGAAGAATAGTGGTTTTCTGGCAGCTGTGTATGTTTTCTTCTGTTATAGTAGAAAACTACTCTCAGAAACTTAATGGATGGCTCYTTCATTACAGTCTAAGAGGCCCAGACAGAAAAATTTCTCTGTAATGTAATTATGTTTTCCACAGACAAAACTGCCATAAGAAGAAACTTTCTTGCTACTCCAGTTTTAGAAGGGCCTGACCCAGAGGCACCAGGCTGGGTAAGGGGCAGTGTCCAATTCCCATCTATTCAAGTAACTGTACCATATTGTGAATGCAGATCCATTGGTTCCAGGGCTACTAAAATTATGGCATTTAGACTTAAAGGTCTATTAAGCAATTTATCCTCTGCTCCTTAAATTTAATGAGAAAATTTCTACTGAACTTAGTGAGCTTTAGACTGTGTATTAYGAAGTTCACGGATCATGCAGAAACATTCACACCCCCCTCACTATATTCCCAAAGTCATTCCCTATCTAACAATTACCTTAATGTAAAACACTTTGGACAAAGAATCTTATCAGAGCTTCCAAAAGCATCCAGAACACAAGGATATTATGGCCAAGCTGTTACATCCAGATGCTCCTAGACAACAGGAGAGCACAGTAACCAGCCTGCATTAATCAGAAGACTTCATAACACAGAGCACAGGTAGGCAAGAGACTGAACACATGAGGAAAGAGAGAGAGATGGCAGAGCTGTGACAACACAGTTCCACCAGCAATGCAATTAGCAACTTTAGTGACATCCAGAAGAGTGGCCCTGAGGCCAGGAGATTTTGTTCTAGATCTACTGAAGAAAGTTTTTCTCCTTGTATCTGAGAGCTTATTGTGCAAGTATTAATCATATGCTATCATTACCAGTAGTACTATTTGCCTTACTACACCCTGTGTCATCCAGGCTCTCAGARAATTCTGTTGCTTTTCATATAATCCCTATAAACTCATTGTGAGGACACCACTTAGCCCCATTTTTCAAATATGAAAATTGAATCACAAGCAGCTAAATAAAATCATTCCAAAGCTGCACACTGGGAAGAGAACCCAGCACTGTTGCCTCCTAAGCACTTATCCTAACTACAAATTATTTTTTTAATAATTTACTACCCTCAATAAAGCATTTCTTTAAAAATAAAATAACTTTACCATTCCTTCATAGCACTTTGCCATTCTAAAATATAATTAATAAACAACATTAGCACTTCCATTTTCTTCCATGCAAATTAAGGATGATGGATTAATATTAATTTTTTATTAAAGAAATCTGTTAGCTTTTTAACATTCTTATTTTGACATAAGAAGCAGAAAATTTCCTTTTTCAGAGGATGTCTTTTTACAGTCTAATTCATCCAGATGTTAAATACAGTTGTACCTGATTTTGGGCTGATAGTGACAGTGAGGTAATATCCAGTTACTATAAAACCTTCCACTAGACGAAAAGAAAAACACCAAATATATACAAGATATATATTATATTAGACTGATCCATTCCTTTGACAAGTATTGTACTTAAATATTTTCCCATATACTTAATCTGGAAAAAATTCATAAGCATTTATCCTTACTTCCACTAAACATTGCTACCACTGGTTTCATAACAAACCATGAGAAACTGTATTGGTGGTTAAAACTAATCTGGAAATATCTATTAGTTATAATAGGACAGGTTTAATGGCGAGCTGCAAGCTACTCAGAATCACCAGCAAAAATTAAATACCCCTTTACCTTTGCAAATAGTGTTCAGACTTGCTGCAAAATTGACAGGAGATCTGGGATGAAAAAGATTGAGGAAAGGATAAATTTCTCTCATCCTTGGAAAAAGGCAGCGTTTAGTGCAATAATGAGAGAGACTTTAACGCTTTAGTTAATGTCAGGCCAGTTACTCAACTTCCTGGAACAGGTGAATATTTCAGAGAGAAGTGGAAGTTTCAGTTAGACCATCACATGGTTTGCAAATAAACTAGAGAGGTAGTGATTACCTATCTCGAACACTTCACACTGTTTTAGCTTTCACTCAAGGATCTCAGACAACTGTAAAATTAGTAACTTAGCCTTCTAGCGCTGTATGAGATTAGGTTCTGTTATTAGAGGATAATAGGATTTCATGTGCATTTATGTATTTTATTTCAAACTTTTTTCAAATGTGCCAAATTGCTCCTGATGGGGTCAGGCCCTTTTTCGCATCTGCTCAGCAAAGCAATGTCCTCTGCAGCTAGTTTCTCCATCAGCTGAGTACTATTGCAGAGACTTTGGCGGCTTGCAATTCCTTCTGCCTGATTTCTCCTACTTTGCAGTAAAGTCAAGGCACAGAGATTTCCCACTGCATTTCTTTCCCCAAGCTTATCTTATGCAGAAAGTCTCTGTCCACTGCAGCTGTTTGATAGGAAGGGTGCATAGCTGTAACAGTATGACTAGAACGGAAAGTTCATAGGACACCGATTAGTCTCCATCCAAACAGAAAGGTGCAAGTTCCTTCAGATATGGCTTCTACATCTAGTCTGTTCTATGGAAACTTCCCCTTTAAGTTCCCAGATCAGTCATTTATAACCTGAATTTCATTACCAGCTTTGCCATAAAAACAGTGCCTATATTTAAGGATCATTAAGAGTATTTGTATCAAGTTAACTGTTTTCTGTGTAAAAATTGCTAATTGTCAGACCTCTCACCTTCTCTATTTAACATGCACCTAGATTTTCTTTATTCTGCAAACAAATGCATAATTTACACTCCAGTGATAAAGCAAAGCTCCTGTTTTGTATTAGTCTGATTATTGTACCAGATATGACTATTAGGCTGTCCACATCCACATCATACATGAGGTTGTTCCCTTACACATAGAACATTAATAATTTTAACAATTTTGACGTTATAATTTTTTTGTGGTATAAATTCAGTTCTGCCCTTGTACAATTATTTGGGCACTTTCATGTGTTCCCCTGTGAAAAAGGTTGTCTTTCTCACTCACAGATACACAAGATAATATCTGATGTTTGGAAAGCCTCATGTAATCATGTGTCCCTAAGGCTGCTTTGAACACTAGGTTAAACATTGCAAAATGTGGTTTTAATATTTTCCAAAATATTTCCTGCTCCTTCATCTGTTTTCCTGCTGACTGTTACAGAAGAGGTGTCTTTGAACGGGAGCAGGCTATTTGGAGGAAATCTGAGAGCCGAGCTGGTCCTTGGTGGGGAGAAAGGATCAACAGAAAAAACGATGTTTCCTTGTGCTTTGCTGCGCTCTCTCTCCTGCCGCCTCACCAGCTCCTGCCTGGGCTCTGTGTGTGCTTGCAGCGTCTCCAGCCATCCTTCCTTGAGTGCCACCGAGAGCTCTGCCTACCCACCTCCCACCGGAGGTCTGGGGGCTGAGGGCRCACTCTGCTCCTCCTGTTTTGGGGGGACCTTGCAAACAGCCTGCAAACTGCTCCCAGCCATGGACAGCACACCCAGGCGCACCTGGAAGYGTGTGACACTACCCAGACTCTGCATTAAGCTATACATAGGGTCCTTGGACCTCACAGGGTTCCTCCAGCTGCTCTGGGACATATTTCCAGGGTCATTGTCTAGATAAAAGAAAATCTGCTTGCAAGAAGAGAGCAGAGACATCAAAATATACTATGATCACACCATCTGCAGCCCTCAAATGTACGTGCTTGGGGTCTCAGAGGACCTCTTCCTCTCCCCAAACACATATTTTTGTATGTAGATTAGGGAGCAATTACTTAGGCCCTGGATCAGCAGAACCAYTGTTTTACCAGATTTACAGCAAACAGGATCCTGACTGACACAGAGTAACTAGAATGTTATTTTCATTCTTCATCTACATAAAGCAGATATACATATAGGCATCACAGCAAGGGATGAATTACAGACAGAGAATATATAACAGATCCAGCCATCTAAAATATGTTCACRCATTGAAACCATATTTGGTTTAGTTACCTCTAGAGATTTGAAAGCATATTTACAGTAAATATAGCTAGTTCACATTTTCTGCCTCCAGTTTTCTCTTTAGAAAAGCAAAGCCAATGCTTTAGATGCACATTTCATCTATGTCTGGAAAAAAAAAAAATCTAAAAAACTGTCGAAAAGAAATTGTAAAAACCGAAATCTGAAATGTTTTCATTGCAACCCATACAGCRTCAAAGAGGTGATTTTCCAAATTGCTTACCTGGGCTGCCATGTGACTGGGATGCCTCAGAGATAGCAGACAGCACTACATAGATCACAGACAGTAAAGCTGCACAAGTAATTTTGATATACAGTTTCTCTGCCCAGCTTATGGAAATTGCCCTTTGGTTTATTACATTCCATCACGCATAGTGTTAAAGTTGCAGTGGAAAAGGAAGAAAAGCAAACAGCAGGCACAGCTATTTCATTATCTCACTAGTCAATTATTAACTATAGTTCTTTTTCTGTCCAAGCGTTTGGCCACTGATCATAGCTCCCATGTGGCCAGAACTGAAAAATTCCATGAACCTGAGGCTGCAGCGGAGAGAGCGGATGAAGCCCTTGCCCTCTTCAGGGCCCAGCACCCTGCTCCTATCTGTCCCACAGACACGTAATTACCCAGAGAGGATCCCTCACTCTGTTGCACCTTGTCCTTTGCTGTCCCCAGACAGGGGTTACACCACACCGGCCAAGAGCCTTTGCTCTGGGGAATGTATTTCCAGTCTTGGCTCAACAGCAGCCCAGAGAAGCATTACTAGATGAAAGTTAATTAAATMCAACAAAGTATTTAGACTTAATTTTCTTAGCGTTATGTACTACTCTTAGTGAGGKAGAGAAAGGATCATACAATAAATGTCAAACAGACAACTCAAGGGAACAYATCTTTCATATACTGCAGGGTTTTTACTGTGTTTTATTTGCAAAACTGCAGGGAAGGTGCACAGATTGAAGCTTTGATCAATTTTGTACAACTGAATTGATTCAAACCTCTGCAACAAATTCCTTCTCACCTTCAAACGTATTCAGTTGAGTATGATATTATAACAGCCTTATCYGGTGAGATAATTCCCACTACTTTCCAGCAGAGCTCAAAAATAAGCCGATTTTATGCCAATATTTTTTCCTCCAAATAAGATGCCAACTGGATAATTTCATGCAGGCAACAATCCTCATATTAGTTCTTATTCATAATCTCAAGGGAAAACTGGGAATTATTTCCAAATTTCCTACAGAAATAATCTGCTTGCTTGTGACTAGATTCAGTTTTTACACAGTGAGAAGCAAGATATTCTCCAGTGGGATCCAGATTCAGCCTTTGCTTTTAACTGGCTTCACCACACTTCTCAGGCAGGTGATGATACCAAAAAGCTTAGAATCCATTCCTATGCCACTGAACAGGAAAAGCAGGAGAGTACAGGGATCGTTTTGATGGGTAAAGCATGCCAGTCTCAAACTGCACATCGCTTGTGCATAAGCAGAATATAGGAGCCTTCATATCACTGTTCTTGGATTATTCACTTAACCTGTGTTTGAGATATTTCTGCAAGCAGCAATCTGGGCTCCTCTTCAAAATTATGTGCATAAATAGGCCACCATTAGCCTAAACTTCCCCCCCAACCCCCCCCCCACACACACAGCCATGATGTATTATGTGATCAGTAACCTGAAGAGTATAGAGAATAGTTCCCTCAAAGTTACTAAGTAACTAACTCAGTGTTTAGTCATTACATTTAATAATGTTTTCAGAAAACAGTTATGTGGTATCTGATGTCGAGTCAAGTGTTTCTGAAACAGGAGAGGAATGGACCATTTCAAATGGTCCAAGAAACGAGAGAGGAAATGTTGCACTCTGTGATGTCCGCTTGGAAGAAAGAAAAAAGCAGGTGAGAAACTCCTCCTCACAGGTCACGCACAAAGTTCTCATTTGGAAACAGAACTGGTGACACTGGTTGTTTTCTCTCTGCCCAGGACATTTTGTGCGCTTCTTTTGTGCTAGTAAGTTTTGTACAGATAGGTCAGAGATGACTAATCCGTTAAAGTGCTGCAGACAGAAATATGACCTTAGTCCTGCATGAATAATAAAGGYAAAAACATAGCACAAGGAAAGGAGAAAATACAGAAAGCCAAAGTTGTCGTTTTACCATCCTAAGCCTTAATAGGTCAGTGCACCAGTTCCTGCACAGGGAGGGTGGTTGAATCCAGCTGTCAGGCTATTTACATAGCGGAGTTTGGTTTCGTTCCTGATTTGCCACAGACCTTCTGCATAAGCTTTGGCCTTTACATTAGAATGAGATTTAAGACATTTAAACATACCAAGATTGAGATAGTGTCTAACAAATTTTCCAGATGTCGAACAGCACCCAAATTCTGTCTGCTAACTACTCTGGGCAGGAACCTTAAAGGCACATAGGCATCAAAGTTTTGCTGAGTTCAAGCACCTTGAAACCAAATTTATTCTCAGGTGTTTCTTACATGTAAAATGGAGATAAACAGCCAAGCTGTTGTGAGGATAAATCCATTAATAATTGTGAGCCTCACAAACTAAGGCCCTCTTAACCTGATGGTACTGAAAGCTTCTGCATGGCAGAGTGTCAGCAGTGGTTCAGAGCAAATGAGCGGAAGCTTTGCAAATCAGGGCAAAGCCTCAGGAAACTGGTCCTGTGGGCGCAATATCATGTAACTTAGACCCCTAAAGCAGTGAAAGTTTTACTGATAACTACAATAATAGCATTTACTTATTATAAAATTATATAAAAATACAAATCATATGCCTGCAAATGCTCCTAAAATAGAAAACAGTTCCTTGTGAAGAAATTATTAAATAAAAACGATTCACAGCTCTAATGGTTTGTACCTCTCAATGGCAGATTGTTTCAAGGCTGGATTCATCTGCATTACGGATGGGAAGGACTATGCAGCCACGCTTCCTCCTAAAACCTTAAGTATGCGACACGCTAGGCAGAGCTAATAAGGATCAGGGCTAGAGCTCCTTTAGCGCCCCAACTTCCACAGTAAATCCAAGTTTTACACATATTAACAACTAAACTTCCCCACTGCCYTTGCATGCGGCGCTGTAGATTTGGGCTGAGGAGCTGCCCTTCGCGCTGTCCTCGAGCGCAGTCACTGGCGGGACAGAATGATGCAGCTGTTTGGCATCACACCAGTTTAGGACAGAAGTAAGGCAGAACGCTCTCCTGAGAGGTAAGGGTTAAGCACAGCCCTGCTCTGACTTAAACGCGATATGTTTCACGACTAATCATGATTTAGTGAGATGTGACAGAGAGACCCCAAAAGAGAGAATTTACAGCTGCWCTTGGCAACTGAAAACATTACAAAACATTAGAAGCAAGACAGCAACATTATTCTTGAGTCATTCAGACACAAGCACACCGGCTATTCATTCACCCCTACCAACAAGTTGCTGGAGTATTCCCAGGAGACCTACAAGTCATGAAAAGCACGCTCAGGATTGTTAACTACAAACTGACACGGTAATAATAATAAACAGGGTCAGCAACAAAAACAATCAAAGGATTCTGTAAAAACAACAGAGCTGGGGTTCATTTTATTTGTCCTTGGGTTCCTAAATACTTAGAGTGCATTTACATTACATTTTCAAGCTCTTCTTCACAACCAGAAATATTGATATGCACAGTGGATTTCTTAACTGAGAGCTAAGACTTTCAGGGAACCCTTAAACTGCTACGGCTAGTGTTTTAAGAGATGCACAAAGGCTCATAACCTTCATGACAAAAGTGTCAGTAGTTGGCATCAGCACACCTTTCCTTTCTGAACACTGCCACCATCACTGCACAAAACTGAAAGTAGAAAAACAGTAATCAGTATTACAGGCCAGACCTTACCTCCCTCTGCTACATTATAGATCTTTTGCCTAAACTGAACATCCCTAGGACAGGTTCTGCACTCACATACAGCTCCTACAGGCACTGACATACCATCATGGGTATAAGAGAAAACACTGGCGACGGGCAGCACTCGCTCTCTTCTGAGCCCCCTGCATGCCTGCCTGCTTTCCCAGCCTTTTTTCTAGATGCCGGGAAGCAAAAGTCAAGAAGAGAAGCAACGCAAACACAAACAGCAAATGCTACCCACAAAAGCCTCAAATCACTCAGTGGCATATTACCTTTAAATGTTATTTTCATTACTTGGCATCAGCTGGGATACAGATGGCTGCTCAGAGTTACCGGCTTCAAAAACTAGGTCGATGGTGGCACAGATATAAAGTAAAAATAAAAATGCTGGGTTTTATCCACCAAAACCATCCAAATAGCAGCAGCCCAAAGGACAAAATAACATCCCTGCGAGCACTCTTTAATCGCAGACTGCACAGCTGTGGTTACACTACCTAGTGACCAAGCTAGTTAGCAGGGCAGAGAACTCAGAGACCGTAGTATAGATACGCGTTCATTATTTTTCACCAGAATCTAATAATCCCTACGGGAGTTAATCCTTCTGCACGACATTACAGCAAACACAGTCAATAGTTTTTCAGCATTTCCTATGATTTAGTTAGTTGGGTTTTTTTTAATACTATATAGATGAAAAGCAGTATTAAGCAGCTACTACTATACTAAGTCTTACAGATGTGCCACAGGTCACAGACAGAGGTCCCAGTTTTTATTCAGTCCCTGATCTCATACAAAGTGTTTTGCATGCAAAACAACTTACCAAGATTTCCTTTGCTCATGTTTTTTTTTGTTTTGTTTTGAGGTTGTTTTCCCAATTCACAGCAATATAAACAGCAGCAATGGGCAGGGTGTTCTGCTATAGTGTGGAGCAGAAACAAGCAGCTGCACAACAGGGAGAAGAAAGCAGAGCTGCCAAGAATCACCCTGCATTAGCACTGTCACCAAATGCTTTGCGTTTTGAAACCACAGCCTCACTGCTAGTGACATAAATCTTCATTGGAAGTTTTGACTGAGTAAGGTTACAGGATTTGTCCCTAGTAAAATATGACTGTAGATCTTTCAGTCAGAACAATCAATCATATTTCAAAGTCCCATTAAAAAAAAACAAACACATTTTAGTTGAACAAGGTTGCCAATTGATACCATGTTGTAAGCACCTGTTTCTCTACACCACTAGTATCCAAATTCTTTGAACCTATACAAAATTTTTTTTTAACTATCATATGCTATATTGCACAAAACTGAGACATGTTTCTAGTGTCTCAGTCAAGGCTGTACCAGCCTGGATAAACATACAGGACTTTTCGCGTTACTGTTTAATATGGTTTCTCAAGTCAGATGAACTTCATTTCGCATGGCTCACAGATTACCAGTGAYCCCTGGAACACAGATTGGGAACTGCTCAAATCATTTAAAAGGAAAATACTGTGCAGGCTATCAATCCTCCATTAGCAAGGCTGGATTTAAGAAGATATGATTTAACTATCCCACAGTGAAAAACACATCAAGTTTTCCATTACATTTATGTCCCCCTTCTAATGCCTAAACTTCATTTTTATAAGATAAAATGTCACCAAGCACACTATATTTCTATTGCCTAATTATATAAGTTTCAAAATAGCTTCACTTTTGGTTTATATTACTTTTCTYACTGTGTTCTGTATAAATACCTGGCTAATACAGATAGCTTTTATTTGTGCTCTGAAGCACTGGTATGAATAACGTATCTCTTGCAAAGTTAAAGGTACTCAAGGAGGAGCTGAGAACCGCTAGAACGACAGACCCCCGGGACTAAAGCGAGCCCGGCACAGCCTCCACTGGTGTGCGTCAGGACAAGGCTCCGCGTTCCCAGACGTCCCAGTCTGCGGCCGAGGCGATCCGGCAGCACGCTGCTGCCGGGTGGGAGATGCTGCCTTCTCCCATTCTTTCCTATCCCCAGCACCAGCCTGCCTCTTCCTTGCCGCACCTCTGGTACTGGTCATCTTTACCAAGTTGATTCATTTTGCTAATTGGGCAGAAACCGTTCCGGGCTTTTGCTTAGTTTTCTGCTAGTTTATCGAGCTAAGTCAGCTCAGAGCAGCACCGGGGGAGCATGAGAATCGGCGTGCACAGCCAGGGCAGGATATCCGCCAGTCAGCAGCGCCAAGCCGCCAGCGCAGCTCGTGCTGCGAAACAGAAATTCCCTCCAAGCCAATTGACCATCTCTCAACATTATCCCGGTGCCTGGCTTCCTTTGGGCATAAAAAGGAGCCTGGGTGTGAAAGCAACCCCCATTAGGGCCCGTTCCTCTGATCTGCGACCACCTGCGCTAGCTGCGGAAGGTGCCCTCGGCCRCACCGCAGCGACAGGAACGTTTGCCTGGAGGACACCTGGCCGCCAAAGAAACATATTGTAAATCCGTTTTTCAGTCTGATATTGATTCCACTCAAATCAACAGCAAAACTCTGAGCTCTATAGAATTTTTTTTTAATTTGCTGAAAGAGCATAAAAAAAAGAAACAGGACATACCATTTTGGGAAGCGATACGCTTGTCAGAAGTTCTACTCTTTTTTCCACAGATAATTGTAAAACTAGAATTTGAATGTGACTTGTCACTGCATTTAGCAAATGTCTTCAGGAATCACACTTGCAACTACGTATTAAAAAGAAATGGTAGTGCAGGATGCAAACGAACAGTCCCCAGGAAACGGTGATCTATTTGTTTCTCTTCTCAGCAYGACAAAAAGTGAGAGAAGGGAAAAGAGAGGGATGTTACAGGTCCCCTGGGACAGGGGGCCAGCTGAGGAGCAGAAATGCCAGCTGCTGTCTGCTTTTGTCATCAGGTATACGCTCTTCTGCRCGCTTAAAAAAGTAAATAAATAAAGAGGCTTCTGGTGGTATGTTGATACAGTTACACAGCAAAGGCGCAGGCAGGCTCTCTGCTTTCTCTCACAACACTCAAGGACAATAGTGGCTTTCTTACAGGGAGGCTAAATAAATAATGTGGCCATTAGATGTTATAAAGAAAAGGAGCATTACATGATTAAGTTCCAAATACAGAACAGGGCAGCTTTGCCACTCTCCCAAACGAACAAGCAAATATATAGCTAAGGAGGCCACAGACTCTGCCAGCAGTTTGATATAACAGTTTGCTTCTCTTTTTTTTTTTTTCTTTTTTCTTTTTTTTAAGGCAAAAATCACACAGGATCAGAATTACAGAACATGAAGGTCTGGGTATTAAATCCAGTTCAGTTCAGGATAATGACTGATAACAGATGTTTATTTCTGATATGTTTTTGTTTACTGCAGTGGAGCTAAATGCATAAAAATAACAGGATCTAAACTAATGTCTCTTGAATGTAGCTTTTGAAAAAAAATAGTTTTGCAAAGCAATTTGAGCAGATATTTTTGTTAGTAAAAGCAATATTATTCTAATAACCAAACTCTAAAATGAGTTTCAGAGGTCTCCAAGCAAACCTGGCTCATTTATCTTTTGAGAGCACATGCACCTCCACATTTTGGTAAGCATTCACTTGGCTGGTACTCTGAAAACGCCACTGAATTATTTAAACCTTGGAGTCTCCCTGAACTTCAGAAGCCATTGAGATAACAGAATAATATACAAATCCTTTCCCTACTTTTCATTTCTTTGGGATCTTAATATATTAAGAATAATATTTTGGGAAGGACAAGTTATCTTTTCTACAAAACTTTTCTGTTAAAGACCTTATCCCACATCTACGCACAATGGAAATTTCACAACTTTTGTGAGGGTTTTGGCTGTGGAAGAAACTCAGGAACCAGTTCCAAGATGCTTTTCAAATGGTAAAGTTGTAAGGAAAGTTAAACAGCAATACACTAGCAGGAAAACAGGAAGCATAAAATGTGTCTGTTCTGGAAATTCCTACAATTACATATACAAAAAGCTACAACTGATCACTGCATTTTTAATCTGATTGTTTATATTAAAGGAAACAATTTTCCTGGATATGTAACTTAAAATTCTATTACAATCTCATCTAATGACTGACAACCTACCAAAAAAACCTCACTAACCTGCAAAGGGCTTCCTTTTTGATATGATCAAATTCTCCTTGTTTTACTAATCTGTTTTATGTAATTTAGACAGTATTTCCAGTGAGTACCTGAAAAATTACTTGCAAAATTAAAAAATAAAAATGTTGCTTTGACCTTAATAACATTTCCTACATGAGGAGCTGAAGGAAGCCATTTAATAGATTTGGGGCTACACAGTAATTTAGCCACATTCATACATTAAGTTAATGGCAAAAGCAGAAGAGAATAAATCTTCTATTTTCCAATTCCCTGCTCTATTCACCAGACCAGATTTCCTGCACTAGATAATCATGCTCTCTGCAAGCTTTGCGGGAGCATTTTCAAAGGTCAGTTCAGGTTATGCCTTCAGATCCTTGAGCTCAAGAGCTCTGAGATCACACGTGCAAGCTCATATTCTATCACTATGCTAGAAGAGGCTCTACCAACCCTACTGAAATGCCACTGAAATTGTAAAAATGCCACCTATGACACCTTTAAATACCATGGAAGCACTTCTACAAAACAGGTCACTTGGCATATGCCTTAATATGGATTTAAGTGTCTCTTTCTAAGTGTTAGAAGAAGGATTCCTGTATGCCCCTACGTTCAGCTGTGCGAGATCTGCCATTTGGAAAATGGGAACAGCTGGTGCAAAGGGGAGGGCAGGGGAGGAACAGACATCCCCAAATCATTCGCACCCATGTCGTTCTAAGCTTGATTACGGTTCTGCATCTGTCTGCTGCGTGCAACTCCTCAGCCTTTGCTGGAAAATCACACATGGCAGAAACAGTAGCTGAGCTGCCCAAATAACAAATACTGCTTATGGAGAAAACAACATGCTCCAGTTAAAACAACTTATTTCAGTCAAAAGTTTGCAAGGAATTCTCATGAGATTGACTGGAAACTCAAAATTGCACACCAGTAGCACTGTCAGAGATGTGACCCTTTCAAGGCCAAGATCTGGTAGGAATAGCTTTTTAGCAATCCCTATCATAGGTATTTTCAGTATGGCAGCTAAATCAGTTAAGTAAAAATAGCTTCAATTCATACTGGAATTGCTTTTTCAGCTTTTCTGCAAAAACTTAAAAGCACAATTTTTTTTCTTTTGTGACAAATAAAATGTTTCATTTCACCCAAAATTAAATTTTTCTTTTCCAAGATATGCAAAACCATCCAAGAACAACTCAAATTTGGACATTGCCAGCAGTGTAGCTGAACAGCATGTAAACTGTCCAGGACTGCAAAATGCACCTGAAAGCAGGATCCTTTTTGGGCAGTGAACTCACACTGAGGTCTTCCAGGAGCACTGGAGGTAGCTAAAGCAGCAGATACCTTGAAGGCAGCACTCTTTTCCCCATGGACCTTGCAGTTAAATTGTCTTAAGTTCTTCTGTGAATGGCCTTCAGCAGGAGGATGAAGAAATAAAGAAAGGAGGCATGGGCAGGTGCAAACTGAACATTTGCCATAAGCAGAAAGATCACACTGTCTGGATTCAACAAAAAACCAAGTAGTATGAGCTCATCTGCTCTTACACTGGAAGGACCCCCGAATGTACAAATCCCTCAGTAACGTGGAGTGTGTGCATAGTGCTGTTGCGGGAATCGGTGGAGACAACCTCCTCCGAGACTCAATCAAACAAACATTCCCGGTGTGAGCCAAGCTGCTACCGCTTGAAACTCTCAATCAGTGTTCAAGAGATGAGACTTTCAGCTCTGAGATGCTGGGGCACGACACTGTCCATCACTGCTGAGCAGAGCATGCCTCGGGGGGGGGGGGGGGGGCAGGCGCCCCCCCTCTAGGGATTGTATAAGTCTCCCATACCAGAGCTAGCAGGTACTGGGAATATTGCTTCTTTAAAAGGTTTGAGCACACAAAGAGTTAAACGGAGCACTTCAGAAAAATGAGGCACTGCTGATTTCTCAGAACAATGTTGATGGTGCCAGTGATATACAAAAAAAAAAAAGCATTAAATTGTTAATGCTTGGTTTTCTGCAATATCTGATATGAAGCCAAGTCATTCTTGATTCTTCTACAAAGTCTTGTAAAAAATGACTTGTGATATTTTAGATACCAGAACATTCAGCTTCAGCAATATGGAACATGATGTGACTGTTGCAAAGACAGAAGAAAAAAAATCCAGAGATTAGCTCTGCAGTAATTATTCACAAAAGTATGACAGATCCTGAGATCTCAAACTCTTAAATTTTTTATGGACTCCAAGATTACCCCAAAACTCAGCTCAAACAGTACATCTGCAAAGATATTTGTCCTACAGCTCCTGGAAAGTTTGTTGACAATTTTAAAATAAATATTTGCAACATTGTATTAGTAGATTTTTTTCAGAGTAACAGAAAGTGGGCTTTTTGATATTTATTATCAGAAAAAAAATAATGAGAAACATACCTTCAAAGCAGGATTGAAATTTTTTAGCTACAGGCTCAGTTTGTAGCCCAATGAATAAATATTCCTAGATAGATACATAGCAAGAACCTGTTATTTTCAAACTCTAGTCATACTCCTTCCCTGTTCTTGAAGCTAGGAAAAGGTATAATAAATGTAGGGCCAGGTGCAGAAATGTCTGTGATCCAGGAAATGAATTTATACCCATGCAATGGAATACTCCGCTGAGAAAATACTCATGTCATTGTGTATTTGGAATGAAAATTGGACAGGTTGGTGTATTACAGAAGGGTGCTATGCGTATTAGCATTGCTCGACATTTCCCATTATAGGTGTTTATTATGACAAACACTTATCCATTTGGCTGGAATATTCCAGCTGGAGTGGGGTTTTTTGTTTTTTGGGGTTTTTTTTGAAAGTGTCAGATGAAGTGGTGCAGCTGTTTAAGAACAAGGCTCAGAATAATACATTGTTTTATCAATGTTAAAAAAAATCTGATAATGACACCATAGCTTTTGTGCTTTAGAGTTCAGACTTAAAATCTGATAAAGAAGAGCTTGTGTCAGGTACTTGGTTTTGGTGCACTTGTGAAATTAAATATTCTAAATTTGTGATTGAATTTAAATCCCTGAATAATAAGTTGGAATATATTCAGTAGAGATTTAACCTATTAGAGTTTCCATGCAGTCAATCCACAACTTAAGGCTGTTCTTGGGATCCAGTCAGAAGTGCAGCATCACCCACAGACACCGAAACCAGGGCACCGCTCTCCTTTGGGCTCTAATCTCTGCCCCGTCTGGATCACAAACAGGTGGAGCAAAGGAATCAAATCCGGAGAAGACAAGAGTTATAATAAGGTGGAACATGGTGAAATGAAAGCAGTGTATTGAGGCAGGACTGGTGGGCCAAGGAGGGAAACAGTGGTTAAGGCTGTCCTAGCAAGGAGGCTTGAAATAGAAGTAAAGAAGATGAACTGAGAAAAATAAACAAATAAAAAATAAGAAACACTGATTTGGAGGAGGATGAAAAAGACAAAGATCAGAGGGGAAACTAGGCAAGTCTGGACTTGTTTTAGCAGAGAGATTGGTGTTTGGAATTAAGAGAATGACAAGGAAGAAACGTAGCAAAGGCAGCCAGCAGGAGAACAGGGGCTGTTTGGGCAAAAAGAGAAAAGGACAAACCTAAAAGAGCAAGGTACAAAATAAAATGAAATCAATAAAAAGAAGTATTAATTCTCGATTCAGTGATGAAGGAAAGCTATCTTGACAAGCAGGCTTAAGTCCTTGCTCAAAAGTCCAGAAATGAGCTGATCACTGCTAATAACTAATACCACAGTGCAAAAACCCACTCTGGAATAGGGAAAGTACAGCTTA
The DNA here is from genome assembly GCF_003343035.1 of Apteryx rowi. Classification (NCBI taxonomy): domain Eukaryota; kingdom Metazoa; phylum Chordata; class Aves; order Apterygiformes; family Apterygidae; genus Apteryx; species Apteryx rowi. The sequence goes on along the minus strand of NW_020448307.1, from coordinate 2,058,419 downwards.
AAGATTTGACTAAATTAGGGGGTTTTAGATTGTCCAAGTCTGATATGCTTCATTCAAGGATACTCACAGGCCTGGCTAAAGCAGCCTCAGCACTGTTACAGGTTATCTTGGAGGGCTGCTGGAAGGCTGGTGACACACAAGGCAGATAAAACGCCTGTTGAAAGGGGAAAAGCTGGAAAGAGTTGGGGGTGGGGAAGGGTCTGGCTGGCCTCACTTTGATTTGACATGGTTCATCATTGACAAATTCATATTAATTGTTAATTTACAGTTGCTTACAAATAGTTCATTCGATTGCTTGCATTTGTTAACTTTGCACACTTTCTACATTTCATACATTGCATAGTAGTTTTCAAACTTTTTTATAGTTTGAAAGTATTCCTTTTTTGACCCATTCTTTTATTCCTTGTTATCCTCTAAGGTTAGTTCTTTCAATATCAGAGGCCAAGAAGTTTTGGGAGCTAGGAACCAACAAAACAGACGAAGGCCCTTGTTAGATCCCCAGGCTCACTTGGCTAGCAGTGCGGGTCATTGAACATACAGATAAGAGGAGAGAGAGGGACACGTTCAACCCTGTATCCAATACCTCCCCAAACTCTCTCCTGTTCTGACAGGGAGAAAGGCAGGGTTTATATTTATATAATAATGCATATCTGTGGCAGCAAGCACAGGCACCCTATTAATTTGCATACGAAAAACTAAGTCTCTTGTTCTGAGACATATGGTCTAGGAACACTCATGCATACACAAAGGACAGAATATACAGATTCTATACCCCCCGTAATGGCACAGAGGACTGTACTTAGTCATTGCATCATACGATGGTAGGATTCTCAATACGGAGTAAGTGAATTCACTTCCAGGTCATGCTATCAGACATTCATTCTCACACCTTAGTACCTGGGATTACTCACTGCCAACAAAACAATACTTCAAGCCATAAGTCACAACTCTGCTGATAGTCAAGAATCTTCCAGATTACCAGAAAATGTGTTGTCAGGCTGTTTTTGGAATATTTAATAAATTTATTCACTTTAAAACAAGCATACTTTTACACAACCACATTAAACATTGTTGTGATTCTTTAAAGAGTTATTCAAGGCCCACTGAAGTAAACAACAGCTTTACATTGATTTCAGTGGTTTTTGAATCGGGCCCAAATCAGACACAAAGAAATGGGGAGGAAATATCCAAAGCAATTTATCTTTTGCATACCCTTGAGACAAATGTACCCCTCTTTTCAAGAAAGTTTACATTTGCTTGTTTGAGCGTGCAAATGGCGCGGTGAAAAATGAACAAAATGTTCTGCTGCAATGAAGCAGGACGGGAGCCAGGGAACACGGGGCTCCTTAATGGTAAAGCACACTGCCACTGGAGTCAGTGCGAGGCACCGGCTGCCTTCCAGGCAGCCGGCACTTCCCTGGCATACGCAGCGGGAACCCAGGGTGCCGGAATATTCTGCAAGACACCTGGAGAAACAGCAAGTTTATACCACAGTACCAAAGATGAAAACCTCAGTAATGGAAATTGGAATTTTTATTAAGACTGAATAAAATTTATGAGGTATACTCAAACTTGACATCAATGATATTTCTAACCCAGACTTTCACTCGCAAGTAACTTTTAAAGAAAGTAAAGCTTGATTTTAATAACTAAGATTAGGAGAACATCATAAAGAACTGATTATGATTAGTTTTTTCCCCTCCTCTCCTCTGTTAGTTCAGTCTATATTAGAATAATGCTTGTATAAAATCATGTTAAAAGAACATTCACAGCACTCCTATTCCACTCCTGTCTGCTCCACCCTTCGTTTTTTTAACGAACCCATTTTCGCTGCTTTGTGCCCCAACCTCCTGTCAAGTCACCACAGCGGGCCCAGCCAGAGCCAATACTGCGCTCCAAACTGGCCTAGGACACCTGGAAGCACCCACAACTGTGAACCTGGCACATTGTCTGAAGCACGTTCACTTATTCTTCGGAACTGCCATACAACCAGGCCAGCCGCGACTGGAAGCTCTTGGAGATTCCAGTATGCTAAGGACAGAATCTTCAGACATTTGAGTTACTAAAATCAAAGCATGAGCGTTTTTCCAAGGCTTATTACTTGGCCAGACTTGGGAGAATTTTCAGAGGGAACAACTAAAGGCACATCCCTGATGCAAATTCATGCAAACAAAATTTAGTTCCCTTCTCCAAAGCGTGGGAAATGAAGCTGTTCAGTGAAAGGTCAGAACTTTTGAAAACAGGCAAAACTTTTTTTCCACAAAACTTGTTCTTAGAAACGTAGGATTCATTTTGTCCATGTTTTCCCAAAATTCTGAGCAAAGCAAAAAACCGGAATGCAAATTCTTAGATGAAACTTTGCCAGGTCAGAAGAAGGAAGTGAGTGTGTTGTAACTGGAAGCACCAAACACCTTGCAACATAAAGCCAGTCACACATTCTTTAACTTGGAGCAAAACTGTACATTCACGGGCTCCGTCTGGCCTGGAGGGGAGGCACCTTCAGGGGCTGCTCCTTACTCCGGGCACTGACTGCGCAGACCGTTCCCCAGCGCAGGGAGCTCGGCGGCGCGTGCCGCAAGGCTCGCTAGCCTGCTTGCCAAAGTGGCTTTCCCCGCGTGCTCGGAGGTGGTTCTCAGTTTTCACAGGTCATCCAGCACTGTACACAGGCCGGCAGGACCCCGTGCAGACTTGAATAGCACTGCTAGTATGAATCTGGCCCTCCGCATGCTTGGGCATATACCTTAACACTAAATAAGACCAAATGAAACAGTATCAGACTGTGCAAAACCCTCACAGGCAAATTCATAAATAAATTAGCATTTTCTCTCACCATTTGTAAATAGGTGGAAAATTTTTTATGCTTCCCACACACACACTTGAAAATACATTTCTAAGTCAAAAGCTTCTATTCTGGTCAACATGGACCTCTATTTTTTAAATGTATGCTCAAATTGTTTTTCAAGTTTTAACTTGGAAATATTTAAGTCTTTTAAAATTTTCACTCTTAAGCGCACACCATTTGGAAACGTTTCTACTTTTTAAATAATACCAGGTCATGAATCTTTTGCAAAATACAAAGCACATGAATTAAATTAGAAGTTCTTTAGAATATATTTCTTCATTGAAATATATTCAGTTTCTACCTGACACTGCTTCCTGACATTAAATGCTGACATTCCTGACATTAAATGCTGCTAAGGAGACTTTTATTTCTGAGAGAAGAATCCTATTAACAAGTCTCTGCACAACAGGAAAAGTGTCCAGGCAATTAGTACCCCTGTGATTTTTGAAGAAAATAATTGTGTAGCTCATTTAAATGAGTAGTAGGATTCAAAAACTACCACTGAAGAGAGCATAAATATAAAGCCACATTATAACACATTAAAATTTTTGTCCTGTAACTCCAGCATATGCTAAACTATGAMAGGATTCTTTTTACCATTGGAACAGTATCACGTTAGATAAAACCATTTTTACAATCTCTTCTGTTAGCAGACAATAGTACATTATCCGGCAGTATACCTTTCCTTTAACACCATAGGAATGATTAAAAGCAACATACCTAAGAAACACCACAAAAACACTCTTACTCTTTCAGCCGTGGCTGTCTAAAACAGAAACGAGGGCTGCATTATATTGCCAACATTGATTTCATGTAGTAATTCGAATAACAGGTTTTCTGAGAACGCTTCTTTGCAAGTTTTTCCAAACATCTTAAAGGGCCATTGAACTTTAAATTGCTCTGCTGCATTCAGATGATCCCCCTTCCTCCCCCCCCCCGCGACATTCCTAACTTCATCCACCTCCGCAAGCCTCTATTCACCTTCTCAAAGGCAAATTACTTCCAGGCGGGCTCACGCGTTTACAGCGATTAGCGCCGCGCCGAGCCGCGGCCGAGCCGGTACCTGAAGCTCCGCGCCGCGGCCGCTCCGCGCCCTCCTGCCTGCGGCCGCCGCCGCTCCGCACGGGCGCAGCATCCTGCCCGGCGGCGGGTCTCCCGCGGGCTCCGCGGCCGCCCGGCTCTGCCCGGCCCCGGGGGAGGCGCCGGGGTGGGGTTTGGCTAAGGGCCCCGCCACGCCGCCCTCCGCGGGAGCCTGCGGGGCTCTGCAGGACCGAGACGGGGAGCTGCGGGCAGGCTCCGCCGGGAAGGMGCTCCGAGCCGCTCGGGCGGAGCCTCGGTTGCCATTTAGCCTTTTGCTCGCTAAGGGTCACGTCAGGACGCGCATCTTAACCCTATCCGCTGATAATGCAAACTAAACACCCAGCAAAACAATAAAGTCTCCTGGTTCCTACCTCATAGCCGCGACTGCATCCTCCGGCAGAGCTGATGGAAGAACGGCCAGAACTACTATTACGCTTAGAAGCATAAACGCATTTCTGAAATAGTCAGGTCCGGCGTGCTGCAGCTCATCCATGCTGCATGCTGTTTCAGGTGGGGCTGGAGGTAACAGCAGCAGGCTCCCCATTCTCCCGGGTTTTTATTCTTCAGAGTTTCTTTTCCTCATTAGCCTGCAAATGAGAATTTGCCAGACAGGAAAATATGACGAGAAAGCAGAAAGGGATAATAACAAGCCTAACAAACTTCTGAGGTTCTCAGCTTTCCACACCAGAACAGCAAGGCAAGAGGCAGAATATCCAGTGAAAGACAACAATTTGCTGTTTTTTTAGAGTTTGTTCTGAACTTTTCCATTTTATTCCTTTCTTCTGAAAAGGAGAAAGGAGGATAACTCTTGCAAACCTATCTGCATGTTTAACAAGAGGAAAAAAAAGAAAGAAGACTCAGTGCTACTCATTCTGCCCATATACATTAGATAAAAATTCAACTTTTCACTAAGTTTTTCTAAAGAACTGTGGTATCTAATATGCATCTGACTATAGTACTGTATAATTTCACATTACACCTAGGCTGAACTAACTACAAGATGCTGTTAAAAGCAGCAGAGTTGTTGACTCTTACCCTCTCTCTCCTTAACAGGAAGGATGTATTTAGCAGACCCACAACTTTATATTGAGTGTGCAGCTGGGAATGAGTCAGTCCAGCTCACAGAGCAGGTGAAAACTATTCCATCAGTGCAAGGAAACAGGCAAGAGCATATGGCCAAAGGCAAGGAGGAGAAAGCAAAAAGCATACATGGTAGCAACAGTCCTCGGTTGGATTGGATTAAATGTGTTATGAAACTTCACCTTAAAGCCACATTTTGTGGATACGTGTGTAGCATCTCCCCATAACAGAACATGTGCAAACTAATGATAATTCTGTTGATTAACTTCAGAAGTTTTATTTTAATAAAAATTCTAATATATTAAAAGAGTGTCTTGTTCAGGTACCATATGGCCAGTCATATTTGTAAGTATGCACAGAACTTTTCTTCTTAGCTTATTGCTTGTGGTGACTGAAAGCTTATATGTACAACAGTTTTTCAAAGGCCTATGTAAAATGAGTCTATATGACAGTTTTCACTCTTTGCAGGTAGTGCATACTGCAGGCTTAACTTTTATATTTTTGCTAATACGGCTATTAAATTTAGAAGCCATGCAGCCTATAAATAATGTAAATGGAAGTATCCCTCTACCGTAGGGTCCCTCCAGGAACCTTGCACTGGTATGGTAGCTGTTTTCTGCAGCTGTCATTATTTCTTTTCAGAGAACGAGCTCTCATTTTCTTTTAAAGAATATCATATTACAACAAGGGGAAAGCTATTAGATTCCATATGATATTTGCTTAGCAGGCTAAAACTGTGAGTGACATACTTTAACACTGAATATCTACATTCTTCCCCAGTCATCATGGATGATGAAAAGTAATGTGTAAATGAGTTGTAAATTAAACTCTTGATACAAAAGAGCTCTAAGAAAGCACTTCAGAAGAATGTACCTTCCCTGTTGTAAAACTGAAGAGGTTTGACAAAGAGACCACACTGATACCTAAATGGCCACCAGTAGTTTAACTGCAAAGGAAAAACGGGGCTCATTTTCAGTGGCTGAGTATGACTGCCAGGTTGCTCTTTACTAATCATTTGTTTTCACAACAGGATGAAGTAAAACTTTTCTCACGCTGCCACCTATAAAGCCACTAAACTCATCTACTTAAATGAACCAAAAAACTGGTTACCCTGTCAAGAACTTTTATTAAATCTAGTTATACAAAGTGTCCACAAGGTCATTGCTCTTCAATGTTATTACACTGTCAGTTTACAGCAATGCCAGGTAAGATGGCAGGAAAGTAAAATGTCCAAAGGAATGGCAGCAGGAACTCCGAAATACACCATGATTCCCGCTTGGCACTAACTTCCTGGGTGTCCTCTGAGAAGCTATTATGTTTGTCTTTTTCATGTGTACAGTGAAATCAATACACATACCAAGCTGCTTCATGTATCAGTTAATATTTTGTAGCTCTTTAAAGAGTTACTTGTTTTTACAGACATATAAATAGTACAACAAACCAGAGACAAGGTTTTACTCTGGTTAGAAAATCCTTGTCCAGTATAGAATGCATGAGATATTCAAACATGAGAAATTTAGTAAAAAGATACTTCCATAAATCTAGAATTTATTTTCATAAATCTAGAAACTCTATATAGAAGAACTAAAAAAGACTGTTAGATCATTTCTAGCTAGTCTTCCTAGCTTTTTTGCTATCTTTTAGCAATAGAGAGGAGATACCTGCTGCGAACAACGTAGTAGTGTAGCTATGATATGCATTAATTTTAGGAATCATTATAACATATTTTTTCTAAAGCGGAAATCCAGTATTTTAGACATGGATACCTTAGTGAAGCAGTCAGAGACAAAGTTAAAAAAAAGTTTTTTCTTTGTTTCACTCACTGTTGTGCCTCTGGCAAGGGAATAAAACATAATACCATTATGCGGCAATCCATAGTATATGCCTGGTCCCTCAAGCTTGACAAGGATATGGTAGAAGGCAGTCTTTTTCGGCTGAGGGAAGCCACAGGTGCCAATTACAAAAACAAAGGGGTGGGAGAGCTGTCTTGCCCCAGCCTCCTGTCACTGCACAGGGCACGGTTTGGAGTCCAGTTGTTCTCACAGAAACAGAAAGGTGGAGACACCCTGGAGGAAGGATATTTCTCCCCCGAACCCTCCTTGCTGTCCTCATTCTTGACATCCCCCCAGCATATGCGACTGGTGTTGATAAACTAGCTGTAGCTGTCCAAGCACTCACCCACCAGCTCTCTCTTTTCTTCCCTGGTGCTGGGGCTACCTGCTGGCAGCCTTGGGGGTGAAGGCCCTGTGTCAGAGTCCTTTCTTCTGGAGGTAGCAGACATAATCCTTGTACAGCACAAAGCTCATCTCCTTCCCCTTCTCACCTTCCTCAACAGAGTCAATCAATGGGAAACGATCTTACCTCATCCTGATGCTCTGAGGACCTTGGTGGGCATGTGAACAAGACAACAGCCCCTCTTGGGCGTATCTTCCTCATGTAGGTTGTTCCCTTGCCTGAGGAAGTGAGAAAATTACAACTCTCAAATATTGCATTATTTTAGGTTCTAAAACCTGATTACAGTGGAAAAAACAATGTTGCATCAACTCTCTAAAGCGCATTGTTCCTGCCACTGGCTTCTTACCTATCTATTATAGTAATGTCCTGCAGACACCAAACAATACTTGAGACACAGTCACAATCTTGGCTGTGTGTCTAGCTGTGTATATATGTTTCAGGTCCTTACAAACCCATCATTATCCTAGTGCCTGAATGAGTCATAATGTTTAATATATTCACCCTCAGAGCACCCCTGTAAAGGTAAGGGAAATAGCAGTATACTCTGCCAAATCCCACTCTTGGGGTCAGCTTCCATTGCTCACTCCTTAAATTTTCAAACAAGATCTTCATGCTGTCCCTGATGCAAACAACAGCAACGCTTTGTTGTTATCTTCTGTAAATCCTGAAAATGCTGCTCTTCCATGATGCCCACAAGAACAAGATAACTATTGATTGCTGATATGCTAAGTCCTTTCTCTTGTCTTGTATTTATTTTATAAACTCTTTAGGCAGTTTATTCTGTGTTTGTGCAGCACTCAGGAAAATGGTCTCATGGTCCATTAGGGAAATTTCTAGGTGCTATAAATAGTGATAATAAACTGATGGGAAAATGAAATATAAAGAAAATAAGTGATATATGTAAAGCATCATAGGCAGTAGGACAGATAGTCTTCAAGAAAAAAGGGACTAAACTTCATAAACCTATCAGTAAGTTCCACAGCTTTTCTCTATGTAATTATTAGGTTTCATTCTGTTCCAAGCTCTTTAGGAAGGCTGATGTTTCCGCTCAGAAAATGCATCTTCCATGGGACAATTATGAAAATAAAGACGGGGAAAAATCTCATACAATGTGCATGTGAACAACAGCTCAAATGGCAGGCTCCACATTATATAGACTGTGGAGACTTGTGTAATAATGTGGTAAGAGAAGGCAGTTAGGAACAGAGTGACAGACAGGGCCCAATCATCTGACTATCATCAGCTTAAGGTATCGGTAATATTATTGTCAAAGAAATAAAAAGGGGCTGACTTGAGTATAGGCTACTATCACTGGTGATAAAGAAAAAAAGTCTTTGCTTTATATTACAGTAATAAAATCAGCAGTACAGAGTTTATTAGCTCTGATTGTGTCTTGTTGAACAATGATGTATGTTTATATGCATCGGTTCTTTAAAATAATTTGTTTGATCTTTTTGGTTTATGGTAGCAAGGAGCTGTTATAAGTAACAGGAAACACTTCTTCTTTTTAAGCACACATTTCTTTAGAAATCGTTACAGTTCACATCTGTACAGCAGACATATAACTCAGCTGTTACCGTGCGAGTGCAGTTAGCTGTTTCTGCAACATCATTAATGGACCCTGCAGAGAGCACCTGATGCTTCTTGTGTTTCAAAGTCCACTGAATCAACTCAGGGAGCCAAAATGAAAACTCTTTGTTTATCGGGGCATAACAGCTATACCTGTGATTAATGCTTTTGCTGCCTTGCGGAAACAAATAAACGTCGTTACTTAACTGCAGGGCAAAGCCACACATTCTTCAGCTCTGTGTTACAGGAATTTAAAAATTATTTTTAATTGTGGTAGTATGAACCAGGTACCCACTCAATGTTTCCCAGAAAAAAAAAGGAAAACATAGTTTCTGCTGCAACAATTTTATGATTAATAATATACAGAATAAATATTGAAGATATATAAAACATTAGAAAATCAAACAATCTAATAATTGTATGGATTTTAAAGAGACATTATCACACTAATCTGCTTGGACATTGTGTTTTACTAAACAAAAATCTTTAATATAGCAAGTGCTTGTGCAAATAAGCAACTACCTACATGAGTAAGTGCTCTTCGTTTGAGTCAGAATCTTCACTTGAATATAATTACGCAATTTATAACTTTTCAGGAAATGTATTCAAATATTGAGAAACCTGAAGTGTAACAAAAAAACACGGTTTGGATGATAAACTGGCTTTGGCAGTGAATGGGGCTTAGAGGGCTCTTTCTTTCTCATTCCCTCCTCCGCCCCTGCAGGCTTCAGTTTTGCACACACATATTGCCGTGACTGTGCTAAATCACTTTTCACCTGTTCCATGAACTTTTCAGTCTACTTAGGTACAATTTTCAAAAATTAAATGTTTAAGAATCATCTAATCAATGCTGTATATATATAAAAATATGTAAGATTATTTTGGCACCACCATACAGAATGATACTTAAAGATTTACTATGGCTTTAGCATCCAGAAGTACCACTCATGCCTTGTTGGGCCAGGCATTATTCAAGATAGGCATAATTGTTCTCAGATTGTCCAGTGGTTTCAATGAGGTAAAGCAAATATTCACTTTTTGTTGGATTATTTTCCTGTCATTTTAGCTCCCTGAATGGACTCACCACACGATCTGATAAGATCAAAAATCAATGCAAAGGAGGGAGCAGGAATGCACATTTGGTTTGCAGAAGAGGGTAGTATTAGAGGGCAGCTTAAATTGCCATGGAACAGCAGTAAGTGTAGTCATGTTTGTCATGTAGTTACGTTCGTCTGAAACTAATGTAAAGTGGGACTAATTCAGACCCACAAGGGAGGAACAGATGGACTTTTTTGAGCAAGCATGCTTGACTGAAGGATATATTTTTTAAATTAATGGAAATATATATCACCTTACCCCAAAAAGTTTAAACAGAGCTGACCTTAGAAGTGACAGTATCCCTCTCTTATGACAATCAAGACAACTTTAAGAAATCTAACAAAAAAGGTTGTATCATTTCACGTTATAGATTGTTATCTGAATTAACCTTCTCTTCCAAATGAAAGAATGCCAGGCTGACATTTTTGTAAGTTAATTAAACATTCTCTGAGCAAGCACTCCTTACTTTGAAGCCCTAAGATGTGAAAGGTAGATTATGGGTGACATTTCACTACATTATTGATAGCATAACTCTAATTAAAAACAACTGACAAGAAAGCAGTTTTTCTCATGTATTTTCCTAATTAAATGAAATGAAAAAACTGTCCCTTTAGTTATGTCCAGTAGCAAGAGTCTCTGAGTATTTGTGATGTAATCAATATTACTCCACCGGAGGTCTTTTAGAGCACATTCCACAGATAGCTGTGGTAGTGACTGAACAGCACTCTGCATTTTTGGATACCTCAGACTGGAGGTAAATGTGTGCTGCATAAGGAATGAAAAGGAATCTGAGGGTACTATAGTTACAGTTACTTCTGTCTCAGGTGGATATTACTTCCACAGAGAACTGAAATGTGAGAAACATTTTAACAGCAAATGAAAATTAGCTTCATTCTTTCTTTATTAGCTTATTGAATGTTATTGTTGAGATTTTCTTAATAGTTAATATTAAGTGAGTATCAAAATCTCTGCAGATGAACATGAATTTAGTCAGAATAGCCAATTCATTTATCTGTCTCCGCAGCTCCCTCTGGAGGCTGGTAGATCAACACTCTTGTTTTGTAGTTTACCATGTTAAAAAGGTAAACCCTGAGAACAAGGATTTTGTTTACAAAATACTTCCACGTGCAAAGTCTCTAGCCTGAATGCAAACAAGCATGTGGGTTCACCAGCCAGCTGTAGATCTTCCTCTTTGGTTTCCAATCAGAAAGAAACCTCCCTCCCATTCCACAGCTGCAACATATATAAGGGATCATGCTTGGGTGCTCTTTTTCCTTGAATATTTTAGGGGAGGTGTTTTTTTGCTGCAACTCTAAAGAGCATGGAGAGTCCTTGGAGAATTTGTGTTTGTTTCTGTTGCTGTATTCACTGGCTTTCTTCTAGCATCCAGTGTTCCCCCCACTCCAGGGATCGTGTAGTGTCTGACAAGACCTCTGGGTTACTGGTAGCTCCTGAGGACAATGCCAGTAAGCTAAAGCCATTGCTGCTGCTTCCAAAAGGCGTGAGACGTGGATATGCCCTCCTGCCTCCCCTTCTCAAGGTGTTGTCTGACCAGGGACACCAGAATTGGGAAAGTGAGACTCCTAGGCTACAGCCGGACTCCAGAGCCCTTAGGTACATGAAGAGGCTATATAAGATGTCTGCCACCAAGGAGGGAATCCCAAAGGCCAACAAAAGTCACCTCTATAACACTGTTCGCCTTTTCACTCCATGTTCTGAATGCAAGCACCGCCACAGGGACCTAATGAAAGGTAAGTGTGGAGTGACTTGAGTTGGAAAGGTTAACTGGGGAGCTTTTCCATGTGTTCAGCACTTGCAGTGTAATAGGAAAATATCTTTCTCCTTTAGAGTTTTTAACTATGCTAACCTTAATGGCACTTCTCTTAAACTGTAGAATTTTTTTCATAACCTGCTTTTCCTTGAATAGCATTAGACATGGGGTTCTCCACAGTTTGGGAATCCACACAAAAATGGTACTATGGTTAAGATCATATTGATGTTTCAGTCTAACTCATCTTATTATGAGACAAAGAGAATTCTGCAATCAGTTTTAAGTAAAGCAAGAAAAGTGGAATAAATATCCAGGAATCATGTTGCTGTCCATTGTTCACTTTTGTTTTTTGAAGGCCATGAAAACTCAGCACTGTAATTAGATTTGTAACAAACTGTTAAGAATCCCATTACAAGATGACTTTTGTCCTTGCCTTGTACTTTTGTTAGGGAAAGATTATAACCTAAATGTGTGAATATGCATAAATGAAGAATAGAACTTTTTGTAAGCTGGTTCCAGAACTGACAAACTAGCATAGCTAGGCAGTTCATTTACCTACCATGTTTTCATGGTTTTCTTAAATCTGGTCTGATCACAGCAATGGCAACTAGAAATCCTTGGCCTTTAATTCTGCTTGTATGATTGCAGACAAGTGATCTGAGTCTTCTTGATTTGGATTTCTTCACTTGGAAAGCCAGATAACCTAAGACACAACCATACTTCTGCACAGTAAAGGCACTCTGAGACTGAGATTCAGCTGAAAAACACTATGGAAAAATACAAACAAATCAATGTTCATGACTAAAATTTCCTAGCATAGCATAATCTACTGTTTCAGAAATATGCTATTAGTTAACAATTAATCTCATGATTGTGTATCCTAAATATAGTAATAAATAAAGTAGTAGCCTGGTTATTCAAGTCTTCAAATTCAGATTTTATTTAAAAAAATTTAATATAGGAAAAAATATGAATTTACCAAGCTCTACAGAGCCCTAACCTGACTTTTGATTCTTTGGCCTATATAGGTTTGAAGACTCCTTAATGTGCTCATGAAGAATTTCTAATTTACAGAAAAAGTACAGTGGTGAGCCGTATGAAAAGCAACATATTAAATGTATGCTACACCAACAGCTGGAATACAGGCCAGAAAATGGGCTCATTGGTCTCAAAATAAGATAGAAATTGGAGAAAATTCAAAGAACCCCCCCAAATTTTTAACATTGTGGTAAAAGATAAGAACAGTGCATCTTATAGTAGAGGTGCATTCAAAAATAATTTGGAAGTTCTGGTTCTGTTTCATAAAAGAAGATCAAAGTTGCAGCCATGAAATGATGCAATTTAAATTAAAAAATAGCACTATTAAATTTCTGCTTTGTTATTACTTAGGCTTACTGTCAACTACTGGGGTCAAGAGATTTGAATAGGAGGAATACATGAATAGGAAAAACAACTACAGTTAATGACAAAAAGCTCTGAAAACATTCACTTTAAAATTGTAGCTATTTCATTTCATGGCTTCATATATAATCTGAAGTTTCTAGTTCCTATTTTCCCATACCAATACTGTTGAAAGGCAACTGTTAACTTTCTTTTCTACTGTTTCTTAATTAATTACTCCTATCCATTGGAATCTTGGGTTTTCTTGTTTTTGCTGCATTTTCTTAACTTTTAAATCTTATGTTCCTGGCCAAAGTAGAAACTCAATATGATAAAAATAAGGATGGGTATCTCAACTGGTTTCTTCTTCTACGGACTTCTTTCAATTTATTCACTAGACCAGAGTATTTATGTCATGGTGGCAAACTAAGATATACTAATTCTACAAGATTTTGTTTCTCCCTTCTCAGGAGACCTTCACTCGGTGGATTTGCTCTTCAACCTGGATCGTGTTACTGCTCTAGAGCACTTACTCAAGTCTGTCTTGCTCTATTCCTTTGACACATCAGTTCTCACTTCTTCTGCCACTACATGCATGTGCCATTTATCTATTAAGGAGTATGATTTTTCTAGCCAAGTGTGTCCGAGTGTTTCACACTCTATAACTTTTAGTTTGCACATTGAATTTAGAAAACGCAAGTGGGTTGAGATTGATGTGACTACTTTTCTCCAGCCTCTAATTGCTACTAACAGGAGGAATATTCATATGGCTGTGAACTTCACTTGTCTGATGGGTGAGCCACAACATAACACTAAACAGGAAAATTCCATTAACATGGCACTGGTTCCCCCTTCTCTTCTTCTTTACCTAAATGATACCAGTGAGCAAGCTTATCACAGGTGGAACTCACTTAGACATAGAAGGAAAATCCCAGTGTGGTCCAGGCAAAGGAACAGTCCACTTGCTGATCCTATGGATGGCCAAGGAAAAGAAAACACACAGAGTAAAAGGGCTTCTCGACGTCGAAGAGATGAGAATTTGAAAGAAGCTCCAGCAGCACCACCTTATAATTTGAGTGAATATTTCAAACAGTTTCTGTTTCCTCAGAATGAGTGTGAGCTTCACAACTTCCGTCTAAGTTTTAGCCAACTAAAGTGGGACAAATGGATAATAGCACCTCATAGATACAGCCCTCAGTATTGCAAAGGTGACTGCCCCAGAGTAGTTGGGCATCGTTACGGCTCTCCTGTACATACAATGGTACAGAACATAATATATGAGAAACTGGATTCATCTGTTCCAAAGCCCTCTTGTGTTCCTGCTGAGTATAGTCCATTGAGCGTCTTAACGATAGAGCCTGATGGTTCTATAGTCTACAAAGAATATGAAGATATGATAGCTACTAAATGCACTTGTCGGTAGTGGGTGAATCCTAATTTGTTTTCTCTTGGTTTGGGTATTTTTGCATTTTCAAAGTAATCTGTAACTCTGATCAACTGAATAGCATTTGTGTAGTTCTAATAGCTCTTTATAATCACTTAGGATTTAGCATGGGATTAGCAGAAGGTATTCACATAATAGCACTTATTTTTGTAGCCACTCAGCCTTTCTAGAATGTGAAATTAAATGTAAATAACAGTTTTTACTAGAATAATTTTGCATTTAAAATGTGAAAGCAGTTTCAACTACCAGCTATTTTAAGCAGTTTTGTTATGGATTTAAAAAAAAGGAATAAATGCCTATCATGCATACAACTTATGTTCGATGCCTGTATTTAGTCTCCCTCTATATAAAGAAATCTTATATAAGACATTTTTGGGAAGTATCTAGGAAGAGTCTTTAATGTTAAAGGTTACTTTCTCAGTTGCTCACTCTTTTCCTCTAATATATTTCCAGTTCCCTCAAAGAATCAGACAGCTCTTCCTTACAGTTATGTAAAAAACAGAAGAAAAGTAAGAAAAAACTCTGTCACTCTTAAGGCTTTCTCAATAATTGGTGATAGAATACTCTCCAAATAATATTTTTACTTGATTTACCTGGAATTTCAGGACAGCTGTGTGGCAACTTGTAAAAGTTATCTTCTGTTTGAATAAGAACTTGCGCCAGCTTACTGGTGACCTGTTAAAAACAAGAATGCTTGATCTGAGAACATAATACAAACTGTTCACAGGGTTAGGGTACAGAACTCTACATGTAAAATTACATTGTCCTATGCTTCTGAATCAAAGAAGCGTTCAGCACTGTCAGAGATTAAAAAAGGTTTTCAGAAGCCTGTTAAATCTGTTTATTTAAATGTTATTAAATCTTTTAGTAGTCTGAAATTAAATCTGAAGACATGTAGGAGCATAGCCTCATTTCCTCCCCCAAGAAAAATATAGGTAACTGCCTTAATTCTATGTTTTTCACAACAAATCTCCCTTACAATTGATTTATTTTCTCCTAGATTTCTAGTTCTAAGGACTTTGTTGAGAGTGCTTGCTTTAGGCTAGGGACCCAACCTGAAAAAGCTCTAGATGGCATTCATATGAAAACAGCTTTGGTGGGGACTGTGTGTGTGTGTATGTGTATATATATATATATATATATACACACATAAAGAGAAGGAGGTTGACTCAGTGTGTTTTGGTTTTTTTGTTTGTTTTTTTCTTCAAAACTTGTTCTGTAAGAATAGTCTCTAAAATGATGTTGCCAATGTAGCAATGCACAGACTGATTACTGAGCAGACCCTAACATTAGATCTTGATGTGGCCTGAGCGTGCAGGGCTGGAAACACTGTCCTGGCAGAGAAAGGATTAAACCCCAGGGGGTTTCTGTGTGACTTCTCAGTGCATTGATATTACAGTGAAAATGGAAAGCTGATAGCAGTTTACCTTGCAGAGTGTGAACTAGTCAATGTTTACGTGACACTTTTATAAATTTGAAGTGCTCTGCGGAGATGTAATATTAGCTGGGTAATAGTCATATAATACCTATTTAAATGAAGTTTCTAAGTGAAAATTACAGTAGCTTGGAACTGTTGAACTAAAAATACTTCTTGCTTTGACTCTAATTGAAGTTACATTTGAAATGCATACTAAGAGCTCAAAGCAAATACCTTGACTGTGGGCTGGAATTGTTTTTTTTTTTTTTTAACTTCAACAATACTTTTGATTGGTTTAAGAAAACTTCCTTGCCTAATACAGTGTCACTCCCATTAATCGCTTTCAAACGGAGTGAGAACTCGACTTTACCTATTGGTCTAAAGAATAAAACAGAGTTGTTCTTTCTTTGGTGCAAATGATACTTACGTGCAAATGATACTTACATGGAAAAGCCTCTTTAAGACAAAATGCTTAACTTAAGCTAAAGAAACTGCATTTGGGTCAGCTAAAATCCAAACACAATTTCAGAAAAATGTAACCTCTGCAATGGATTAAAGGTTTAGACTACATTCTCTAGGGTAATCTTACATTTGTACACGCCATCAGTCAGCAGTAATGCACATTAAACATTATAAAGGTGCCTTGCTGTAGAGACATGACAGAGAAGATCGTGATTGCCACAGAAAGGTTGCCTGTTGTCAGTGGCCTCTTCTGTGAAGATGCTGGGAATTATTTTGTATTCCTCAGCAGTTGATAAACATTCCCTTACTGCTTCTATGAAGTGTTCTAGTTCATGACTTTTTCCCCACTGTGGCTCTAAACAAAACATTATTTACTCTCCTTTAAAATGCCTACCCAACGTGGTTTTCATTCTTCAGAAGGCCTTTGCTGTAACAAATGGATTACATATTTTGTGGTAGAAAACAAGCCAAAACAAATTGTATGATTTGCCAAATTTCATGAATAACACATTTTTAACTGCGCAGGATAACTTGCTCCATATTTAAAAAAAGGTATGAGTGCTGGGGGAATCTTGTAATAGTGTTAGATACAGTGTGATTTTTGCATAAAGTTGATAGGCCTCAACTTTATATAACCCATCCTATTTTTAGTGTTAGTAAATACAATACATCGGTGGAAATGTTAAAGAAACACAGGTCTGTAGTGCAACTAGCAAAAGGTGTAATGCTGCAGACCTCGACTGCGCGATGTCCTTGGAGAGCGCCTGACTCTGAAGCGTGTTAACCACACGGGAGCACCCTTGCAGCTGAAGCAGGAAAACTATATAGGCTAGAAGCTCGAAAACAGTTAGATTTCTATAAAAATGAGTGGGGAAAAAAAAAGCATTTGGCCCCACACCATGTGATGTGGTTGACTACGTGGTCATGGCTGACCCACGCTGAGAAYGGGAGGAGAGTGGCCCGGTCCCACGCGCGGACAATGGGGCTGACGGGCTGGTGGGTCCTGAGGGATGGGCTGATGGACGGACTGACTGACAGATGGACAGACTGACGGATGGGCTGGCTGACTTACCAACTGGCTGACTTACGGATTGACTGATGGACTGACAGACTGACTGGCTGATGGATGGATTGACTGGAGGCTGACGGATGGAAGGATGGACCAACTGATGGACTGGCTGACTGGCATTTTGGCTGACTGATGAGGCTAATGGATGGACTGGCTGACAGACTGATGGGCGGACTGACAGAGACTTTGGCTGCCTGACCGTTTGGTTGACCGACTGGCGAGCCGATTGTTTGGCTGACTTAGGGACTGACTGACAGTTTGGCTGATTGACAGAGGGACTGGCTGGCTGACGGATGGGCAGACTGACAGCTTGGTTGACTGATGGACTGGCTGGCGGGTGGACGAACTGACGGCTTGGCTGACTGCGGACTGACAGACAAGACTGCTGGTTGAGCTGGCTGATAGGGGGACAGGCTGGCTGAGGGACAGTCTGACAGAGGGACAGGCTGACAGGGACAGGTTGATAGGTGGGCAGTCTGACAGACAGGGGCACAGTCTGAGAGAGGCACAGCCTGACGGGCGCCGGCTGCCTCAGGACCGACCGTTGGGC
>NW_020448307.1:1974149-2039848 GCF_003343035.1 Apteryx rowi | reverse complement strand
GGGGACGGTGCCAGGAGCCGGCTCGGGCTCGGGTGAGCCCCCCGTTTCCCGGGGCCCCACTGTTTCGGGGCACAGGAGACAGCACGGGCTGGCAGAGCAGCCGTGGCTTCCAAGGACGCCGGGGAGCTTCCAAGGACACCCAGGGTCATCGGCAGGAGCACAGCGGCCTTGCATAGTGTTCACTCTCCCGTGTGTCCCAAAAGGGGCATAAGCTCACTAATTCAGGCCACTTGTGTGGTTAGTGCAGTGCAACTTCTAATTTTTCTTTTCTTTTCAGCCTTTGTGGGAGCCTATCTCCTTTACTCCTGGGGGACGCAAGAGTTTGAGAGACTGAAGAGGAAGAACCCTGCTGACTATGAAAACGACCAGTAAACAAGTTATTATGGAGATGTTGCCTCGTTCTTGTTACGAAGTGCATTCACATGACTGAAAAAGTTATTAACAGGGAGATAAGTCTTGTCTAATAAACTTTAACTCTATCCTCCAACTTTGTGTGCAATTAGTGTCTTGAAATGTTTAAGGTGAGTGGCATCAAACGTCGGTCTGGTTCACTCTGTACAGAATGATAGCTGGACTAAAATTCTGTATGTTCAAACCTTTTATTTTAGAGCATTCCCAGCCTTTTTGGCTCCTGCTTCTTTGAAATGTTTCTCAGTATAATTAGTGTAGCGAGGGCTGTCTTTAGCTCTAGATGATTTGAAGTAACAGTTCAGTGATAAGCTCATTGAGCCCATTATCATTCCATCGCTGATCACTTCTTTTTCCTCTTTGCTTGAAATAGGACATATTCTAGCCTTGATCTCTGAGAAAAACAAATAGTCTATCTGATATTGACCAAGAATAGCACAAGCTGGCTGATGGCTCAGAATTGAAAGCAGACTTTGACCCTCTCTACAGTTACTTGGTTAGTGTATTTATTAATGTTGATCAGATGCTAACTGCAATTCTAATGTCTGAGTGGTGTTAACAAGCTGGATTAGAAGTTTATTCTTGAAAACTACCAGGAGAATTGGTTGTTCTAGCATCTGAAAATGATTTAAATAACTTTGTGTAAAATGATTATTTTCAGTAAGTTTTCCTTTTGCCAGATGAGCTTTCCAGTAACCAAACTAGTATTAGTGTTGGGGTTTTTTTGTTTTGAAATATGTGACTAGGAAATTCAACCAGTGGCTCTAAATACATAAAAAAGCTTTGCTGTTCAAAAGTCCAGAACTTTGGGCTAGCTCTTTTATCTTTTTTTTTCCTTTCTGTCTTGAGCTGACTATTTTAAGCTCTTGCATCAAGCAAAGTAACATGTTTATCTCCTTGTCATGCTAGTCCCCAGCTGGTATTGGAGATTTGCACGGGGCCTATCTTATCTGCTGAGAGGGAGTGAAGGTTTTCTGTGCTAATTTCTCCATGGGCTCGTGGGGCTGTCAGGCAGACAAAGACTCTTGGCTTCTGGCTGCAGGAAGGTGGGAGGGGTGTGTGGAAATCTTGCATTCGAATGCTTTTGGATGCATATGT
Organism: Apteryx rowi; assembly: GCF_003343035.1. Classification (NCBI taxonomy): domain Eukaryota; kingdom Metazoa; phylum Chordata; class Aves; order Apterygiformes; family Apterygidae; genus Apteryx; species Apteryx rowi. The sequence goes on along the minus strand of NW_020448307.1, from coordinate 2,038,342 downwards.
ATAAAAAGCATATAGTGCCTGAAAAGCCTGATCTAAATGCAGCCCTATGGCTGTTCTGCTGCTTTTGTGTTTAAGTGCTGTGGGAGGTTAGCATAAAAACAGCAGTAATGTAACAGACATCCAGTGCTGCAAGTGGTGCCAGAAGATATTCTATACCAGCAAGCTTGAGTTAAATTTGAGTGTTTTCTTGGCAGCTTAAGCAAGAAGGGAGTATTAAATTGGCTATTACAAGCATGAGTTGGCAAAGATGTCTAGAGACCTGCTTAGTTCAAAACTCTTACTGAATCCTAATATCAGCATAATAAGCAGCTACAGAAGCTGCTGTGGAGCCTAGATGACAGCAAGTGCAAACTGTTATGGTGGCAGCTTCAGTAAATACTTTTTTAAATGCTTTTCTTCTCAGCAATTCTGTTGCAAGCGAGCAGCTCATCCCAGGCTTTCGTACGAGGTCTCTGCCCCTGCGCGCAGACAGCTGAACTATCCATGAACCAGCTGCTAGACCTGCGTAAACAACGGGGCACGTTCAGATGGGCTGAGAGCGGTGGCAGTTCCCCTGCGGCAGGGCAGCCCAGGCAGCGCTCCAGCAGCAGCCCGGCTGTCCCAGGCACTAGCCGTCCGTCCCAGCCCGGGGCAATCGTGGCGGCGAGCGAGGCAGCAGGCAGGGTGGGCCTGCTCCCTGCCTGGCTCCTGCAGGCAGTGTCGCAATCCCGCTGAGGTGGCACTACTGCCAGCTCCGGACCTGCCTGTAGGCAGGGAGCGGGATGCAAAACCTGGAATTTCTCTAAACGTTAGCAGCAATGGCTCCTGCTGGACATGCATTATTTGCGAGATCGACTGGTGAGTATTTTAGAATCTGAACAATGTGTTCAAAATTTTTTCGGTCATCTCATTTCTGTTCTCCCTTTGGCAAATGCTAAGGTGACAACAGAAAGAACAACTTCTTGCTGCAAAATTTTCAGAAGCTGCATCTTTGCTGTTGCTTTTGACGCGGTTTGCAAATAATAAGACAACCAGACTGCTGGATTTGCACACACGGAAACAAAGCATAATTAGAGCTTTTTACTTTCTTGCACAGAGTAAACAGACTGCTGCTTCCTCGCCTAGAAACTAGTTTCCTGAGGGGGATGTGCAACTGTAAACTGATGCTATTAGTAACCTAGAAGGCCAGATTTTCCCAGAAACAAAACTTTGCTTTTGCCACACCTTCACAAAGCACTAGTATTACCTAGCCAAAAACCCCCCAACCCTTGAGAAACGACTCTCAGAGGGCACTGCTGTCAGAACTGAGAATACAGCTGCCATTTCAAACCCTCCCCCGGTGAAGTCAAGACTACCGTTGCCTCTTGTTTTCCTATCTCTGTTCTATTGTAGTGCCTAGTGGAAATTGCAGAAATTAGAACTTAGATGCATGCACAGAAGGAAATGGGATAAACAGCTGAAAAATTCACAGCCAACTGCAAAAGAAACTTTCAGGTTCAGCTATTTGAACTGCCATGATTTACTATCTCATTTTCTTCCCTGCATAAGACCCAGGAATGGGAAATACAGAAGGGTTTTGATTCTTGTTCACGGGAAATAAGACAAAGGGGAGAGAGGAAAGAATATAGGACAAACCCAAGGAAAGGAACAAATCTTCCAATAGTGTGTCATAGACAATACGCTGCAAAGGGTTTCTATTTAATCCCAGTGAAATTTGGGCTAAGGGGTAATCATCTGGTAGGCAGGAAATCTGACAACATAGCATTATCTTAATCTAAGTAACTTGTCTTCCACGCTGGCACTTATGCGTCCTTATTAAGCAATCACAGAAAATTGTAGCTTCTCATATCCAGATCTGTACTTACAGTTTAGCTAAATCATAGTTTATTATTTTATACGGTAGCCTTCTACCTGAAGGAACTGAAAGCGTGCTCTGCAAGCCACATGTAGTACTTGACAGGAATAACGGATATTCTCCTTATGATGTTACTTTCCGCAGTCCCAACAACCTTTCACTGGAGAGATGCAGCCTCAGGGCTGCACTGGGGAGTCAGACAGCACAGACGAGGAGGAGCAGCGCGTACAAGCAAGGAATGCATTTACAGGCTACTGATCTTAGATATACGCTTCTCACGCTTGCCCTTATGTTTCTAAGATGAGAGAATTTTAGATGAGATAAGAAGTAATAGAAAGTTCATTTTAGCTTCTTTTTCCCTAGACTGCTGCAATCTCTTATCTTTTCAACCTAAAAAAGTTTAAGACTCCTCTTAATTACAAACTGCCTGTCCACTCAATGGGAGTTGTTGCTGGCTCCTTCCAGAAGACTAATCGTGAGCCGAGCGGCAAGAGACACCGGCAGACTACACCCGAGACGGCTCCTGTAAAGAAGCCCTAGTCCTGCCACACGGAACAACTCAACTTACTCCAGAAAATCCTTGCAGCAGTCTCCTCTACTGACTTTGGGATTAGCTAGAGTTTATCATCTCTAGCTACAAGTTAGAATCCTTGGAAGAAGAGGGCTATTATTTATGATGTACAACATAATTTCCAAAAACCATCTGTAAAGTATTGTATCTACTTTTTAACTGCTCTGTCTGTGGAAAGTAAGATTAAATAACTTGCTCGTGATTCTTTAAAGCACCAAGATTGAGGAGCAGAACGAAAAGTATGCAGTTCTCTGCACAAAATAAACCTAATAGGGCAATATTTTCCCCYAGCTGACAAACTCAAAGCTGCATATACTGCAAATGTCATAGAAGTTAAATAAGGTTATGGCTTTTGATCTTTACCATAATACTTTGGGCCACCTGCCCTTTTGCATGCAAATACACAATGGAGTTCAGGTAACGTTAGGTTTTAAAAAAGGAACAGTTGGCACCTCTGGTTAGCTGAGCAGACAAAGTACAAGCAGGAGGAAAGTAAATCATTAGCTAGCTAGATAGGCCTTGAACCAGATCGCTTCAGTAGATGCTAACTTGGTAATTCTCCCTTGCTCTGAAATGAACTTTGTCCCTGTGATGACTGACAGCTGATGCAACGATAAGAGAATGAAGTCTATAAAAATCGAGCTGAAGCTCAGACGTTCTATTCAGGACCTCTTCCACCCAAGACTGGTCCTATGCTCGAAGCAGCAGCCCATATTGTGACGATGCAGTGTTTGAAAGCCATGGCCGTCTTTTTACTCTGTTCACTGCTGCTCAGCCAGGTAAGTGGAGATAACTTTTTAAAGTGCTAATTTAAATGGTCAGGCAGTTAATAAAAGGTGTTACGATTTTCACAAAGAAAACCAACTGGCAGGAGTTAGAGGTGACAGCAGAGCTCTTTCACAAGAGCCAGCAGTCCCGAAGAAGGAGAGTAAGTGCCTAGTGAACACTGGGCTACTCTGAGACATAATTCAGCAAGTAATGGTGCCTTGCCTTCCAAGAAGGCTAAAAAAAATTAGTTAATTTTGATGTTTAACTTGTATTTCTTTAGGGTTAGAATGCAAGCAATTATACTTTAACAAGGAATGCTATGATCCGAGAACAAGGAGAAAGATTTAAAGTTCTTTGCTGAGAAATTTTAAGACTACTGAGCTCAGCAGGAGAATGAATAAATCGCCGACAGCTGCTGCACATTCCTGACTGTTGCACTTCGACTCCATTTCAGACCCACTGCGCTTCCTTGCGCCAGCCGCAGCCTCAGCTCACGCGACAGCGGCGCATGACGCCCTTCTGGAGAGGAGTCACGCTAAGACCTGTCGGTGCCTCATGCAGGGATAACAGCGAGTGCATTACAATGCTCTGCAGGTAACTTCACTAATCCTCACCGGTGTTAAGGCCTGGGACACTCAGTACTGTATTATGTGGAGGAAGTGCCCTTTTCCTGACACCCAGCRTCAGGAAAATACAGATATGGAACTAATTCTGTTCTGGAGAAAGATATCTGGAGGAGGGATGGAGCAACAAATTTAGACCTCTTTTGCAAGCAATGCAAACAGTGCAAAGAACAGAGTCCAAGTGCTCTCGACTACCAGCCTCAGTCCTTTCCATTGCGACCCCAAATAAGTTATCTTTTCAAAAGAGAACACAGGATTCTAGACAGCTTTTAAGTAACCACTTAGAAGCCTTAAAGTTAATCCTTCTTAAAGCCAACACTGCTCATTTTAAAGCATGTATTATTTAAAAGCAGTATCTCACCCTAAAGTAATCACTTTAGGTGATTACTTAAATTCATAGTTTGAGAGCACTAAAATAAAAAAATCAAATATTCATCAGTCCTCATGGACATTAGACAAGCAAATCGTCCAGCTAGGTATAAATAAAAGTGATCAGTTAACCAAATTACTACTTAGTGCCTGAAAGCTGATTTGTGTGGCACCTGCTGTATTCATACCAGAAAGCAAATGGAAAAAGGGTAGAATACATACCATTTCCTATTATATTTACAAATAACAGAAAATGGCAGTTAAGTTGCTATTTTACATGCAGAGACATCATTTTGCCTGCTGATTAACCCGAGTGAACTGTAACAACAGTTGTAAGAGACAGAAAGGGACTTCCATTGCGCATAAGCTGTACGACAGAGCCTGGCTATAGAGCCCCGGGTCACGCGGATTTTGGAGTTCCTATGCAAGGACGTAAAAGGAATCAAGACAAACTGAACCAAGTTAAGAGGAGCTGAATACAGTGTGCGCTGCTACATGAGCCATGAGCTCTGCCGTAACAGCTGGCTAAGATGTGCACTGATAAGCGTATATACAGCTGTCTGAGCCCTACGCTACTGCCGGGCTGCGCCTGCGGTGCCTGATGCCGTTTCCTTTTCCAGGAAGAACCGCTGTTTCCTTAAGACAGCCCACGAGTGACCTGTCGCTACGAAGAACATCTGTCACTGTTACCGCTGACACTGCTGCGCTCAACTCGTGAAATATTTATTATTGACTGTTCAAAAGCTAGGACACCCAATCAACCAATTAAAAATATTTAACACTGTGATATGAACTGATAAAAGGACTTCAAAAGCAGCTTGAGAGCATGTGCTAACTCGCACTGCGCCCCTGCAGCACCTGCTTCAGGGTGACTCTTTTGCCAAGCTCAATAAAAGGACTCTGCATCTCATGTTTGTTTTGTTTTTGTAATTGTTCATATATATATATATATTTTTTTTAAGTGTGAATTAAAAATTTATATTCCGCAAATAACCTCGGTTTTCCTTGCGTCCTGTTAGCAAAGCGCATGTGAGCACACACGAGACGTTCCGAAYAGAAGTGCCGACTGCAAACTGGACTTCAGCCATTTGTCCCTCAACCTGGCAGGTGCAGGAGGCAGATCCTGCCTCCATCTCGCTGCCTTTCAGCTCCCGCAGCTGAGATCTTAGCAGGACTTCAAATAAAGGCCTCCAGGAAAGGGAGGAGGGAGCAACCCGAAAACAATACTGGCAGCRCTTTCACTATTCCAAATATATCAGGTGAAACGGGGAAGGAAAAAAATATTTAATTACTTTTTAAATACTTCTACTCAAATTTGCTTAAAGAAAATTCATACAGTGACTTTTTTCACTGAAATGCTTATTATTTTAAAACAATTTGATCAAAATCTGATTCTGATGAGAGGCACGTTAACTAGGAGGACTGACAGAAACAGAGCCGCTTTAGACTGGCAAATATGAACAGGTCTGGGACACCTGAATACAAATGCTGTTTTTCTTTGTCATACATAGAGTATTAGGACCCAAAAAGTCTGCTTAAAATGTAATACCACTGAGGAAAAAGCCCATCTGAGAGATACAAGCACAGTGTTTTTAAAATTTAATACAGAAAATCTATTTGATATTTATTAAACTTAGTTTCTCCAGTTACAGTTTTGCATTGTACAAAGCATTTTAATGACACAGTAGTTAAAAAGATCTTTACAAATTGAAATGTGATACCCTTTTCTCCAAATATTTTAATTGCCATAAATTTGTTTAAAAATACACATTAAACGCATGTTTCAGACACTAAACTTTCTATAATCTCAATACCACAAAATACATAGAATATACTATACAGATGTGGAAAAAATCTAGTTAGTATATAATACTTTGCTCACCATTAACAGCTTTATTACGTGAAATGCACATACTGACTTAGAAATCCTAATTTGGAGCCCCAAAGTACCCTTTGAAATTTCAAATGTATTGCAACAAATAAAATCACAGTTTTTTTTTTTAGGTTTTGGTTGAAGACAGATGCCTAAATATTTTGATAGAAACAAAATGTAACACATGGACTTGTCATGTACAAAGCATAAACAGAGACATCCCATTAGTTACTAACAGTACCTTTCTGTATGATTAATAAGGGCTTCATTTATAAGTGACAGCTTAAAAGTTACCTTCCCCCACCCCCAAACCCTCCCCAAAAGAAAAACCCTTCTTCACCAAATAATAATTTCAAATAAGATAAAGGATTTTTAATAAATATATAAGCACTTTATCCTCCATATACAAAATTTCTTAAAACAATTTAAAAGGGGGACCAGATACAAATGTCAGTAACTGTGCTTGCAAAAGTCATGCCTGGTCCTTAGAGTTGAGTTTTCAGATGTATAATGCCAACGCAGCCAAAACCAGAGGCTGCAGAAGTACTGCGCACCCAACGGTCTCATGTCTTCGGGTTGCATATAAAAACTGAAGCGCGGGAACACTGCATTCCGGTTTGCCCGTATCAGCTCCGTTAGCAAATGTGGACAGTTACAACAGGAATGGATACATTTCTATTACGTTTCCAGGTGAAATTAAAATAGGTAAAGCATTTACATAAAGATAGCCTATATAAACTCCATGCTGCGACACAGCATTTCAGATTGCTCAGCATAGTGTGTTCGGTGGAAACTCGGCTGAGCATCGGCAGAGAGCAGAGCTGCTGCTCCGCCGCGCTCACGCCGAGGCAAGAACTGATTTACTTTATAGCTAACCCTCCCCTCCCTGCCCCCCCCCCAACACTGCTATATTCAAATGGCATCAGAGACCAATTCCTTCAAAACTAATGGAGTTCGACATACAACATGATTCCCTGATTGTTTGAGCTTACAAAACTTCCGTGCTTGGGAAATGCGTCTCCTGGAATAGGTCTGTATTTGTCTGAGTTGGCTAGCGAAAGCTTTGGCTACTCTTTATATTTAAAGATATCTAGCATTAACTTTGTTGCTTGGAAATACACAGTTTTCCATAACACTGATTCATTAGACAAAGCAATTTTAAACCCTGACCAAAATATTTGTCAGGAATCTAACAATTTGGAAGTTGCTTACTCCCCAATGGGTAATTCAAACTTGACTTGCTCAGGCCCTTTTGTATCTGCCTTAATATAAACACTGCAGTGACAGTAAATATCTGTTAGGTAAATGAAATATTAAATACAGCAAAGGTAGTCTCTCTTTCCACTAGTTTCCCATTTTGGCAAACTACATAATTATCTGCCTACGGCTTTATTTTACTTGCCCCAGGCAAGCACTACATTATTCTCATAAAGTACTGACTCTCTGTATGTCRGGGCCATTCATAAATACATTTCAGGGCATTTTTTGTTAGCACAGCAATCAAGCCTCAGCAATCTAAAGGAATATACATTGCACTCCTGTATAATATGCAAGATCTATCACCAATAAGATGGTGATTCAGCACTCAATAAATAATATATCAATATAGTCAGTTGCACCATAATCTAAAAACAAGTATAACATATACTTTGGACAGACTGAGTTCATATATATATACATATATATTAAAAGACACATACAATACAAATTGCATACTGCCGTCAAAAGCCAAGAAGAGCCATCCATATGCTCTGCTTTATGGCTAATAGTTTCAAATCAAAATAAAAGTCTTGGGCTGTTTTACTCTGGTGTCCTGAAGATTTGCTTATAATTATAAATGGTTGCACCTTATCACCTAGGAACCCGCAAGTTTGACAGCAAAATCGAATAATATTGATATCTGAGCAAGCCTAGTCTGATTAAGCCATTTTTAAGATTCACCAACTGGGGCTGCATTCAGTGAGGGAATTAAAATCACAACGCTGATATGTATTTCACATACAAACACCTAGGGAATCGTTTAGGAAGCCAGGAGTTCGGGATTCCCTCATCGCGAGTCACTCGCGCGGCTCGCGTTAGCGCTCAAGCGACACGCTGCCGCTTCCACTGCTGCTGTTCAGACGTAAGAAAGGCAGGTTTAGACCGTTAGCCTGCGTCTCGACAGAGGGATGGAGGCTGAGTGTCTGCATTTTGTTTCAGCTATGAAATCTGACAAAGTACATAACTTTTCTCTCCGTAACAGCGGTAAATCCCAAGTTAGATATGCTTTGGATCTGTCCAATTTAAGTTTTTCTGTTTGAAATAGCCACAGATGAGTAAGGCATTTCTTTTCAATTAGAAAGACCACCGCATATCTCCCACACAGATAGGAAACCTGGGACAGCACTCTAGAGGATATTTTATTATAGAGTATACTGTTTAGGTGGGACACTTTCAACCAGTTCAGGTCCATGGTTTTAGACTGTTAGAAGTCTTCTGGTCACCTGAAGACAATTTTTTAAGATCCACTGATCTAGGGATAAGCGATACATTTTTAAGAGACCAATTTTGTATGACACCAAAAGGTATTTGTGGGACTCTAGTTAAGGAAAAAAAATTCCCAGAGATGAGACCATTCCTGCTTACAGCAATGGTACCTGTGCACAAAGGAGCAAGCCAAAAAACAGCCATGCTGGCTAGTGCAGCACTACACAAAAAATAAACTATGAATGCAACTTCTAAGAAGGTATTTTTACATAGCRTCAAAAGTGTGCTAGGCACTTTAGAGTATTAAAGAAAAAATAGTTGACAGTGTCCCATTAACCAAGATGCAGAGTTCGAGGGTACAGAGTTCTGTCTTGAACAGCAAACACTAAAAGAAACGTGATCTTGCACAGTGATTCAATAGAAAGGATGCTCCGGCAGACCTGAACAGTAAAGTAAGTTCGGCTATAATGAAAAAAGTCACAGGTCTGTTAACTATGTATCAATTTGTACGTAGCAAAGCTTTTCTGGAAGTACAAAACAAGTTGGAACGCAAAGGAAGCTCTACGAATATGCAGCTACCTTTTAGTAGGTTACTAATTTGCAAAACTCCTAAACTCTTAAAGCCCATAGGACATACTGCAGTACTAAGGAGCGTAGAATTCTATTCCTTCTTTCGAGGTCGCCATCATTTTGGCACTTAACTACAACTACACAAAAAATTTAGTGCAATAATTTTCCTGAACATGCACGTTCATATCTGGTACAGAATAAAGGGTTAAATGGGAGATAAAACAAAGCAGCATTCCACAATCTCACTCGAACGTGTTCAGAGTTTGACTCTTCAGAAGGAGATCACTGCAATAGGAGTCAGCTCGTTTGACAGACGCTAGTACTTTTGAAAAGGAAATGGAATTTTACCAAAGTACTGCAGAAGACCACTGCATACAGTATACCTGGTCCTGCTGTAAAACATCTTGTAAACAGTTCATAAAATCTTCATCTAAAAGTAAGGCATAAGGCACACCAGACATGTTAGGGGCACTAAGCAATACTGAAAGCAGTAGCATTTTAAACCTTTTACTCAGACAAGCACCTTATGTGGAAAGGTACTTTGGTTTGCACATTTTCAGAGCAGTCAGCTGCAACTCCACAAACCGCTTCTGTTGCACCAAGCCGCTTCCTCTAAGGGGAATATTCTGCTCCGCCAAACGTATCAAACATTAACGGGACCTTCATTAACATGGGGTAAATGCAAGTTGTAAATCCATTCCGTTCTGCACCAGAACGGTCAGACAACTTCCCTGTAATAGCAGGTGTGCTCCCCACCCCACGATGGCTGTTGCACTGTCAAGCTGTAGTGTCCATTAACTATCAGACCCGAAAGGAAAAAATGGACCTCGGTTTCTACTCAAGATTCCTGGTTTCTCAGTCAATGCAAAAGATACAAAGAACAGTTCTGGTAGGAATTCAACTGCTGTTGGTTTTTTAACCATAAAGTTGACTGATTTTGTAAGTATCAAAATAATGACAAGCAAGGAAACAAAACTTATTTTAAATGAAGAGATACAAAAAAGCACAAGATTGTCCGTTTCAGAAACCTTTCCTGTATGCGCCGCACCGCTCAGACTGCAGTCCATTCCTACACCATTACTTTGATAATACATTAAATGCAAATTACTGTAATGTTTTGTGATTGTTATAGTGTTAACTGATGTTTTGAAACTGCCTTGAAAACAACCCAAGTCAGATCCAATTAAATATTTTTCCATATAAATTTCTTTATAATTCATTTAAATGAAGTATCTTAATACGTAGAAGAATATCTGGAACTTTTCTATTTAGTACAAATTCTGCAATAATAAATCTGTAGTTGTCATTTATTAGTTGACTCGTAGGCATTAGGCATGAGAAGTATGGTGTCCCTACGCTTGAGAACCTATCAACCCTATTTTCTTGTACAGGCTCTACCACAAGACATTACAGAGTAACAAAGCTCACAAAGTACTTAAATAAAGTGTCTACGTTTAATTTCTGCTAAGTACTTGAAAGGGTAAATTCAGTGAAAAAATAGCTAAAACTGCCCCAAATTGGGCTTTTCAAAATTAAAAAAAGAATTAAAATAAATAGGATTTAAACTGACTAGTTATGTATTATGACTGGAATTCCAATGATCTATCCATGATAGATCAACAAAACTACATCTTTTATATGTAGCAAATTTTAAAATATTTAAATAACTTAAAACGGGAATACTGAAGAAGTCCATTAACCAGATGATTTGGGATTAAAACACAAAACAAATGAGGATGGGAGACGCGAAAGCATTCCTTGCTCTTAGTGTCAACTAAGCAATGTGTTATGGCAGTCTTCCTTATTGACATGACACAGTGTTGTGGAGATAAATCAGAGGCAGCGAGAAAAACATGTTCTATTTTCCATTCCTTCAGTTCAGAATATCACTTGGCATCCAGGCGCAACCAATGTAATCCCTGACGGGTGTAACGCACTAGGTCTGTCATGATGCTTGAATTAAAAACCAGAGGGCCCATAACTTTATCCAGTTCAGCAAAGAACTCTAAAATAACAAAAACACAGATTAAACTCTGCACACGTTCTTTCACATTGTCTGCTCTGCTGAAAATACCATGCTAGAAAATCCCAGTCTTTTCAGCACGAATCTTTCAGGTTAAGACAAATGGAAGAAATGCATGATGGCAGAATGATGGAATAATAATAATAATAGTAAAATATATATATATAAAGGTTCTTTCTAGTTGACATTATTATCCTTTTGCAGCAGGCTAGTTGATAATAATAATTAGACTAAGGTTATACTGTTGTGAAGTCTTCTTGGCATTCTCTCTCAAACATGCATATTCCCTTAAAATAAGAATTTCGGAAACGGAAGTGTACTGAGTTCATCTTAGTATACTGAACAACTTGCAGGAAAYGTAACAAAGTTTTCTTCATGCATAACCAGTAAGGAAACATTGCATCTCCACCACCACCTTAGTGAACAAGACAATGAGCMCAGGTTGTCACCGTAAATGAAGGCATAACTTCCAGCTTTCCTTTGCAGAGCACCCACTTAAGCATCCTGTGCACTCTTAACTGTCCTTCCAAAATTCAAAACCTATCAGCATTTCGGTACAATTTGGTACGCCTGATTTTATAACCYGCCTGTGCCAAACCTTACCTTTCTGTTCTTTAGACAGCTGTTCGGCTTGGTCCCAGATTTCAGTGGCGTAGAGGAAGTTGGAYGTAACTTGGACATAGCTGGCTGCCATCTGATGGATCCTCTGGGGGATCGTCACCGAAGACCCACTCCCTGAAGGGTTGGCTGCCCCGGAAGAGTAATTTCCTGAATTCCCTGGAGACAGCTTTGGAGACACTGGAGACGGCATACCAACAGGCTTGCTGCTTATTGAAAGAAAAGCATTGAAATTTGTAAAACGTGTGCTTATGTACTTCAGCTGTATCATGCTGTAAGATCAATACTCTTTAAGACCTCAATCTCCACATCTCGGAACGTGAAATGCTAAACCATTCCCACTTTACRCAACAAGAAGTCAGGATTTGCCCTGCAACAAATGAAACGCATGAGCTTTAACTGCTAAGGATCCTCCCGCCGTTGTGCTTTGACCTCGTAACCAAACCTCACCACCAAACCTCTTCACCTTTTAATTAAACACAATTTTAAATTCATTGTTTAATTAAATTAAATCTTAAATAATAATAGAAGAAAAACACAAATCACAACTAAATTCTAACTACACTGCCATAATATTTCACTTTTCGATAACATAGGAGAAATCTGAAATCATCTCCTAGAATTCTGAAGTTTGATAGACTAACCTATCAAAGGTCTAGTCTCACATTTTAAATAGCGGAAGTAAATTGCTATCCTATGGAACAGACGACCCTGTAAGTGCCTGCAGTCATCTGAGCTTGCAGCACCTTAACAAATCTACTGTTCTGAGGGGAAAAAGCAGCACATAAAACAACAAAACTCACTGAGACAGGTGACGTGTGTGTTAATGCCGCACACCCTGCTTTGCAGCGAGGAGTTGCCTGACAAACTCTTTGGAGCACTACCATAAACAGCCGTCCTCCAAAGCTTTTATCAGAAGCATTACATGAACAACTCGCTCAAAATCTAGACCGGGAATTAGCTAACAACCACCCCCACTCTAATGAGTGCAAAGCTACTCTTTGACCACCTCAGGCACACAGCTGATGCAGAAAGCTGACTGTAAGTTGAGAAATAGGTAACAGATTTTGCTACTTACCTTCCCATGCCAGGTGATGGTGCTTGAGAATTGTTATAGGAATTCTGTTTGGGGAAAAATAAATTCATCACCTGATTTATGTTTATATTTAACTGGTTATCACCAGTAGTGCTAAACAAATGAGTTTGTCTCTCTCTTTTTTTTAAATAACCAAAATTCTGAATAATATGAATCAAAGTACTTTCTAATTTGGGAAAATATGACAGCTAAGACACAGAATAAGTGATTAGCTTAGCAACACAAAACAGGCCAATAAAGACGCGTAGGATTAGAGTAGCTCTTTGTTCTAACCATTTACATTAGACCCTGTTGTCTCTTAGGACAACAGTTAATTTTTTCAGCCCATTAATGGGAAGAAATCTGTTATCACTGGCATTGAACAATTAAAGGGGTCTGCTGAAACTCAGAATCAGGCATTTTAGAAGCCTGTTTTCCCTCAATACTGAGAGCTGGAATTTTCAGAGAAACCCAATGGCAWTAGCTACCAACTCCCAACTGCTTCTTTGAAAGTCTCAGTTGAGATTCAGAACTGAGTAACATTACAGAAGTATCATGACTGGCTTTCTCATCTGCAACACCTTAATTCAAATAAATAAATTCAAAGAAGGTCTCTTGGTCTCCTTTCCCTGAGAGCACTTTTAAATCAGTTGTAGAGGAATTTAGATAAATTCACAAAAATAAATTTGAATGGCCCACTGCAAACAAGAAAAATTCAGAAAGACCAATATGGTTGTGAATTAGAAGTTGACTCTGATGCCGGCTTTTGCAAAGGTTGGACAGCTGCACGTAAAGTACCCCTAGACACTGAATTCCCTTAAGCTTAAACAAGAAAGTAAAGGTTCAGCTTTGTTATACCTGCAGCAAGAAAAGTGTTTTTAATTCCCCTTCAAGCCTACCAAGTTACTCATTTATTAAGGCAGGCAAAAGCTAGATCAAATAATGAATGCAGAGCTATTGTGCTAGGACCGGCAGGGTTACGACACTAGTCATGCTGTCTCTTCCCAGCTTTAAACTACTCAACTTGAGCAAACTTTCAAGGTCCCAGTTTCAAATGGGGTAGATACCAGAAGTTCATATGCAGCAGTGTGAAAATTGGATAAAGGAATTCTGAGTGATGTGGAGCTTCAACTTTAATAGTTTTTAATATTATAAGAATATATATATGCAATTACCTTAAGATGTTCAGTCAGAGTTTTAGAATATTTCAATGCACTTTCCTTCTTCAGTTTGAAAAGCCTTAGGTATAGAAGAGACTGGCACCGAAGACTGACCAAAAACAGAAGAGCAAAACATTCACAATTAAGTCAAGGTTACCACTGCTCAGTGAAGTTCCAAAAATCTAGCCGCTGTGTGTTTAAAGCTTTCTCTCCCARCTCTGAAAATCCAACTCTCTAGTCATAACCTTTTCAAAAATCCGTAACAACCTTTAACTTGTCAAGGAAGTAGGTAGCTTTGTGCCTTAGGCTGAAACTATCGCCATCAGTGATTTTGCTGATATAACTAGCCCAGCTCTGAATTCAGGAGACAACACTGTTACTTCCTAGACAAGAGCTTCATTTATCCTTTGCTCATGTCGCGACACACTGAGTCTGCTGTATTCTCCATGTCTTCCCCTTTCTTTCCCACCTGACACTAAATTGGATCTGGTCCGCTACCTGCTACAGTGGTTTCTATAACCTAGAGGGCTAGCGGTGATTCTTTAGAGTAAATCCAAATTTTGAACTATCGGTGGGTGAACACATGGTAGATCCTTTAGGACCCTCATCCTTTCTGCTGTTACTCCATTCAAATTTAAGAACGCAGTTTAGTTTCAAGTGCGTCTTTCCAAGAAAAAGTTTTAAATCACAGCTATAAATTAATTCAAATGAATACCAACACATGCTGACATTTCTATTTCTTAAAAACAAACAAACAAAAAAGCCCACAAAACCAGAAAACAGTCAGATAGTTAATGCAACCATGATGCTTTTCAAAAGGTTTAGGTCACCAAAGCAACAGCCCAACATCAGCTGAATACACAACTAATTCAGTAGTAACCAGTTATTTCTGAATATTACAATTTTCAAAGACAGAAAACAGAAAGCCACAGATAACTTGCTCAGTCATAATTTTACCAAAACATTAAAGAGGATAAAAGGTCAAAAGACCTTCTAGTCACTTAACGAGCTTGTTGCATCAACACTGCAACAGATATCACATCAATGAAATCATATTCTAAAATAAAAGCACTAACCAACATAATATCGGGAAAAATTGACAAAGTGAAAGATTAAGTAATCTCCTTAATTCAGACTTGTCCCAAGTTATCACCATCTCCTCTTCCCCAATTTACAGTGGTCAGATATATAGTATTAACCTACTTTACACACAGCTAAAAGGAAAACTCATATATTTGATTCAGAAACACCTGAGAACTCAATGTAATACAACATTTAACTGAGATAATCTAATCAGCACATTGTATTTATACCAGAACACACATACCAGAGCACTGCTAGCCTTTTATCCGCAGCCGTAGCATCTGGTGCCAAGTAATTCTTCAGTTTCATAGTGTATCTACATGCAAAGACATCACGTAAACAAAAACTAAAGCATTACACTATCTTTTATTAATCACCATCACACACACAAGTTCTTACAAATTTCTAGTTTCAATTGTCTTCCATTTCAGGAATCTTTCTCAGACCCCAAACAAAATGCTGAGGAGATAATAATTAGAGTAATTTTGCTTTTCATGTGTTACACTTTTTAGAAAGACCTCAAGAACCTTAGATGGAAGGATCTCAAACAAGTCTCCACAACCGAAACAAAAGGGTGAATGAACCAGTTTTACTCATGAATGATAAGAGATTTCAAAAGTTGGTGGCAAAATATAGTAAAATTTAGAAGCTCTATTTTCCAAGAATCTTTCCCAACCACTTGAATTTTGTATATGCTTTACAATGCTTACTTGATTAATTCCACAGTTTCTGAATACATAGGGAACGGGGACTTGGATTCCTGAGCATTTTTCTCCAATGCATTCCCACACTCAATGAACGACACTACAGCATCTAGGTAGTATACAGCTTTCTCAAACCTGTCAGACTGAGGAGAATGAAAAAATTCGTAAGAACAAAAAGTAGAGAGAAATACAAGAAAGCTCCAGTACCAAAGGGCAGCAAAATGACAAAAGCAGTAAACCAAATCCAGTATAATGTTCAAACATTGGATAAATATTGGAGATCTACTTGCCAACGCATCTGCATTATGCTTTAACTTCTTTGCTTCTTGTAAATAATGATCAGCTGAGTAAGTCCTGCAACAGAAGACACAAATTCATGGGCTTGGCACCACCCATACTGCATGTCCTTTTATGACTTAGGTTTCTTGATCTTTATTTTTTTTCCTTCTACCTCAAGTTACAGGAGCTACAGTATAATAAATCTTGTTTAATAGTTTAATTTAGTAATTGTCTTGTTTCAGGTAATTCAAAAGAATATTTCAAGTAAGTTGATAAAGATTTGGGTAAATTTATTGCATTTGATAATCAAGCAAACCAAATAATTAGCCAACAGCAAGGAAGGAAAGAAAAATGAAACAAAAAAATGTGAGGACAAATTAATCCAGTGCCTCCAGGGCTGGCATTAATGTGGATGTGAAATATTTAAAAACAATAGTAATAATCGAGATTCATTCAGATGTTAATTGCTAATGCTTAGCCATCCAAGACAATCAATGGTGACTCTCATGACTTGATTAGCAGTAGGTACTCACAGAAGTGTAATTACACATTTCAATATATTAATGCAATACCTACAAGTTCATTGACTAGAGTTCAAAATAAATTCTCCCATCCATGCTATTTTACTAGGCTAAGAATTAAAGATACTTGAAATCAGCATTTTTAAGTTAACTGCCTTCAAAACACACTGTTCTTGATTTCAAAAATTATAATATAAAATTATATAAAATTGTATATATAAATAGAATATAAAATTCTGATTACAATACAAAATGACAAATCCCTGAAACCTATTTCATCTTAAATGATCGATAGTGTTCTCTAATCAAATTCACTTGACTCAGTTTTTGTTTAGGAATAACTATCAGGATAAAAACCACTGACCAACTGGGTTTCCCATTTCCAAACAGCTCTTAACCAGGAAGTTACTTTTGCTTACTGGAATGACCATAATTTTATCCCTAAAGAGAGTTTAAAGACAAATTAAAGGGAAAAGCTTTAAGAGAAAGAATTGTGTTAAGATTTGAATTAATTGGTAAAAGTGAAACTTGAAGTCTGCACAAGACAGCAAAATATTTGTACTAAATATTTGTTTTACGTTCTTTTCAAGAGATTTGCTTTGACAGCGCAGGATTAAATCACATACAACTCTTGTGAGTTAGCAACTTCAAAAACAGATGCTCCTCTCTCTAATGAATGACAACAGCCACTGACTCTAGAAGCAGCCTGTTCTGCTTAAGAGCACAGGCAGACAGCTAGCAGCAATGTCCTGGTAGGGTGAAATAAGCCCATCAGCATTTCAAAAACCGGAGCAACCCTGGTCTATTCAAGTCCCCTGCTTGGTCTTTTCATGCCCTGCAGGAACGCCCAAGGAGAGCTACAGTTCCTTTGCAAGGACTGCACTGCTTGCCAAGCGAATGACGCACAGAGCGGTCGGACAAGCACATCACTACAGGAACAACAGGCAGCTCTGCAGAGCATAACGTTGTACTTAACATCTTCCGCGAGGCAAAAGGACAACTCTTGTCCACGCAGACCTGGCTGCGCTATGAGATTAAAGTCCCCGTGAAGAGAAAGGTGCAAGAGAGGCACATTCTACTGTTCTCACCTGTCATCAAAAACAAGCTTTGCTCTTCGTGACTTTGAACTTTCCGTTGATGGAGTAGACACAGGAGGACAGTTTGATGAACTGTTCAGAATCTTTTCCTGAAAGGAAAATTATTGCCAAATAATAAATTTAAAGAACAGTTAAATCTTTTTTGTTTTCAAGAAAAGTATTTGTTGTATAAACTTCTCCCATGACATCACACATTACATGCAATAAGGTCAGTTCTGCAGCTGCTTTAGCTGCCATTCACCATAGACAACAACCTAGCCTCCAGAAGTCTTTCACTTCAGTAGTGCTCTCAATGCACGCTGGTGCAGAGGAAGACACACAAGCTATAATCAAGCCCCTAGCTCTAATACACCAAAAGATCTCCATTAGAGGAAAGAATGAAGCCAAGGCTTCCTAGATGTATTTCTGAACTCCACTTCAATCTCCCACGTTGTTGTTTCTGGCTAAATCCCGTTTTTCCAGTCTTACACTTTTTGTTGAATGCCTTTGCCTTGGAAAGACTAATATTTCAGAAGGATAAGGATAGTCTTCAGGCAAAAATATTAATTGCCTTCACAACACACTATTCTTGCTCCCCCAAATTATACATGAATCATAAGTGGATCAGTTCTCAGTAGCTAGAGTATAAAACATCATCTCCCCAGCTTCACATGTGTTTTCAGCTCTCTTGGTTTATCATGGCCTAAGGGCATCTATATAGATGTATTTCACAACCTACATTTATCAAATTGTTGCTAATTAGAAGGATCCTTGAGTTTTAAGTAGCAGATTTTCACAGCAATGTATTGTCTACCATTACAACATAGAAACAATAGCGAAACTTTCAGTGGAACACAGGAAGAGTATATTACTTTAAGAAAGGGGTGACTAAGCATAGCTTAAGTATAAAAACATAAAGATCACACATTAACAACTGGCTTAGGGATGGTCCTATGCTGATGAATAAGAAAGGCCAGAGAAGCAGTTTGTAATGTAAATTCACTATCTTCAGGCTTCCTGAAAGTGTCTTATGCAGACACCGATACAGGCAACCCTGCCAGGCTTATAAAATCTCATGATACTGGCATCTAAAATAATACAGCATGCCTCCTAGTGCAGATATTTCACTAACTCCACCTCAATGACTAAGTTACTTTCTGGCATTGGTAAGGTCTACTTGTTGCTTTAATTCTCCCCCAAATCAGTTATCCCTCCTGATCATTTTTAGACTTCTAAAGTTTCAGAGATTGCAGATCCAAGTAGCRAGGTCTGCAGTTGATTAAACCGCTGCAAAGCACAATCACATCCCACGTCGTAGGCTTCGGGCCTTTCCTGCAGAACACTTGGAGCAAGATGACACCAACCCCTTCAGTACACTTCGGAATCACAAAGACAAAGGTGAAATCCATCCAAGCTAAACATATTATGCTCCAACAACTGGCTATACAATAGAAAATGTTCATCTTAGGTGTTTGATAATACACTTTAAATGTTAGATGTCCTCCTATGCTAACCTCTGTCCAGTAATACATGTTTACATACTGATGAAAAGGCACAGCATTACAAATTAGTGACCTAGAAGTACCATCCCTGCAATACTTTTAAATACATCAACTAAATATCTTCCTAAGCTAAATTTCTTAAAAAAGTTTTCCGCATCATCTTTATAACCATGTTTTCTCCCCTCCAGCCACAGAGAACTCCTTATATTCCTCAGCTGGAGTTAAAAGAATCTTTCTGGGGCTCCTGGTCCCAACATGTCATCAAATTAGATCTGTAGCTTCATGGAGAAGTGCTAGCACTGAACATGGACCAAGCCACTGCTCTCCTTAAATTCAGAACAAGACCCCTTTTTGCTCCAATAAGAGAAAAGTGACCTCAATTGTTCCATTTACTTTTGTGTAAACAGCTTTCTAGTGACATTTCCTACAAACGGATTAATCAATTAATAAGCCCTATCTGCAGTCAAAGGAATACTAATCACATTTCACTAGTTAACATAAGCATTTGGAAGGGTTAAGCACTAGTATTCCACAACTTTCCCAAGTTATTTTCTAATTTATTGACTTCTAAGGTACTTCAGCACTAYGACATGAAGAAATGTACATCTAAAGCAAATTACATTTTAACTTGAACTGCAAATTATTGTTTAGATCACGCTGAGCACCTCAAACTGCAAATCAAAAAAACAAGCATAAAGCATTTACAGAATAAACCTTTTACCTTGGCTTCTTTAGCATTGCTAGAACCCTTCCCCTCTGTCTTCTTTTGTTTAGAAGATGAGTTGCTTTTACTGCCACTGCTACTCTCCTTATTAACATTGCTGCTAGACTTTAAGGATGACGACTGACTGACTGTCCTCTTCCGGGACCCATGTTCTTGCTTGGGATCTTTCTGAAGGACCGGGGCAGCAGGAGAAGGCAGTAAATCCTTCTCTTTAACAGCACTTGGCTTTGAAGACCTGGACAAAATGAATAAATACAGTTTTTTCAAAATAATAGGCAAGATTTTATTAGACCTAGCAAATCAGATTTGGAGAAAGAGAAAGAGAATAATTATCTCAATGACTAGATTTTACAAAGCCAGATTAAATTCATTTTACTTGTTCTGACCTGAAAATGCAGTAGACAAGTTCTAACCATAAAACCACATCCCTACAAAAGTTCTTAAAAACAAACAAAAAAAAACCCCACACACCCTAAACACAGCATAAGAAACTAATGCCAACGTTAGCGCCAGCCTGACTATTGCAGACAAGTCAGCTTGGCAGCTCGGAAGAAAAATGGTCCAGACAAGTGTTCTCTGGAACCCAAGGAAACTGGAAGACTATCTCAACTTAGCTGTCTAGTACACTCCTCCCTTGACTGCTGAGGACTGCTATTGGCTATTGCTGGCTTCCCACTTGACAGAGTAAGGTGCTTGGAATAAGTATTTATACATAACATTTTAATAAAATTCTTTTGTTTCATGTAGTTAAGTGTCTTTCAGATAAATGCACTAGCAATCAAGCAAATACCAGGAATAAGAAAAAAAACTACAATCAAGATAGAAACCCATCCACTTGTTTTACACCTGTTTTGGAAATCTGAACTGTTTTCCAACATAAAATAAGAAAGAGTTTAATTCAGAACGAGCAAACAAGACTTCTAGGATCTGACATGCTGCAGCTTCTCGCACATTATTTTGTAATTATTCATTGTACAGGAATATTTTCCATGACATAATTGTACCAGTTTTCAGTTGTTTGATCTGAAATAGTAAAGAGTTTGAGAAGGCAGTAGAGAAAAGCTTCATCCTTCCCGTCGATTAACACTGACCGAAAGATAAGTCAAACAGAAGCATACAAATTATTACAAAAAGCATGGAAAATGAGAGCGAGAACATAAAAGTAAAAGGGTATTAAACAATGTTACTGTTTAGTCAATTCTATATTATTTTGCATTTGTGTCACTCACGCTTTTCTTTAGCTAATTAGTCAAGCAAATCTGAGGCTAAATCCATGGATCCAGATCTTAACCTCATCAGCTTCCCAAACAATGCCAGTCACGTAACTTTTTCTCAGTTTACATACTTGCTGAATGGAGAATCACCGGACTGGGTTAAATAAAAAGTGCAGGTTTTTGCAAAATCAGAGAAAAAACATATTTTCCATGATATGCCAACTCTTCGCACTAGGGCTTATATTACTGTTGTTAATTAAAACAACCGTCCTTGGACAATTTTTTTGGTCCTGGAAATGCATTTCCACCAATTACTGGTGGAAACTTTGAAGTTAAACAGTCTCAAAAATAAGCATTAATGAAATTTAACCTGTTGATTAATAAGGAGGAGACACTTGGGGTGGGGAGGAGGAGATGGACATCCATGTTCTCCTTGACCACACTGAGCCCCCAGCACTGAAAACACAGCCAAGATTCCTGAAGATACTCACTCCCTACTGCTAGAAGTCTTGTGTCCTGACGAAGCTTTTTCTTCCAGTTTTGTTTTCTTGCTTTCACTGGCTCTGTTTTCATCCTCATTCTGAATAAAACAAACAAGAAATACATACAGGCAAACTTGYATGTTTACAGCTTCACTGACTGGGGTAACGTTTAACATTTAAGAGAATTAACTCGGTAGGCTTTTCGCAGTGTACAGAATAATATCCGTACAGACCACAAAAACATTCCCTAAAGCACCGAGTCCATATCAGTACTTGACCAGACCCTGATCTTGGAACATAACGAGAAACTAAGCATGGCTGGTAAACYGTCAACCTGCGTAAAAGAGGTGGCAACCAGGTTGTTCATTTTAACACAGACATATCACCATGAGACACCAGAAAAATCTGCCTAAGGCTTCAGTAAGAAATCAGGAGGCAGATTTTATGTTGGGAAGCCCCCCAGAGCAAGGGCCTTATGAATCCTGGAAGAGGTAAAAAGACTGCAAGACTAAAAAGGTAAGTTCAGAAATGTAGAAGACTAGGTCTTTAACATAAATTTAATTCTAAAGTCAAAGTGCTTTGAAGGTGAATTTCTAAACTGTTTTCAACATGCACTGGAAGTAGAAACAATAAATTAAATGGAAAATAGGGCCTCATACTATAAGTCACCTGGTAACATAACCCAGATTCAAAACCAAAAGGTTTCATTTTTGTCACACTGACATTGCAACCCTGCACGCCACGATCAAGGACACATTAGCAAATAATGTTTAGAAATCAAGTGGTGACAGAGTTGCGTAACTTCACACAGCACCCGCAAATCTAAAAACCGGAGGGGTGAGGGAAAGGGTGTTTCTTCTTTAGTTGCTTCATGAACAGGCTTGCACCTCCTGCGGACTGCACCAACAAGCACCCGAGCACGCTGGGGATTCACACTGATGAACCACCAGACTGTCTGCAGGGATAAAGCCTAAATTGAATTGGTCTTTCCAAAGCCTTCTTTTTCAGGGGTAAGAGCACAGATCTTTAATGCTATAACTCCAAATGTGAATTGGAAGGCATAACTGGTCAAAGGAATAGAAGCCACTGTATTCAGAGCCACTGGAGCATGTGAGTGCATTCCCATGAATATTAGGAATTATACAGTAACACTTACAAAAAATAATTAGCCATTGTTCCTACTGGTCAGAGTTATTCCCGTTTTTATTATTAAAAAAAAAAAAAAAAGCCCATGCCTCCTTGCTTAATTTCCTTACCCAGAGAAAGAAAAAGGAACCTTAGCTAGGAATAGTACAGAAGAAATCCTTGTTTGCAGTTACATGTCAAGTCTCCTAGACAATACCAACTCCCCGAAAGTGATCAAGTTTACTTAGATTGCTCAGTACAAAAACTGGATTAACTAAAACTGCTGTCTCCTCCAGAGTCAAATGACTCTCTGAATGATATCATCTTCTGACAACAAAATTTGTCTTACAATCACTGCCAAATCCCTGCCAAAACTAAAATTTCAGAATGAAATCCACATTAGCATGAACATTTTTTAAATCCCTGAAGCATGGCTTCACAGTCCTCATCTCATTTCATGGAAATCAGAAATATATCAAAACTCATCGCATCACTGAGCCCATCTTGCAGTCACAACAGGTTTGCTCCTTATATGAATTCTGTATTTTCTATTCAGCCCTTCTGAAGGCAATTTTAAAATCACAATACCAACTACTACTTACCAACTTTTCTTCCCAACGCTACTACTTCTGTTCAGCTCCCCCATTAACCCTCGCTATTTTACAGCCTTCTGGGATTCCTGCCTTTTTTAATAGTTGAAAAGATTTTTTTTAAAAAAAAAAAGATCTGAGAAGATAAAACACCATTATGAAGAATCACAGAATACCTATGTTCCCAGTAAAGCAGCACCCCTAAGGTTATGGTTTCTGCTGCCATGCCCCAGTCCCATTTCTGCCCCATCCCTTGTTCTGGCACTAGCTCTCATGCAATTGCATGATTCACTGCTTCAGGGCCCTGATCCAGCTGAAAACTGATTTCTTTTCAGCCAGGTGAGATTCTAGCTGGATCTGCTCCCTGAGCTGGCCTGCAGTGCAACAGGGACTAGGGCCAGATCAAGCAAAGGCATGACAGGGCAGGACTGTAGGACTCAAACTGGCTAAACATTGCTGTAGGCTAGGTAGAGCTGCAGGAGCTGGGCTGCTTCCATGAGCTCCGGCTGCAGCGCTAGCACTCCTACAGGCACAACCCTCTCCCTTCCCATCACTCCAAAAGAAAATCCCACTCATCCTTATTATAATGGCACAGGAATTATCATTCTGGTCTACACAAAACAGCTAATCAGAATCATCTCCTAAATTGCTCGGAGGAGTCACTGCATTGAGCCACGATCTGGGTTTCTGGACTATACAATTTATCTCAGCAGCAATCCACTAAGGGGTTGAGATAATAAACTTTTGTCTATAAAATTCATCACCTGCTTATGTTTCCTTTTGCCTTTTGTAGAATTTTTGTCAGATGGCTGCTTCTGAGATTCTCTTGCATGCTTCTCTGGCACACTTTTCTTTTCCGCTTTGGGTGCGTCAGCATCCTTGTAAGGCTTCCCTGGTATTCTGGATAAGAGGCTCAGGTCAATCTTCACAATAAGTGGGTACCTTTCATCAGGATCACTGAGTGGTGAAAGAAGTTCTTTCTCTTCCATAGGAGAGAACATTCTTTGCCGAAAAAAGCTGTCATCCTCCTCCATGGAAGATTTAACAGGAGTCCTATTGCTCTCAGAGTATTTGGGTGTTTGTGATGAAGGAGGCAGGCTCTCATTTTCATCTGAATCAGAGGATGAGGTATCTGTTTCTATGAATTCCCTGGATTTCTGGGCAGATTTGCTTGAAGCCTTATATTTCTTTTTCTCTATTGTAGGCCGAGGGGAAGATTTGGGCTCTTTCTTTATATTAGGTTTTCTGGAACCTTTTGTGGCTGCCTTATGCCTATTTGAAGGTATATTTGTTGCCATGTCTACTGGGGTTTCACTTTCTATTTTAAGACCCCCTCTAGGCTCTTCAACAGATGTCTTTTCTGCCTTCTTGGGCTGCTTTTTACCTACAGTCCTCCTCTGTGTTGAGCTGTCACTCTGGGCAGGTGATTTCTGCCTGCCACGACTGCTCTCTGAGCCCTTTTGGGTGGGTTTGGAATCTCGCCCTGGCGTAGAAGAAATAGAATCCTTAGATCCACTTTGATCAGTATATCCGCTTCCTGCCCCCTGGTCCCGTCCCTCTTTTTTGTAGCCTTGTGAGGATGGGATATTGCTGTCCACAGAAGAAGCTGGTGACACTTTATGTGGGTTAACTTTGTTCAACCAGTTATCCAGTTGCCACTTGTTTGTTGGTGGTGGCTCCGGCTAAAATCAAATAAGAAAAACCAGCATTAGATAGAAACGTGAAATATTTGTATCTTTTTCCCCAGGACAGCTGTATGTGCTGCATGGCAAAGCAAGAGGTACACCAAAACACCCGAGAGCAATAATGAGTGAAATGCAGCTTGCTGAATGTAAGGTATGAACAACAGTTCTCACTTTTTCTTCATCTCAGACCCTACCTCGGGGGATGCACTCTGTGATGGTTCATTAGCTTCGCTATCACTGGAACTGCTTTCACTTTCAGAGTCGGATCCTGAACTGCTTTCAGATCCACTATGGCTGCTCGAATCATCCCTAGAATTATCTGCTCCTTCACTGTTATGCTGTGAAGGTTCAGAATTACTGAAAACAAAAATAAAGAAAAATAAACAAACACTATCCAAGGCACAAATACATCCAGAAGTCCTTCCAGTAGCAGAAATAAAATCTAGTATTTTAATTAACATGAGAAAATTCAACATAACAGAACACAGTAACTACCCTGGAAACAAGTAACAGCCTTCCTGCTTTTTCTCCCCTTCCCCAGTTGGTTAGTATAATTTGTAGGGAATATGCTATTTAATCAATGATTAAATTTGAATCYCCTTTTGTTTTAAACACAAGACAAACATGGATTTTAGCAATGAGATCAAGTTCAGAGTGCCAACTGATTATCATCACTTTGTTTTCTATGCTGCAACCCACCAGGAATGCCTACCTTCCAGGTGTGCTCCTTGGCACCGTCTTATCACAGTCCTGTAATTAAGAAAAAGAATATGAAGCTTCTGGAAGTTACTTTAGAACTGTATATAATATTAAGTTGCAAAGTGTCAATTTAGAGCTTTTAAATTTTAAAATATTCAGCTTGAATAGCACCTTAACTCAGTACTTTGCAGCCATATACAAACATTTGTATTTTTCTTGTACAGAAAGAAAAATAAATCAGTTATCTTCCCCGAGTTTTCACCATAAACCTGCTATTTTCTGAGACCTATATATTCTAACTAGAGCTTTAGGAGTTCCCATTTCCTCTGCTCCATATCACCATGTTCCCATCTTTTTGAATCAGGCAATTCCAAGTTCTCCAGTGTGCTTCCTGAGATGCCCAGAGTACTATCATTTAACCAACTAAATACACTATCTCAAAGTTTTCCACATGAAAAATCAAGCACTTGAACTGGGAACAGAACAAAACAAAACAAAGAATGTGGACTGCTGCTTGGTAGCACAGACCCTACAGGTATTTTTAATTTAGCACTCAATGCCAATTCTGGGACACACTGCAGAAAGTTAATATTGACAAAGAGGAAGAACAGACTTCTCCATGAAAATAAAGGTGCTGCTATACCTCCAGTTGGAGAAAATGACTGGTACATACACGCAGTAGCCCTCATCATCGCAATCTCAGTCCCTTGTTACTAGCGCATGATCTTTAGCGAGCATGGCAGAATATGAAGGGTACTATTCTTGAATGGCAGGCCATTACATGCTTTTTAAAGTACATTCTATTTCCATATTATGTTCATAGAAAGTCCATTTGAAATAAATAAAAAACCAGAGTGTCCAGATACAAGTATGCTGTTTCCACAACACAGATAATTACAAACTACGTTTTGGAATACCTGAAGTTTACCTAAACCCCTGCTATTTGATTCTAATTTCTTAGTCATAAATTTCCTCTTGGAGTTTTGCTCCTCAGTTTGCTGTTGCAGTACTGAACACTGCTGAGGTACTCAACAGCGAATGTATTCACTACGTTTTTCTGAAACTTTGATATTTAAGGAACATACCTGCTCTCCATCGCTGTCTTCGCTACTGCTAAGTTTTAAGTCATCTTTCAACATACTAAGCAAAAGGGAGAAAGTGAGACAAGTTTTTCCACATACTTTAATTACTTTCAAAGCATCCGTCTATATTCCAACATACTATTGTTTACACTACCAAGTAGGCTGTGTGGGCAAAATCCACAGGAGACCATTCTAAAACATTTAACGTTTAAGAATGGTGAGTTAAGTCATTCTTTAGAGAAGAATAAGGATTTTAATATTTTGACTCATTAGTCCATTCTGTTAAATTTAGCAAGGAAATTTGACACCTTTTACTAATGCAGGATGGGATAAAATGTGTATGTTCACCTTCTCGCACACAGTGGCCAAGAATACTGCTTTCAATAAAGTTAAGGAAGGTAACACTAGTGGCTAATACTGTTTCCTGTCTTGTGAGAGCAGCGCAACTACTCTAAATTGTAATTTTTCTATTATTATTTGAAACCATAATTACTCTATTTATGCTATTAGTACATCCACATACTATTTCACAATGCTGAAAATGCATGAACGCACTGAAAACATGTAGCATGATATGGAGCCTTTGTGCTTATCAAAAAACACCTTTGATTACAAAAGTAAAACATCTTACTCTGTCTGGTTCGATTCACATCTGGAGAAAGAAAATGAAAAAGGATTAAAAGTCTAACACATCTGAGTGGAAGTTTCACAGTATGGCTGTTCTACTGAAAATCTGAAAAGAAACACTGACATCTAGGGTCTAAGTCCCACTATACTTTTTCATTGCTATCCTTTTCCAAAAGATACTTAAAAACTTTTCACACAGAGCACAATTGCTTTTTTTATTTAAAATTGTACTCTCACAGTAAATATCTTCTCATCCTTCTTCCTACACAGCCTAATTCAATGAGTGTCCAATACTATGTCTTGCCCTTAGATGTTCTTACATTCTCCAGCTATAGAAATAGCACAGTTGCTCCATAGGTGACTCTACTGCTATGACAAAAGCAAAACCAAAATGGTGAATTCCTATTTCTGTCACTTATTGAACCGGCTGTATGTAAGCATCTTCTTAAATAGCACATTTTTGGGAAACTGCCTGTAAATTTATAATATTTCAAGGGTGTTTTATTTGTTGTGTTTCTATTCCCATCCCACTGGTTATGTGCTTTTCAATCTTAATACTGTAACATGCACACAGATGAGCAGACCTAATTTCATTTTGTGAATACATCACAACAAGTGTTTGACTTACAACTGCCAGTTTTCTGACTCTACAACCAGCTTCATTTAACATACAACTAGGTGCTAAAACTTTATTGCCGCGAACATACTTGTTTGGTAATGATCTATGAACAGCGTATGCTGGATTTTCAGGTAYGAGAGAGATAGCAGACTACAGTCACTGAGAATCTTCCTGCTATTTTTTTCCCCCTGCTAATTGTAAGATGGAAGCAGCATAATGTTGGGTTTGCGTACTTTAATAAAAATCCTTGTTAGTCASTTAGGAGACCGAGTACAAATTTAACCAGATCCCAACAAATGTAGTTTACTATCTCCTCCAAACGCGAGAGCGTTTCTCATCCTCTGTCTCCCACAAGGGCTCCGAGCCGCTCCGGCCGGCAGCTCCGTGGTGCCCACAGGCGCCAAGCTGGCCCATCCTCCCCGCTCTGCCACACCAGCAGCGTTGCAGCTCCCAAGCCCGTTCTGCGGCACAGCCCTCGCCTGCCTGCCCCGGTACCCGGCAGGAAACCGGAGGAACCAAGGAGGGCACGGCGTCGTTGTGACTCGCACCAACATGCCACACTCCATCTACCGCCCCAGAAAACTGGGGTTTAAAGAATGTGATCCCTTTTTTCTGTCAGTCAAGGAGAAGGATGCTAAAGAGTCTGTGCAAGAACTGGTGTGTTCTAGTAACAGGAAAACAGCTATTTTCCAAATCTCTTAAAAAAATTCGGATAATATTTCTCAAACAACAACTGAATTCTTTCTCAACAGCCACTTACGATTTGGATTGGTGACCATTGGATGCTTTTGATGATGGATTGTATCTTTCTAGATGAAAAAAGAAAAAAGAAATACACAGTTTAAGATTCAGCCAGGAAAATACRCCACTCCAAAGTTGCCAGAGGTAAATGGCCCTAGATAAACCAAATGAAGAACGGCTGCCCAAACAGGAGACGCTAGTAAGAGCTGCAGCCGGGTACAACCTCTCACAGATGGAACCAGCAAGTGGATGCAGCGACAAGATGCTAAACACAGCAAGCAATTTAATCAAGAAGAGAATATAAATCTACAAAATTATTTAAATCATTGCTGTCAAAACCAATATATGTAGAATTTATTTTGAATGGTGTGAACAACTGTTTTGCTTCTATCAAGATTAATCTATTGCCTTCTACAGGCAGGATATGGGACAGAGATCAGCCTGTCAAGTTCGGACTCGTTTCTGCATCCCTGCTCAGCTTTTTAGCAGATGAGCAATCTTTAAAGCCACAGAGCAAACTGTTTGCAAATATATTCTTGAAACAGGAATATATAATGATATATGTTTTTCATTTTAGGTTTTTCTTCCTTCCCCCCTTTCTTTTTTAAACTTCTAGCAGGTTGCCAAGCATAGTACAACAGAAACAAGAACCGACGCTATTAAAAGATCCCCAGAAAATTCAGAGTTGAAAAGTGTTTTGATTAAGTTTGCCTTTCTATTTAGGCACCTAAAGATCTGTTGTTCCTATAAGTCTATGGTTTAGTATTATGGAATTAAGCTTTAATTTGTTTCCTTAATTCCCCACTGTATTAGGTGTTTACAGTAAGCTACCTGTGAATATCTAAAAAATAAACCATTCTGCTTTTACTATTTAATCTGTTTAAACACTTAGGGAGAGAGTGGAAAGACTTCTGGAAGGCAACAGCACAAATTTATTTCAATCACCAGGTATATTACCTGTGTTAAATTATTCATTTCAATATTATTCACAWTAAAGGTAGAGTAAAAGAGGAATAAGAACTATTTTTGTGTAAAATTTGGAAATGCATTCTGGGACAAGAAACGTAAGTGTATAACTAAGCATATTACTATACTAGCTCTTCAGCAGTTCTTCCTGTTGATTTTATATCCCCAAAGTGAACATGAACAAGATAAAGGAGAAAATGTAATGTGCTTTTTCTATTAAAATGTGGACATATGCACTCTTTATTTCTAACACGTCCCCAAGCAGGGATCAAGTTTTTTTTGTTTTTTTTTTTAATTAGGTGTGATGGTTTTTGTTGGGTCGTTTTTTAAACACACAGCTATTTTCAATCAGTTCAACCAAGGAGGCATCTTTTCAAGAATTAGAAAACATTACAAGTTAAAGATGCATATTTTTTCTAGAAGATAGTACCAACCTTGCAACTCAGTCATAACTTTCAACATCTTAACACAAAACATGAAAAAAAACACAAATACTTGTTTTATAGGTTAAAACTTGAGAAAGTATGGAAAATCTTAGCTTAGACTTCATCCTATGACCAGTCGGGAAAATCCCATTCTCTAAAAAGCCTAATATTCTAAAGGATATTAAGAAAAATGAATCACAACAAAAACATTCAACATGTTTTAAAGGAAGTTTAATATACTTACTCTGTTCTCCAGCGCCAAAACTGGACTGTTGAGAGTCCTAAAGGGAAAAAAAAGATCACAAAAGTTTTTTCAAAGGGGATTTCAGCACATCAAATATTATGCTGTAATCAAGCTATTTTTTCCACTTAAAGGATGGCACCTAACATCAAAACCAAACCAAACAAAACCAACAAAAACGACTGATTCTTTATCTGGACCCCAACTCCCTTCACCAACCACTAAGGCACATCAAGGAAGCAGGACGAGCAGCTTTCAGAAGGCTTCACGTTTCTGCTCCTCAGCTCCTCCGTCCCTGCTCTTCCGTTGTAAGAAAGGCCGTGTGGAGTTGTAYTGCATGACATCTGAAACTATAAAATCCCTGTGCAACTTCCACAAATCCTACCTTTATGCATGTTCAGCACAGAGAGAGAAGCTGTTCAGTATGGGTTTTTTTCTTTATTTTCCTTATACACAGAAAAGCTTTCTTGTTAGTTTTTATGTATTTTCATTTAATTTTTCTCTGCATTTATCTTTCTCATACCTGTACAATATTTTGGTGGACAAGCAATTAGTATAGTGAGAAGTTATTATTAGGGGAAAAAAACCCAAAATCTCAGCTACAAGAGAGAGAAGAGAGAGTAAGAGACAATGAAACTTAACACCTGAACAGCTTTGCACAAACACTTGAGCCTGAGAGCCGCTGCCACGATGCCTCCACCTGGAGTTCCTGGGTAGGTGTACTGCAAGCAGGCACAGCTCGCTAACAGAACATCATTTTTATTCCCCAGCTACACCACATAAGGCCAAATATTCATGCAATAAAACAATTCACTTGTACAATAACCAATAAACAGTAATAAGTAATTTCCTTTGATATATTACAACCCATTACCTACAAATCTATCTTTGAAAGATCAAGCCTTGCAAATTTTAGCACCTCAGCATTCCAGTTCCAGGAAACCCTATTCTGTCTCCCAAAATACAGTACAACATTATAGTATTTATGTTAAAACTATTTTACTTTTTAAAAACAAAAAAGCAGAGGCTACCAAGWTACCAAAAGCCGACTTCTAAGCTAGAATGCCATATTTCAATAGCACCTTCCTGCCTGACCTCATTTTAAAATGAGGACAAATGCTGACTCTATAAATAAAAATTGAAAATATTTGACTCAACTCATGAAGTTTTATACACATATTTTACTCATACACTTTTGTCAATAGCAAACCAGAATAACAATTCAACACGGAATTGCAGTTTTTTAGTATGCATCTCTCCATACAGCCAACTCAGTGAAGCGCAGCAGTTACATACATAATTTGCAAAAGCTTACATTTTTTTAAACACATAAAAGCTTTGCACAGCAAAGCATGCTTAGATATTTTAAATTCCCTTTAACTTTTTATTTCAAAATTGAAAGCCATTGAAATGGTGTATTGAAGAAGTATTTCTTTGGTGGCCTAGAAAGCAGGCTATACCACTTCTTTCAAAAACACACAATTTACCAGGAACTTTCAATTTAAGATGTTTCAAATGCCTCTGATCTTTACTACCTGAACAAACAGAAGGGACAATAAAAATGAAATTAGCCTATGTTTAAAATGCAAAGTGAAGATGAAGTTGGAAGGAAGTTGCCTTGTGACTTAACAGAAAGCGGCAGCTATGCTGCCTTTAGACGACTGATTTTTATCTTTCACGCAGATGCAAGGAGTGCAAGTGTGATTCCCCAATCTCCTTTTTCCACAATCAACTTAGGTGGACAAGACCGATGAACTGTAACTCAAAAAGGAAGTAAAGAGCATACAGCGTTCAAACACCACGTTACAGAGCAAGTGCGCTGGGGTGGGCGCACGCCGAGGAAGCGGCGCCCGTCCTTGCTGACGGACGCGTCACGTATTCTACGGAAAGCGTCTGCCGACTTACTCACTTCAGTCACTTCCTATTTCAAAGGCATAGTGCACTACTTCAGTTAAGTACACTTTAATGAGGTGTTATGTTTAAATGTGCAACTTTTTCCTAAAACCTGGCCATCTATTTTATCTTTGAGTACATATTTAAGAAACTCAGTTTAAAAAAGAAAGAAAGAAAGAAAGAAAGTATACTTTCAACTCCAAAGATATTTACAGCAGTATCTTCTAGAGGGCTAGTTCAGAAAGAAGAAATTACAAACAACTTGAAGGAAGGAAATCCTTTTAACCCACCAACAACAGACTGGTGAGGTTAGGCAGTGAGGACTTGAAGCAGGAAACAACACTGCAGCCTGCTCTGACACAAAAACTGTGCAGAGAAAAAACTGGAGAGCTGGATGGAAGGGCAGCAGGGCACATAATTCACATCGGTAGGTTACCAGTTTGGCTGTAGTCCAGGTAGTGGCAAATGGGACCCATTGCTATTTAATGTTCAAAATCTCAAGTCAGTTGTCTCATTTTTACTTCTCAGAAAAAAAAGTTCCTGCATCAGGAACAACGGATCAACAAACCTGACTACGGGCCTTCACGGTAACTTCAGCACAGGGCAGACAGCGAACCACCGTGGAGACACAGTTCACCTCTTCAGAGATCCCCGTAGCTCACGGCACAGGTACGCAGGCAAAAAACCTGCCAGTGATGACATACTGCTGCTTTTGAGACTAACAACTTCCAACCTTTAAGAAACTGCTGTTTTTCAATATATTTTATAAACACACTAGTATTTTTACTCTGGAGTTTTTGACCATGAGCCCACGGCTTAAAAGAAAAATTACACAGGACAAAGTTATAGAGTGTTAGGTAGTTGGATACAATTTTTTTCAAGACTCAGGAATCTATTTTTTTTTCATAGCATCCATAAAACTTTCCCTGACCTATTTTCATGAAGTTTTATCTTCCGATTCAAAGACTACCTGATAATTATTAGATATATTTATAGTAATGCTGAAAGGTCCCAGTCAGAAGTTTGGGGCCCTTCTTGCTATTCACTACCTACACATAGTGGAAGTGATCTTATCCCAACCAACCTCATAAATAAAATCGACTGGTCCACCAAACAGAGCTTAATTTAATGTGCACAGGCAAAGCATACCAAACTTTTGCACACAAGAGGAATGCTGTGAAACATTGCAGGATATTATTTGTAAATAGAATACTGTATTAAAGAGAACAAACTTTCCTAGAACAGTACTGCTTGATTAAAGCAAACCACTGTGCTGTTTTGTTTTCTGCATTCTGTTCTGGTTCCAGGCTAAACAAGCCTATGGCTCACTAACTTGCTGGAATTCTGAGAAGATCCTGCTGCCAAGAATGACAGGGGGAGAAGGCAGAGGAAATTATAGGCTTTGGATGTGGAGAGAGGATTTGACAAAGTTCCATGGCTAAGATGTGCAGCCACAGAATAAAAAAGCTGGCAAAAAATCAAAAGACTCAGAGCAGCCATAAATGGAATTTTTTGCAAGCTGGGTGAAGAAATACTATCCAGGTTGATAGATTCAAAAAACCACAACCTACCTTTTTTGTTCATACATTGACAAGACCATGGAATCTCATGCAGTTTCTCTCCACATGACAAACAGATGAGTGTACATCTCTGCACACCTTTCATCCCAAATTAAGTCAAATGCCCAAAGAATCAAGCAGTTCATACCAATCCTGCAGGGTGCTTGCAATGTAAAGGTAAAACACCTCCCCAAAGGTTCAGGAATAAGTATTCAAAGCAGTGAAGCAAGTATCTTCACTGATGAGGAAAGATTTGGGTTTTATTTCTTTACAATAAAAGGYAGGGATTATTTTCAAGTTCTTCATTTTATATAACATAGCAAATAAACCCTAAATAAAAGTAATGCATGCAAGATAAATATTTATTAATCTCACAATCATAATGCTAAGGAACTAGACAATGAGACTTGTTTCTAGATATGCCTTCAAAAGCAAATCTGAGAACTGTACCGTATGTTCTGCGTTTTCAACTCACTGCAGAGAAGCAAGCAAGATGCACTGAGACAAGAAAACACAACTCAGAAGGTGATGACATCAGGACAGACCGTAGCTCTGGGATATCTAGGCAAATACAAGAACCTGAACCATTTAACTTTTCATCAGCCTGTGAGAGTTTTGTGGATGCGCACTTACAGCATGGTTCCTGGGACCTTTGGCCAAGAAGTAATCAGGAGATGTAGCTGGAGCCTTTTAGAAAGCTGTATTAACAAACTGCTCACCTAGGTAAGTCACCTGGTTTAAACATAAATCTCTTCCCACCCTGCTGCAAACTCTTACCGGTGCTCACAAAAAAACCATTTTCTTATAACCAACAGTTACAAATAGTAAAAACAAAAAAACCCTCCTTCCTGTCAAACTAGTTTGTTATAAACAAAAATTCAATACTTATTTCATGCGTTAGAGCTCCTTTTGACTGTCAAATACAAATTCAAAAACATCCTAACATTAAAAGAAAGAGGGCTAAAAAGGTGATGTTGAACCATTCACATGACAAGAAGATCTGTTAGACAGATTGTATCAGAAATCTCAATGAGAAAAGCTGCTTAAAACACTTCAAACTATTTGGTTTTGGGGAGCAATTTGGATCAGCCAGAAAACAGACAGCAGCAAACAATGCTCTATGGTTAGAGAAAGGGTAGCCTGTAGGATTGCAAAGATAACTTTTAGAAAAGATAAACAGCATAATTTTTTGCAGTCACGTTCGCTGAGCTTCCAGACAGCCTGAAATAGTGTCAAGTTAGGGGCAGAGTGCCCCAATCCATTTTAGAGATGTGTTGACTCTGGAGAAAAATTATATTGTAAAGTTAAATGTTTTACTGGTAATCAGTTGATACAGGAAACAAAACACAAATTCTTGAATGAGTCAGCTATCTCAAACTGAACTGTATTTGCTAAAGTTGCTACCCACAGCTATCTACCCTGCCTATCTACCCTGCCTACCCAACAGCTTCCAAGATACTGTAGACTACACAGCTGCATTTTAAGGCAAACAATCACCAATTCTGGTTTGCCTTAAAACACCGTGCCGCAAGCTGCGGTTGCTAAACAGCTAGGACATTTGTGCAATAGTGGGCAAACCTTGTCCATCAGCTATTACATGTTAAGTTATCACTATTTCTCAGTCAAGGACTTAATAGATGCAAGTCTACACAGCGATAACTTTATTTGCCAAATAACCCCATGTAACCTCCAATCACGACAGTAATTACTTAATCTAACCTAGAACAATAGTTCTAGCTATTTAAATACAGTCTTTGCTTCACTCCTGCACATCTCCTTCTCTTGGAAAAAAAGGATTGATACAATTTAAGATAAATGTCTGCGCTTCAACTCTGGATCATCATACCTTCATGAATTGCATTTCTCATAAGTTTAACCTTACCTACTAAGTTTGCAGTCATTTACTTTGGATCCAAGGTGAATCCTATGTGTTACTAATAAATAATGAAAATTTACATCAACTTAAGAATGTCATTTTTTAAATGTGATGTACAACTACACGCAATGATGTGATATATCTATTTGAAGATAAAAATATATTATTTGATACTAATCATTTTAACTTGAAGGCCAAGTTTATCAATACATTCTGGCTGCTTTACAACACAACAGGATACAGTGTACGCTGTATCTGCCTCCTGATCATACTTGCCCAAACCCACTTTTCACTCCAGCCTACAATCAGCATTTTCAGAAATAAGCTCTTATGAACGATACCATGTCTGATGTTGTAACTGAAAGTTTCTCTCAAAATTTATGTTCTGTTTTGCATACAGATAACAACATTCTTCTGGGGAAAGAAAAAAAAATACCAAAGCCAGCCCGTGCTCTTTAAAAATAGCTGTCCTCTAGAACTGCTCTCAGTTGGTATAAAGGGCAGCTCTTACCTCCTGAGGATTGAAGCCAAGTCATTTACAAAGCTGACAACCTAACTGAAAGCTATCTGAGACAAGCACCTTAGCCCACAGTAGTCTGGCTTCATTTGCTGGCAGTTGTCTTTACCATTCCCACTTAAGTATCTTTAATGGAAAATGGCAGCCATTGTGGAAGAGGGAAATCTACTGTGAAGTTAACTACAAGACACATCTGCTGCTACTTATGGAGAGGATTTTAGGCTGCAGTTCCACAGGCAGCTGAGCTGCTCTGATAGTTCTCTGCTCAGTCCCCTCCTGTACTTCTCCCCTCCTTGTGTCAGCCCTTGCAGTCACGAGGCCCTTCTGTGAGCTATGCAAATCGCTAACCTGGCAGGAAAAGAATATTTCATTTCCCCATCACCACCTTAGGTTAATTTTTTTGCCATTTTAGTGAGTTAGAACAGCTGACAGAGAGGTCCTAGGAGTGCCAGAGCCAGCCCAAGGGGAGGGAGCACACAGCTGAGAGCAGAGGGTAGAAGAGAGAATGAGAACTCCTCTTTCCTCAGAGAGGTCAGCTCAGGCAGGTCTCCTGGAAATACACTGTAAGCCATCAACGGCAGCAAAGAGTGACTAATTTCTTTTTAGAATTAATAGCTTAAACATTTCAGTAGTTATTAAGAATATGGGAAGTTAGATCTTTCAGGACAAATGATCTGAGGAAACTTCTGCAGCAGAATGTCTGATTTTAAAACTGGGGGATTTTTTTGTAATTGAAAACATAAAATTTAATAGAACGATTCATGGACATCAAAATTATGAGAAAATTCATTTTGCACAAAAGTGTATTTTAAATTTCACACCATTTACAAGCCAGCCTCCATTACTTTGCGAGGTGGAGGTAAATGCAACACTTTCTTGCTTCTACCAAAATTGGCACAAAGCATTTCCCTAATAGGGAAAAAGTCTCAGTGGCATTTTCAAACTTCAGAAATACTCTGAAGAAGGTATTAATTATGAAAAAAAAGCTTAAAAGGAAAGGTCTATTATACATGTCTTTGCAGATTGCTGTGTGTAAACCAGAGAGACAGAGGAAAAACAGCTACATTCTTCAAAAGGCTATTGTTGACAAATTATGTTGTAAAGCAAGATAAAGGGATACAAATCACTGAAATAAATGCATAACTACACAGAATTGAATTTAAAAGAGTTCCAAATTCCTGATCTTTAATAGCACTTACTCTTGTTTTCATGGCATTCAGTATTTGACTACAGCACTGACCTTTGTTGGAAAAGGAAATTTTGATGGTTCTGTTTTGCATGGTGTATGAATAGCAGTCAGTGGAGGAGGCCAAGAATGGGTCATCTCCTATACCCAGACCAAAAGAGAAAAGCCATTAACAAAGTTAAAGCAGTCCAAAGATTTAAAGTTACAAACCTGATTCAAATTGTAACCCTACATCTCAACTTTCAGTTTATTGTTCACATTTCACTACACTTTATATTCAAATCTTAATTTCCCAAATGTATAAAAAGATTTTGCACGTGAGCCTAAATCTTAAATTGTTATCCACGAAAACAGACAGTTAAGACACAGTAATAAAGCAAGCAGAAAGGCCTAAATCAATAAAACTGGTTGGCCTGAACATAAATGCAGTAAAGTCAGAGACTGAAGAGAGCATGTAGGATAAAGGGGTAGAAAGAGGTGCATTTCTTTCCTTCCTGTGGAAAGGGAAGCCTATAGAGTTTGGGAAATAGGAGAAATCAAATGCCTGAGACAGGAAAGAAAGAGAAGGTATCTTGTATTCACCCAGAGCATCTCCAAGGAACATGGAGCACTGAGGGTCAGAGCAAATGATCAGCCGTGGAAATAGTCAAGGAGAAATTTGATGCTTCTTTCGTAATAAAAGACATAGGATCAGGTGATCATATGAGGGAAAACAAGACTAGAGAAAATAACCTAGGTGGAAAAAAGGGAAGGTTTTACCATGAGGCAGCAAAAAATCATCATCATCCAAAAAGATACTAGATTGTCAGAACTGTACTTTGGTGGAAGAAACGGCTCATTCCAGTTGGGTTAAAAGGGAAGCGGCATAGAAGAAAAGGAATGTTATGAGGGTATGCAGGAGATCACATGCACACAGCAATGCACAGTGACCAGCTCACGCACAACCCTGCTTCCAGTTTACATCTTGTGAACTTTTCCCCAGTCTACCCCCCTTAGAGGAGTAATACAAGAACCCTCGAATGCCTTGCAGTCGAGGCAATCTAAAATGGTACTCTTCCTTGGCAGAGTACTTTCCACCTCCTTAGCAGTGTTTGTATTTTCAACAAATATATTATGAATAAAACTATGGAGAACTTACTTTTAGAATTTCATCCACACAACTCACATCACCAGATGCTGATGCCTACAAATCAAAACTCAGGATTAACATCTCTTAAAGCAAATTGTCTTTAAAAGATCCCAGAGGTTAAAAGCAGTCACAAACAAATTGCAATACTTATCATGATTCATACAGGCTCCATACTGATACAAACAGACCTTGCTAATTCTTTTCAGCAAGATTAGCTTTAATATCAGATAGATCCATATTTTTTATGGTATGAGTCACATCCAGTTATGAAAAGCAAATATATCAGATCTATAAAACTGCCACAGTAATCTCTTCCTCTTCACTTGACAGTTAAAGTAAAAGTGATTTTAGGCAGTCAGCGATATTAAGAACTTCTGGAGAGAGAGGAAGGAGAATCTTAACTTTGTCAGTTCCTGGAAGAAGCCACTGTATACCATCGGAATTCAAATACATGACAGTAAACACAGTAATGACAAACTGTATTAAGAAGTAAAACATACATTACAGCATATAACTAGAGAAAGCAATAGTTATGAAACTATGAATCTTCTGCATCCCTGACTGCTAAAAGCAGAAAGGAAGCAAAGTTACTATACCTTTCACTGCGTCAGCATTAGCATGTCAAGTCTTTATGAATGGGGAAATAACTTATTTCTGATTTTCCTTACAGTTTTTCTGGATCTTATTTTGTTATTTATTGAAGTCCAAGGAACAAATGCTTTTCTCTAGCTACCACCATTCAAGCAGTTAATAGGAGATGCAATGACTTTTTTTTTTTTTAATTAAGAAAGGCACACTGCTTCTAAGCGAACAGTAGTTAGGTCCATGCCTTACTGATTCAAGAACTGCCAAACTACTAAAAGTTGTTAAACCAATACTATTTTGTATCCAGCATACATGATAAAAATTCTGATCCCTATTCAATTTGGTATGCTTTGGGTTTGGTTTGCTCTCGCTAGGTGAAGGCATTAGCATGTATAGTAATCACTACATGCTTCAAAGGAAAATTTGATACATGCAAACATAACATCACTAATCTAACATAACATGGCCCACAGTAAAGACAATATATGTATACAGCTTGTCATCTTTGTGGATATCCTACTATTTTACTAAATTCTGACTACAGAAGTACTCTAGGAAAACTAGCATCCCTAGGCTAAAGTTAACCTTTCCTTAATAAAAATCATGGCATCCATGTGGAAGAAGCAGAAGGAAAAAATTAAATTTTACTTTTGTAYGTTTCTCATTCAAAACACAGGTTCTCACAGCTGAAGTTTAAAATGTTTAACAAAAAATAGGCCATTTACTAAAAACTAGATTTTGGTTAGTTTGGGATTTTAAAGAAGCTGGAAAATTCCAGCTTGAGGAGACTTCATTTAAAAAAAAAAACAGTGAAGGGGTAGCAACTTACATCCAGTGGTTGAGAAGGTATTTTCAGCTTGGTTAGATGTGCTTTGCTGCTGGGCTTCAGCTCATTCACGCTGCTGCTATGAGTCTGACTACTGTAGTGTTCAGAGGATAACTTTGGTTCCATGGATTCCTGTCCATCCATTGGCCTCACATAAGCAGTGGGTTTCTGTAACATTGAATTGGACTTGGACATTAGGGAAGGTGGAAAAGACTGATTAGAGTGTTGTCCACTTGAAAATGAGGGTACACGGGAGGGAGAGTCCCAGCTGGCATCAGGATCCCGGGGAGATTTTGAACGTTGATGTTCTTTGCTATGATGATCGTTTCCATGAGATCTAGAATGGCTGGAACTCAATGAAGAAACAGCAGATGGTTTTCCAGGGCTGGAAGAACGGGATTTGGAGTGTTCTGATCCATGCTGGCTTTTTTTGCGGCTGCTGCTGCTACTGTATGAGTCACGGTCATGTCTCTGGCCACTACTGCTAGTGTTATTGCCACTGCCACGCTGACTACTGTGTCCGCTCTGTAAACCCGAGGACCGTTTCTGAGATTGCGAGGAAGTGCTAGGTGCTGGTCCTACAGGAGTCCATTTGCTACTCTGATGTGAGCTAGTATTGTGTCTCTGTTCACCAAAGAAACTTTGGTTCGATTTTTCATCGGTTGTTGATGGTACAGTTGGTTTGGGAATTCCAACAAGCTTTGGTAGCGATCTATCTCCTATAAGATCCTCCATTTCATCATAATTTCCAAGCATGCTCTGAATACGACTAGACAGTTTGTCTTCTTTGCTGGTCTGTGAAAATCATTAAAAAAATGCAAATGCAAAATACAGTTACAAAAGTCACAGTTTCATTTTCAGTAGATTGACTTGACACAACTATTGCAGCTGATCTGAATTTCAGGGCTGAGATCATGGTTAGCATCCATGTCTTTTTTGGCATTGTTTTCAATTCCTAATTTTAGTTTGTTCTGCAAGCAATAACTTAGCCCCCCTAAAGCATAAAGAAAAGATGCACTTCAGCCACAGCCCTCCTTAGCCTTTTCTTATGCTGATCTCAAACAACTGAAAAACTACGTCAGCATTTCCCATCTTCCCTACCCTGTTTGTGTGAGAAGCTATTGCTCAGCTGAGAGAGAGGACCTGATGCCCAGCCGCGCATGATATCAGTGCCACTGCAGGGAACAGAGATCCCCCACTGCTGAGTCCCAGACAAATGTTCTAAAACTGGGACCACAGTGCATACAGGTAAACACACTCTAATACCAGCTCAAAAAGACAACAGATACTCAGTTTGCCAAACTCCCTCCGATAGCAGAAACCCACTGTGATGGTCAACAGTAGTACTAAGTTATTTTTCTTTTTTTTCTCCCCAAGAAACAGGCAGGTATTTTCAATTTCAAAATCTGATCATTTTTAACCTTTAATCTTTTAAATTGATCTTTATTCTTTCCTTCTGCCTTTTTCATGCTGAGTATTTTAATGTTGAAAAACCAATTAGACAAAAACTGCTCACTTCTAACAAAGAAGCAAGCAACTAACACCATATTAAAATCTTCGATCAAGTTTAACACCAAATGTAACTTTGCCTAGCTACCATTTTCTCATATTATTTCTTTTGGTCTACAAAGCATCTGAGAAAAAAAATCATTCTCCAATCTGGGAAGACAAAAAATACCCACAGACATATTTAAAACAATAGAGAGCCTCATAGGAAAACATTACTTAAAATATTGGCACCCATCAAAAGTCAGGACAAGCAAGCAAACAAAACAAAAAGTCCACATTACCTACTAATCAAAGATTACTATGGACTGTGTGAAAGAACTACCATTAACAAATAAAATGCAACTTTGCAAATGTACTTCTATATACATGTCCCTTCAAAATAATTCTCCCAATTTCACATTGTACAAGATCCTTTACACAGAGATCCTTACTTTAAACAGCACCTAACCACCACCATCTTAGCACAGTCAGAGGACACCCAACTTCAGACAATAATGACAAAATCCCTACTGGCATAGAAGGCAAGGAAAAAGAAATACTTGCAATATTCTACATTTATTTTGACAGCTTGCAGAAAGCCAAATTAATTTCACTGCTTTTACTAATGTCCAGTTAATATTTATCTTCTGAAATTACAAAGCTGTTAATAAAATTTAAATTATCAAATACAGATTTTAGTCCCA
Source organism: Apteryx rowi (assembly GCF_003343035.1). Taxonomy (NCBI): domain Eukaryota; kingdom Metazoa; phylum Chordata; class Aves; order Apterygiformes; family Apterygidae; genus Apteryx; species Apteryx rowi. The sequence goes on along the minus strand of NW_020448307.1, from coordinate 1,996,244 downwards.
TAAGTTAGAATACTAAGGAGACAAGCAAAAGCAAATAGTCCCATAAGCAAAAAAGTTAATTACAAAATGATCTGAAGATCCCTGTGGTTGAAATCCTTACAGTCAAACAGTCATACTAACCAACCAAAATGTCCCTAACCAACTATAATAATGCAACACTTCGTTTCCCTCTGACAAAACTTTCTCTTTTCCTTGAGACAGGCATACGTAGAGAACTATAGCTGGCTTCAAATATATGGATACATTACTTTGAAGAATCTGGTTTTGTAATTTTCTTACATTTTGCATCTTATTCTAGACAAGGAAAACTGACTTATTTATCTGTGCCAGATTCTAGACCTCCAGCCAAGTTTCAGTGGGATTTCCAAGTAGTAATCCCATACAGTACACTTAAGGTTGGCAAAGAACAGCTGAAACAGCACCAACCAGTACTTTAAATAAGGTATCAACAAGCTTGACGTGTGGGTTTAGAAATTGTACGTGCCTACTGTCATCTCAAAGTTTATGGCTATTTCTTTGATATATAATGTATTAGTCCTAAGAAGTTTTAATTAATGGTAAAATAAAGTCAGTTTAACCACTCCTCTTAGGTGCRCAATTTTTTCAATTAATACTTATACTGGTATAATTCTTGTTGCCCACGCAGTTATAAGGGTTCTTGCTTATAAGCAGTCTGTTTTCTAAATCAAGTTTACTGTATCACTACCAACGCATCCCAACAAGCTTTAATTTCATACACGTGGGATTTGAGTACCAGACACAGCACAAGCACAGTACAGTGACAGGAGGACATGAACCAAAAAAAATACCTCTCTTCCTGCAGGAGAGAAGTCCTAAAGTCTTAAGGTTTTACTTCTTGAAAACCAGTCAAAATTGTGATAAGGAAATGACTTTGCTTTCAACAGGAGTTTTGAACTAGATAATGAAAATCCTAAACGGTACCTTATTTTGCTATCCCAGAGTTAGTTTATTTTTTCAGTGCTGTTTAGCAAATCAAATCTAGGAGGAAACCTAGCACAGGTTTAAAACTGTAAGAGATCATATTTGAAAAAGTCAACTCCAAACAAACAAAAAACCAAATAGATAAAAACTATGGGCACACCAATTAAAACTGAGAGGAACCTGACTATACTAAAAAGCTGATAATTTCACTACATTAGGCATTTCAGCATTTAAAATTAACCTATTTAAATATTCTATTTCTGGACTTACCCAGGTCTGGATTACATTGACTGAAGGTTAGAAGGTTTAGCAGCAGGCTAAAGCACCCAAAAAAAGCTATTTGCCATGACACAATTGACAGTTTAAGTGTTTTGAGCCACTGTAGCAAAGGCAGAAGAAAAATTATAAGGTTTCATCGTCCCTTTTCTTACTCCCTTCAAAGCAGCCCCTCCTTCATAAGCATTATTTTATATCTGCTAATAGAACTGGTTAGTAACTGTCCATCCTCACTTTCAAGCCCTGCTTAAATACTTGTTGACATAAGAGCTGTGCTCTAAAAAAATTCATATAAAAATACATTTAAAATATGAATTTGCACATGATTTCTGCTACAAAAACTGAATTTGTAAAAAAGTGCATAAACTCACAACTTTGTACGGTTCAGCAAAGAGAGGAGAGTTAGGTGGAAAGGCTTCTTCACCCTGTTGAATTTCTTGATTTCGCCTTTCCCTTTCTTTCATACGCAGCACATTCCGGTCTTCACGGTTCATGTTGCTACGAATAAAAACAAGATTTTTGATCACAGAAAGGAAACGAGGAGGGATGAAAGCATACAGTTAGCCCACCGTACCCGTTTTGCCAAGAGAATGATTTCAGTTAAGAATCTTGTTCTGACTATACCTCTTCAAAACTGAGAAGGTTGTCCCGTTTAAAACCTCTGGCACCTAGAACAGCTGTAACCCACAATCTACAGACAGCTTCCGTTTCTATTACTGACAGTTTATGCAGTGATAAAAAAAATTTTGAAAAATTCACACTAAGTTCTCAGGCCAATAACTATTTCAAATCATTTCACCTGCTTGAATCATTAGGCTATTTCAACCCACGCAGTCCATCTGCCATTCACTTCTAAAATTATCCTTTTTTTTCCCCCCTCAATATCCCCCCCAAAGTTCCCAATTTTAATCTCTTATCCTCTACCTATTCAATACGTGACTTACACTTTAAATTGCGTTTTATTTTTGTTTCTAATACACCTCTCTTGGCACCCTTTCTCTACCATAATCTAACCTCAAGCTTTGATGTTGTTTCCAGGTCTTCCTAACTACCAAATGAAATTTTACTCAAAACCGTATTTCACTGAAGTTTGGGCAATATTGCACTTTTTGCCTTAAACCATACAGTGTTCTCCTACTGAAAAACGTGGATTAAGAAACTGGATGACACCCCTCTTACAAACCTTACTTTGGTCTTGCTGCTTGAGTTAGCAGCAATATGTCAAATTAAATGTAATGAAAAAAAAATAAGTGTTGGAAGAGATTCCATTTGAGCTTGATAAAGCTCAGATTGGGACTTACAGGAATAAGCAAAATAAGATAATAAATCAGGTTGCGCTAACTTCATGTCAAGAGATTCATACATTTGCCTTACTGATCTGCAAAAAATATGGTAGGTGCTTTCAGAAAAGAAATAGATGTCCTTTCACATGCTTTGCAGTCTGAACTGAAAAAGCCATCTGCTCAGAAAGTCATTATTTCTTGTTTTTAGACAACTGCCTGATTATTTTCAGCATGTTTGCTAAAGCATTAATTTGAAAGCTGTGCAAAAGCAGCTATTCCATTCTAAATAAGACTTCAACCTATCACTCATTTTCCTAAATGTAAGCCTTCTCATCTTGAAATCATTTATTTTAACCTTTTATTGCAATTTCTGATTCATTTGGCTTCATTTTGTCTCCTAGTCTGAGTATAATGAAATTTAAGGGGATGCCAAAACCAGAATAAACCCCCAGTATAAGTTTAAATATTTGATTCTTTTAAGGAGACAGGTTGTTGCATTTCCCTGCAGTATTTGCATTCTAAACAAGGTACATGCATTAGCATAATTCAACTTGATACTGATATCGAGCCTATGAATATAACTTTTAACTTATATGTGAAAATGACTTTTTTCTGCTCCTGTTATGCTAAAATTAGTTGAACCATTGTAACTCCAAGTGAACATTATTTCTGCCTATTGAGAGAGGAACTTGTACACTGCAATCTGGCAAGCAAACTTCCTAGCTCATTTTAACTGTAACAGCAAAATGTAAACTTGTTTTTAAAAGCTTAAGGCTTAAAAAAAACTTATTCTTTTTCAGGTAGTACCCCAATTTCTTATAAATATGGGATTTAAACACTGACACAAATATCAGATTTAATTGCACATATTGATCAGTTAAAACCACCTGCAGCAGTATGAATCTATGCCATTTTACTATTAAGGGCAAAACATTAGGCAGGGAGTAGAAGTGTTCTGACCTATCTTAGAATAGTTTATTTGTGTATATATGCCAACACAGTCAATTATATACAGCTATACATTTAGAAGCTTATAATTTTAATTAAAATTTTTACATTTACATTTCATAAATAGAGGATTAAATRTTAACAAAAAGATCTCTATTAGCTTTTACAGAGCTAAGCATCATCTTCCAAAGTTTTATCAATATTTACTACTACTCTTTGGACTACAGAAATAAACAATTAACATTTGTAACAACGTTGTCACACGAAATGACCATTGAAGTAAAAACTCACTAGAGATCAGAGCCGGAATAAAACCTGAGTTACTCTGGCCCCAACAGCCAGGTCAATGCAAATTACTCATCAGAAATATTAAACCAGCTCATCGTGTTCTTTACGACTCCTTGCCAGCCTTGTGCAGTATAAGAGACAAATATCTTCACAGGTTCATTTTAACTGAACGGGGGGGAGGAGGTTACTAGAGTCAACAGTTTGAATGCGATCCACATTAGACTTGCTTCTATCTGATCTTCTACATCTCTAAGCAGAGATATTTTATGTTCCTACAATGCGTACTAAGCTATTAAAATCACGGCAGCATCAAAAATGTAAACAGATGAAGCCAAGAGGCTGGTGGTTTGGTGGGCTTCCTAACGCTGTCCTTCAGACAACTTTCCAAATTCTTATCTTCCACAGCCATGAAACGTAACAGAATTTGCCTGCGTTCAGGAACAACCAGTAGCAGAAGTACTTTGAAAAGCAAGACACTAAGGCATGTCTACTAAATCAATATTGCTACCAACTAACTTTGGCCTAAAGGAAATCACAAAACAAAGTTTTCAGACCACTTGTAATTATAACCATGTTATGATTTTTTAGTCTACTGTTAAATGGGAAAACCRGTGATCAAAGTTAAGTGCTTTCTGCCCGTCCTTGGTTTTTCCACTCCAAAGCAGAGGTGACACCAGCCTCATCTCGCGCGGCGGCGAGCGGCTCCGGGACCATGCTGCCTCGTGGGCCTGGCTGCGCCGGCTCAGCCTGCTGCRGTCCTGGCGAGCAGGCAGAGTCGCGGGGCGGCAGCACCCGCTCCCGCTGCCCGAGTGACCACGTCTCCCACGAGACAAAAGGGCCTGGAGCAGCTCCACGTAGCCGACCTCCTGCCACCCGGCCCCAGCCGGCAGGACAGCACTCTGCTCTGCTCCTCCCTCCCTCCCTGCAACACCAGGCCTGGAAGAGGAAGATGAAGAACTTGTTGAGTTGTACCTGCTGCTATAAACAGGATCCCGCTATAACTTCCCTTTCCCTCGTCCTTGGAGGCCTGAGCGAAAGTGGGAACTCCTAGGAGGAGCAGGGCCAGGCTAAGGGAGACAAAACTAATGCCCCCGCGGCAAGGACCAAAGTCACCTTAACTTCCACATCTGGGGAAAGAAAAGTTCAAAAATTAAAAGAAATTAGAAAACAGGCCAAAAACACAGAGTGATATTGCCATTTTTAGGAAGCCTAGTTCTAGATGGCTTGAGTCATTGTTTCTGAACACGGTTTGCCGTGCCGTACTCTGTATCATTCCCGCAGTATGTGATTTCACCGTCTAACTGACTCCGTATATTCGGATCTCGTGCCTCYCCTTTCCAGCTCAATGCAGAGCTTGAAGAAGCGAGAAGGAAATTCATGCAGGAAGTTCACAGAAACTTGTGGTGCAAAATTCATTGTGTTTGTTCTTTAATCAAAGAAATTGTTTTTAACTGCTGATCTAAATATATTTCACACACGAATTAGTCGAGCATCACTCAAATCATCCATACCAGAAACATAATTTTCATCTTCTTATTAAACCCTATTCGGTATTTCTGTCCATCCTTAGTCCAAAGAGGGCATGGCTTTGGCCACAGAGTTCACTCAAGCAATCATAATCTTGGATTTCATAACCAGCATTGTGAAATTGTAGTGCTACTCCTGCCTACCTGCTGCAGTAGCTTCCCACCTCCCCTTCTTTCAGCTCTGTAGTACGGGACAGACCCCATTTATGAGGCTTTTGGACCATGTTCCCAGTTTTGTGCCRTAAATCCAAAGTTCTGCTAGCAGCACCGTTAAAGAAAAGAATATCTCGGCCTATCCCAGGGTAYAGGCGTGGGATTAACAGCCTACTCTTCTCATCCCTCTTAAACCGCATCAGGCATCAAAGAGACTGTCCTTGCACAAGTTCACCAGCACCCTCACTAAGAGCAGTATCGCTCAATCTTCTCAGACACCGTAAGGCAACCATCARAGGTGAACAGCCGCCAAAGTAATCCTCCACGGAGAGCATGTCTAGAAGTATTCCAAAACCACGACTTTTCAACAAGGCATTAGTGGATCTTCAAAGCATGTTTGCAACACCCTGACTTCCTTCAAGACATACTCATTTGAACTCAAGGGCTTTTTTTTTTTCTGAATTGGTTTCATAAGCAGGAGAAATCAAACAGTTCATTTATTCAGTACTGGTTAATTGACTGTGATGAAACACACAAATTTTGTTTGACAACATTTGGCCGCGGATGATAAACACTCTTCAGAGAGAATATACAATATCTAGCACCTCACGCACGACACACCCAGCTTCATGAACCACTGACAACTGCCAGCACGCATAGAAAAAGGAAAAAAAAAAGCTGGAAATTTTGCCCATAATCAGGAACGATGTGTTTTCAGAAGACATTTAAAAATACACAGAAATTGTCTCAATGCCCCATCTAATTCCTTCCCAAAGATTCCTGTTACTCATTTCAAATGTTTGTCATTCATGTTGGAAGTCAATAACATTTAGGGGATTACCTGTTCTCCTAACTTGTGCACTGACTATGGCATCTATACTAAACCTGACACAAGTCAAACACAATCCTAAAATGCTACTCTGTCAGCTTTTAATGCAAATGCACCCACATAATAGTTGTTAAGAAGGGAGAAACAAACAGATAATCACCCCACGACAGAAGAAAAAAACGATGCTCAAAATTAGAATATGCTCTGATGTTGCCAAGAGCTATATTTAATATTTATCAAAAGTGAAAGTCTCTAACTTTAGATTTCTATTTTAAAAAGTAAAAAACAAAAAGTAAAAACAAGTAAAAATGTAAAGCATTTCCTACCACAATGAAACAGCTTTGCACAAAAATAGTACAAACTGTAAAAGCTTCTCTAGGTGAAGTTTAATGGGTAATCACAATGTCACAAATACGGAACACTATTTCTAAGAACCGGACACTGAATCTGCTAGCATATACTGGTAGAGAGATGAAAAACACTTAAAATACTTAAGTTATTCTAGATCTTGCTAAAAGTACTACAATCAAAAGTAGCCTTCACAAAGTTTTACAACACATTGAAATAAGCAACAAAACTAAGAAGAGTTTACAGAAAATTCAAATAATATTTTTGTGTGTGTCGAAACAGGAAAAAAAAATCTCCAAAGAATGAAGTATTCCGTTTTATTTCTTTTCCTCACACCTTTTGACATAAGGGCTGAAGTTTTCTGTCAGCTCTGATTAATATAGTAACTGTATTCTTTGTTGAGGGAGGGGTATTTATTTTGGGACGGTTCCAACTACAACCTTTATCTGCTTCACAAAAGTAAAGACTGGTACAGCAAAAACATTCTTAAACTATAACCCAGTATCAATCAATCCATGGTTGGGCAGACTCACACAGTAAGATCACATAGGTGCCTCAACATAAGAAAGCTTGAGCCATACCTCATTTAGATATTTTGATGAGAATGTAGGGGGTTTTGTTTGTTTGYTTTTTAACACAACTCCATCTCTAATAGTAAGATATCCCTCCTTGCAAGGTTCATTAGAAGGCCTGAGCTAATGGTAATGCAAAATAAAAATACACACTAGAGCTTCACCATTAATATAAAAATATGTTTCTAGTGTTCATCTATCCCATCCTCCATGTCAGGGATTGCTTCTGCAAGTTCAACAGTGAGATCATCAGGTACTATAAGAGATAGAGATTAACACTTCTGTACTTATAAGGGTGGCAGAGTCTTTAAAAAAAAAAAATCAGGTTAATGTTTGATGAGAACTACCAAGGAGAGACRAGCTAGCAGTTTGCTATAGGGCACTTCTCCTTCCAAATCAGCTCCAAAACACTGCAGAAATCCCCAGCGAAGCGCAATAAGCCTGGACTTGCTGCTACTTCTTAGACAAAACATGGAACACAAATCCTTCAACACTGTTAGTCGAGCAAAACTTCATTGTAATTTTTGTGAGAGCAGGTTGTTAATTCCAGCGTCCCAGTCAAATGAAGGTGCAAGAAATTACAACCTACTCTTTAGTTTTATCATCTAGATTCCTCCACTCATTCCCTAAACTTTTATCAGATCACCTAAGTATCAAATCACTAGCATGTTTTACTCAAGAAGCTACCGCGCTTCAGTGATGGATGAAAAGAATTACAGTKATGTAACTCAGTACTAACTACTGAAAAAGGATTTAGGGGCCCTTTAGAACCAACGAGGCTATATACACGTAACATGTTTTATTAAACAAGGTCTGGTGAGAAATTGGTATATTATTCATTGTCTACAAGATTCAGTATATAGAAGCAAGGTTTACATTTGGACCAAGGTAAAAGTAAACACCCAGCAACTGAATTTTAAAAGCCAAATTAAGGAGGAAACTTCTAACTTCTGCAGCTGCAATACAGCTCATTTAAAATCGAGTTTTAAGTTCATTTCTAAAACATACTACTGAAATAGCTTAAAACTGTTCACATCCAAGTAGAAGTTGCAAGACAAGCTTGATGTAATTTATGCAAGAGTTAAGCGATACAAAAATACCCATTCTTTAAAATGTCTTCATAGTTTTGTGCAAAAGTATTACAGGGTAGGGGAAATGTCTGAAATCTCCCAGATTAAACTTATACTGGCATCAGTTTATTTTTTGTCACTATCAAGGACAAGCTCTAAAAATAAAGCAGTGACTGCAGCTCCTTCTTGGTTCAGCGAGGAAAGCYGTGAACGGATTGCACTGCACTGCCCGGGCTCTTCTGCAAGGCTGGTAGCTGTGACCCAAAGAACCGCTGGGGAATTTCCCTCTACCTCCTCTGAAAAAAAGCAGACCTAAAGCTATCAGTTCTATTTGTCTCCTTTCTAGCCCATTTATGGACTGGTAGAGGCAACATCTGTCTGGCTCTCAGAAACAAAGTTCCCAGCTTTTTTTCCTCCCTAGAGAGTAGAGCTGCTCACAGGCCATCAGCTTGGGACCCTCCTTTTTGTCCTGTCTCTACAGAAAAGGCTAGAAAAATATGGAAATCTAGTAACCGATAGCACAATTCCCTGCTCTTCTTCTCTCTCAGTGGACCCAAACATCAGAGGAAGGGATTATTCAACTATCAGCTGTCCCTCTATCTGCCACAAAGCAACTGGATCCAGGGATGACACAGATCCTAGAGAGGAATGACTCAAGAACGATGTGACTGACTCGCTAAGGAAAGGAGGATGTCTAAAATCCGAACACTGTGATACAACAAAGCCGTCATCTACAAAAACTGTCATTTTCTGCATCTACCACAACTCCAAGTCAGCACTCCTAGTCTGATAAGACAAAGCCTCAACATACTCTTRGTATCAATAAGCAGAGACTGAGCCAGATGAGGAAAGTAAAGTTCATTTCTGCAGTAAGTGAGGCAGAATTTTACCACTGCCTTCCCTTGCTTTTGCATTTTTGTTTGCTTTGTCTTACAATATTAAAACTATCTTCAGGGCTATAAAAAGGTTTCTTAACCAAGCCAATGATATTCTTCTTAGTATCATTTGAAGCTATGCTTCTCATGTCTTACACTTCAGGAGATTTTGCTATCCACTGAGAACACAGTTTAGTTTCTCGCACAAAGCTCAATGCAGCATACTTCAACCCAAATCAATTTTGTATTAAAACATACTTCTCATCCTTTCAAATTCTCGATCACTAGTATATTCCATAATGCAAAGATGTAACACCACGAATACAGTTTTTACATGCAATTTTTTCATGTCCACACAGGCTAACCAAAGCATATTATACTACTGTTTCCCAACAATATTCTGCAGTTTAATTGGGCAGAAACTTAATAACTGAATTCCTGTGCCTACATGTTCTTCTGTTTAAACTTTGAAGCCAAGACAATTGGTGTTTAAATTTTATTAAGCAATCGTTATTCAGACATCCAACATTAATCTGGCTATTATAGTTCTGACTTCCTCACATTAATTTACTTTCATAAAAGGCATCATTATATTTGAGTATTGTGAACTCCATATAGCATTAACATTAAGAAGGGATTCACTTTGCAGAAACTCTCTGATAAGTATGTTCTGTATGAGACTTGAAACAGTATATAATGTTCTAATCAAGTCCCATCAACTACAAGGGAAAGGGAAAATAAAAGGGAAAATTCATGTCTATTTGAAGGCCCACATCCTTCTCCTATTTTAACAGGACTGCAGAAGAACCAAGAGGGGAACAAGTTTTTCAAATTAATTACCTATGCTTAACCACCATTTCCTCCAGTTTTGTGCAAAAATCAACTGTCTGCACTTTCTCATAAGGCATATTTGTCTTGAACTTGCTATTGTAACCAAGTGTCATGCATTCTGCTGGATAGCGCACTAAAATGCACATCAGGGTTTGAGAAAATAAATTGAGCTTCTGTATAAGCCACTTAGCTCTTTTGTAACTGTTCGGAGTAGTAAGTTCTCTTCCACATGGTGAAGCTGTATAAATACTAGCAGCATCTTTGCCTTTTCCCCTTGCCCTTTCAAACACAGCTTGTTTTGTAAACATAACTTGCATCTGATCCATCTTCACAAGTCTCGGTAATTAAATATTTTGGGGCTATTAATACATCCTGTGCCCAACTTCCCTGGGCACCTAAAACAAAGGGCAATTTTCTAATTTAAAGTATAGTAAGGGTGTGGTTCCAAGCACCTTTGCCTTGGCAGCAGGCCACAGAGCAGTTCCCACCCCTAACTGCTCATTCCTGTCCTGCACCACTGGCACGGTTGGGCTCAGAGAGGCATTTGTGGAGGCGTGCAGCAAGCTCAATTAGGGAAATCTGGCCAGGTTAAAAATACATATTTCAGAGGCAGGCTTATTTTCAACACGGACAAATTTATGATCGGATGTACTCCACAGCCCCCAAAACAGTCATATCAGCATTACAGAGCAGGAATAAGCAACCTAAACAAAAAAACAAAACAAAAAAACCCACACACTCATGAAATTATTGCCTGTGGGTTTTTTGCATCAGTGTTATAGGTGGACTTTGTCTATAGCCGTTGACAAGAAATATGGTTATGACTGATGACGCACTCTTCCTCTTAAAGTTCCAGCAGCAAAAACTTGAAGTTATCCACGGTTCCCAGCCCCCTGCACTTGTGCACCCATCTTCAAAAAAAGGCAACTACAAAAACATCCATCTCCTCTCCTACAGTTCAGTGGGAATAGCTCTAACAGACGACGCCCTTCCGCGGGGCAGAGGGACRCTGGGCAGCAGCTCGTCAGCCCAACCAGCGCTGAGCAACTTGACCATTATATGATTTAACCCTGTTCAGAAACACGGGCAAAATATTCAAGCTATGCTACAGAACTACTAACAGCCGAGTAGCACAACAAGGTGAATTCTGCTTCCAGACTGTTATAAGAACAACCAAAGGCAGTGAGGGGAAGTATCAAAAAGCCAACCGAGCGCATGTCAGCACGGAAGTATCTTTTGGAAAGCAACATCTTAAACTCATGTAAGAGCCAACAATCTTTGCTAACAATTATAGTATTTCCAGGATGTTGGAGATTGCTTTAAATTTTGAAAGCTGGATGAGTTTATGGACTTTTTAAAATCCAGAATTTGGACTACCAGAAAATGGCAGAGAATAGGAATTTTAATTCTCATTCCCAATTTTCAGCTCTAATTACTATCCAAAAAGTTTACCAAATTCATTATCACTTGCTGCCTGTCTAAAAACAGCTGTTAACACTTGAATGACATGGTAACTTTGAGACTTGGGATACTTTCCAATAATGTAATTTAAACCTTTCTTTTTAAATTTAACCATAATGAAGATAAGGAAAGCATACTTATTAAACTTAGGAAAAACCTACTAGAGAAGAGGAGTTTATAAGATTTGCAAAGCAAAAAATCTTGTAAGTAAATGGGAAGGGACCAGAACTATCTTCAGAGCTAAGCTGAAATTCAACAGAAAAGCCACAGCTTTGACTTGCACTGCTTCCAAACAAACACTAGTTTAAAAAAAAAAAAGTTGGAAAGTTTTAACCTTTCTTACTACCCATTAATGATTTCTCTATTTTACAATTCCTGTTAGCAGATTACTGAGAAAAACAGCAACATTTCTGCAACCATCGAGTATCACAACATTTAGCACAGCATCAAGTGTTTCCGGAACACAGTTGGTAAACATCAATTTAGCTATGCAAACCCTTTTAATCAAATCCCGGTCCTAGAGCAGCTTTAGGCAGGCTGCTGGCGGGCTGCCGGGCTGCTTCGCCTTCCCGCGGCCGCGGGGCCCCTCCGCCTCCGCCTCTCCCACCCGCGCGCCGGGGCACCGCAGCTTGCTGAACCAGCAGAATGCTCCCTCCGCACCTTGCCTCTCTCAGTATGGTTTCCTGTTTTTGTTTTACATTTTTTTCAAAGTTCTTATAGCTTTTTGCCATCCCCTATATCTTATCTTTCTCTTCAGTATTTATAGCAAAAAACCCAGAAGTCTCATATATGGTCTTTTTTCTCTCCATTTTCAGTGTGAGGCTGACAACTCTGAATTCAGGATACGAGCCAGCACAAGGCCCTGCTCCTTAATGCTGTGACCTTTTAAACAACCTTTCTGGATGTGGCCTTAAAATGCTGCCATGCTGCTCACAATCCTGTCACATTTAAGCCGCAGAAGAAAGAGCCACAAAAGAAATACTGGACAGACATACCTGAACGCTGCTAAAAAAACTACTGCTCCGTTTACAAGTGTCCCATTTCCTAGACGGGACAGCCAGGAATATGCCATAAAACATCTCTCCAGAGCTCTAATATGATTTGGCTACAAATCGCTCCAGCTCACAACTCCTCCTGTGGCAGGGGACCAGCTCAGCGTGACACCTGAACGCTGGAGGTCTGGTATCAATCTGATGTTCGGGATCTACACAGCTACGCCACAGACGTGCGGCGTGAGTATCGCTATCTGCAGACGCTTCGGAGCCCTTCCTGTTGCATCACATTATAAAAAAAAAAAAGTTAAAGCATCTTCCACACAACATAGGTAAACTTCTACCCGGACTGAAAGCTTAACTTCTGCATTTGATAAACTAGGAAAGGCATTGCACAAGCTGGTTTTGAACTGTTGTTTTTAACATATTTTTAACCAGAGCCAAAATACTTGACAGACAAGAAAACTGCAAAACAGACAATCATAACAACATACAACATAAATCAATTTGTAAGTCAGCTTGTTATAGCTTTAATTACGAGCAGACAAGTACTACAATGCTTGAATGAATACAGTTTTAAATCAGTGAGACTCGATGAATCTTGCCAATAGAAAAGTTAAACTTTTTCCAGTATGAAATAAAACACAAGTAACCTTAAAAAAAAAAAAAAAACTTGCCAAAATTCAGCTGAAATTCAAAATAGTTAATGCAACAGGTTAGTTCAGAGCATCCAGTCAGAGCCCATGCAGGCACTTTCACTAGTGCCAGTTTATTCCAGGGCTTGAACCTGCATCAGTTAACAGATGAAAGCAGTTAAACTGCTTTCAAGGGCTACAGAAATCACATGACAAGAAATGCTTCTCCTCCCCAAAGATTTCAAAATACTGCAATAAGCAAAGTGGGGGGAGCCCTATTAAAGCCTGGCTTAATTAAGTACTAATTACCACGGCATCGAGGTGCTCCAAGCGTGGCAAAGCAGCCCTGGATGGGGACTCTACGTTTCTGCACGCCAGGTAATAATCCCGGCACCACCTAGCTCTCGCGCGCCGGCACGCAGCTTCGTCTCCCGGAGTAATGCTAGCTCTGGGGGGCTTTGGCTAGAATTCCTTTTAGCAGGTGGCCAGCGAATATAAAGTTTAATGAAGTGAAAAATGATCCGAAACGTACTTTATAAAATGAACCACATGAAAACAATCTGAAGTGATTATGAACTAGGTGCAAGTTTATTACAATTTATTTTAAAGTGCATAAGTAGCATTTTTGCTGCTGAAGTGTTAAGAAGCAAGATGATCAAACAGTACCGATTAGCAGCAAGGCGAATGAATGAGGGTTACAGAATGCTGAGAGCGTTACGCGGCGAGTTTAACAAAGCAGACTCCTTCATTAGTTGAAAATATTACATCTTTCATTTCAAATTATTCAGTCCAAGTATTAATTCCTTCAATGTTGACGATAAAACTGATCACTGAAGTGGTTAAAAAAGTTTTCTCCTTGTAACTAAAACTAGGAGACAAATGTATGTATTTTAAAACCGTGAAGGACATGGTGGACAAACAAACCAGTTCACTTAAACTGTTTTGCCTTTCTTAGGCATCTGGCATAGAAYAGATGCTTTCAATTGTTTTTGTGGATTAATTGGATTCTACTTATCATCCAAAAGCAGTATGATAAAAGTTAAGATTAGCCATTTTTAATGCAAGATTCACCACTTAATATTTTAAAGTGATTATTTTTAAGTAGTACAACGGATTAACATAAACTGCATAAATAAAGTAACATTCCGGCTAGTGAGAAGCTCCCTCATTATACCGGCCAATGAGATCCAAATTTTCTACTTATCTTCTCTTAAAGTGAAACCCATATTAAGAGTAATTTTTGACCACCAGTAGTTTTTCAGTTTGTCAGTAAATCATGACTGAAAGAAGTATTTTAACACTCCTTTGAATAAATCCATGCTAATAAGAAAATCTGCTTGTTCCCCCATACACACATCTCTGTCAGCAAAAAAGTGGAAATAGGATTTATCCAAAAAACACCACCACAGATTATTTGGGCCAATTAGGCAGGTGAAGAGGACCCTGTGAAAGCATCTTTAAATGTCAATTCAGTGTGGATCTTGCTTCATTTGCCCATAGAAGAATGCAACTTTTTTTTTTTTTTTTTAATCAAGAAAACAATTAGAGGGACCTGGAGAAAAAGGAAACAAGAAAAGTCTTTTCTTAGGGGCTTATTAGTGATATACTAATTTAAGCTGAAGACTACTTGTTAAGACTCTCTCCCAGTAAAACATATTTCTGTTAATTATCGCCCAAGAACGCGTCACAGTAGAAACTCCTTACTTGCATTTTTTCCCTCATTAAACATAACTGGTGCTGATATTACAGGAGAAGTAACCACTGCTCTCAGAAAAGCCTTTTTACCCTCTATCTTTTAGAGGCTATCTACACTACAGTTTTCACCATGTTAGATCAATGTTTTAATATGGTGCTAATTTATTCTATCAGCAGCGTAAGAACATAACTAAACATAGTGGTTGCAAAATTTCACCAGTCCATTTGAAACAATACCAAACCAGGAATAGCGCCATAGTGCTTTGCACTTGCAATCAGCGTGGATCATTGCTACCATCAGCAACAGCCGCGCAAATACAACCCAGGCACCCACCGGAAGCTTTAATGGTAAATCTAAAAGAAACAAACAAAAAAACCTTCCCCACCATCAGCCCCCATAAAGCAAACAAAAAAACCACCCCAAACAAACACACACACACAAAACATCAGCAAGCTCTTTTTCATACAGGACCACCCAGCATATAAAAAAATTGAAGAGAGAAGGTAAAACAGACTATTTTGTCCGATCTTTGTATTTCAAGTCCCTTAAAGTTACAAGAATAAAAATCTAAAGACAGCTTTACAAAATCCAAGCCTTTTTCAGTCATAGCAACTTCCACTAAGTTACTACTTTTATTTATGCCAGAACACAGTACTACTTACTAAATTAAATTTACAAAGCGTTTCTCCATTAAGTCCTTTAAGTCATTTTTTCATACTCAATTTTTCTGAAATTCTCACCTTCATGGCTCAGTTTTTCACATTTGGACTCTGACCAAGCAATTTTTTAATTATCTTTAAATAAGAAAACATTTATGCTAATAGTAATGGGACACCGGTAAAYGAGATCAGCAGATTCTTCTGACTTTTTCATATAACTATGGCCTATACTCCCCTATCCTCAAAATACATAACATTACACAAAAACTGAATTCCCAATTTGCTGTGGCTTTTTTGGTTTGTTTTACCCTCCCCTATAGAAAAGATTCTCTATTAATTGTTCTTCAGCCGAACTATGTAAAGAAAAGCGTAGACTCTTATCTCCTCATCCTACTTGCTTTAATTATTTGTGCACATTAAAGCCTGATTAAAACCATTTAAGCACTTTCATCACTGAAATCTCTAACATCTTTTAGAAATTAAATGCAGAAACAAAAAATATATGTGAATGTGCAATGAGAGGAGGACAATTACAGCCAGCTATTGAGCATTTATAGTAATGTTAGTATACATGGTCACACATCTTGAAGCATATATTCAGTATTTTGAAGCATATATTTATATAAAAATATTCCAGACTATCAATATAAATACTAATTATTCATTTAAAACAGACACTTGCAACAGGATCACACTAACACTAAGGAAAGTGCTTTCTACATTTTCTGACTGTTCCTATTTCCTCCATGCAGCCCTAAAACAAAAGGGGGAAAAAAGCACCCAATATAAATGTCTGCTACGGTAAATAAAGCTATCACAACTCATTTCCAGATTTTCTGATGCTGGAGGACCAGCTGAACTAACATTGCCTTATATGGCTTTAGGATGTTTGTACGTTTATCTACGAGTATGCGTCTGCCTATGGGTAGGTGCCTTTGACCTCAGTATCTATACGCCGTATGCAGCTACAAGAGCAACCAAACAACTTCCCAGTTCTCATATTTAATTATTGGCTTCTGCATTTGAAACACGCTGCCATTTCTCACATCATAGCTCGATCAGAGTTCAACTCAAAAAAAAGTAGTTAGTGCATTTGAGTGAAAAACCAGGAATGAGAGACAGTGTTCAACAATCTGAAATTTCAGCAGGTTTAAGAATGAAAGCTGTTAAGAAAGATACCTAATACTGAGTAATTTAAATTTTACCTCTGTGAAATCTAAGAACCCGAGCTAAGGACAAGTTTAAACAGTTTTTTCTGTCTGAGGAGTACTTTTTAACTGGCCATTAGTTAGTAACGCTATTTTCCCAATGTTTGGTTCTAAAAATATATTATCATTTTTTTCTTAAAATCAGAAGCGTTCCTCATTTTGAAAAGCAAAGAAAGCACTGGGTGAGCAGACGGAGAGAAGAGATAAAAGCAGCCCAGCACTCTGCTGCAGGAGGAATCCTGTGCTTGAGGATGCTCCTGCACAGAACCTCCCCAGCACTTCCAGGTCTCAGCCTGTTCAGAAACACCTGAATTGGAGAAAGTGTCATAAACGATGGTCACGTCGCAGTGACCAAAGGACAGCAGGAGACGATGCACGTGGACTAGCACGGACAAGGCAAGAGGACAGGGACTGACTGCAGGACGATCAGCAAAAGCTGTGGCAGGGAACGAGGAGTCAGGATCCAGACAGTGTAAGGGTGGAAGTGGTGAGACTGGGAAAAACGGAGGCCTAAGACATGGCTGATGACTGGTTCATAATTGCAACAGGTATCAAACAGCACAGGTTTAGGTAGCTACAAGTTATTTCTGCCTGAAATGCAGACATAGCTATCCTGCTAATTGCAGCGCATAGGAAGAAGTCACTCAGAGATCAAGAAACATGTTTCAGTGTCCATTTCTCATTTTCATTAATTTAGAAAGAGCCAAGTATTGCTCCAGTAGATGACACCTGATTACTAAAAAAGGCCATTCTGCAAAAGAAACATGGTGCTTATTATAACAAAGGTAAATAAAGCATCATCTATTAGAAAGGTTAGTAGTGACCATCACCATTTACAGCACTTAGAGTAGGCATCAAACAATGCCAATGATGTATGATGAAATTATAGTGTTCTGTTTCCAAGCGACTGCAAAGTTACAGTGTATTGAAACCTGGATGCCTTCTCCCTTGTAACACCATATACAGTAAAAGTTACCGAGTTTTAAAAGCATGAAGTTCAGGGATCCGCTTTGGTTTAATGCATGTTCCCTGACACCCTTTCCAATCATAACAGATCTATTATTAAGAGTTTACAAGGGAGCACACACATTTGCAGTAATTCCCTTCTGTCCCTCCACTAACAAGCCACTAAATTTAAAAGCTAAGAAAAGTTTAAAGTCCAGCCCAAAGGACAAGCATCTTAAAGCTACTTTTGAAAACCACAAGTAACGGAGGAAACATCAGTTCTTTAAAGGAAAAGAAACACAGCATCAACACGTAAGAGAACAGCACCATTCTTCTGGCCTGCTCTCTAGCAAGTCTGGCCTTCACAGCCCCAAAACAATAATGAAAACAAATAGCAAGAGACTGCTGTTCCGCTGCAGAGGAGCACAACTGCTAGCTGTATGAAATTTGGGGTGGTAAAGAAATCCAGCCTGAAAAACATGACCATTACAGGATTCCACTATTAGTAAGAGTACACTATATTTGGATAATTATAAAACATGGATAAGCAACATATTCAGTATTTAAGTTACCAATAAATGTTATGACATGAATAAAGTATAAGATGAACTTTAACAGAGATTAATAAAAGGGGATGTGAGGTATTTAGTGATGTATTGTCGGGACTGGGTACAATACCTCAAWAGGAAGAGGTGCAGGCAAAGCTGCACCTTGTGAGCTGCTAAAAGGAGAAAATTAGTTCAAGATTTCAGGGCAAGAACTTCCATCATTCAGTGTTTGTACAGCACCAAGCATAAAAAGATCCTATTTTTCTGTTGGTACCTGACACTACTGTCAGTTAATAAATTGGGTTTTACATTCATCAGCAAAATAATTAATGAATCAAGTAAGAACAAGAGACATAACAACTTGAAGAACTACAATACGCTTGGGAAGAAAAACGTAGTTTACTACATTAGGGAAAAGGGAGGTTTGAAACACAAAGTTGGAGAAATAAATTCGGAAAGTAGTAACAATTAGAGAGCCTGGGGAGGTGGTAGACACTAAAGCAGACACGAGTGCATGAGGCAGACGATATTACAGCTAAATGGGAAAATGGAATTTTGGACTGCACGTACGAAGCTGGCACAAACCCAAGGAAGTCAGTCTTGCTATGATGCAGCTATGTGCTGCGCTAGGCACCTCTGTAAGTCATAGACAACATCAGACTATTATTTCAGAGAACAGATACAATTAGAGATGGGAAAGCATAATTCAACAGCAGCACGTACAAATATGCACATCTAGTTAAAGTAAGTGTCTACAGTGAGAATAAACCTGGACTAGCATAGGAGAAAAATACACCGTATAAGAACAGCACTACTTTAAAAACCTCAGGCTGACCAAACTCAAGAGAAAAGCTTTATGACAGAAAGAAGCACTAGCCTGTACAGTTATATTTCTTAAGTAGTGACAGAAACCCTATCATTTCACAAGGTTAAGAGCATCTTGTTAGTCATTAGTAACTGCAGAGAAGGAACCATCTTGCAAGAGAAGAATAATTGCCAGATAAGTTCTTTCATCTTTAGTTTTGCAATTCTATGACTGCAATTTGTTATTTTCTTATTTTAATACAGTTAGCAATATATTTTACATGCATTTTACACTGCTCTAACTACATGTAACCTGTTAAAGTTTCCTGACTCATTTCCAGACAGGCCTTCATCATCATATTGCCTCTCTATCTCACCATACCTTGGAATATTCTCTGCTTAAGCAAAGATGACATTGCTTCTTTCCTGATACAAAGTCCAAGGAAGACATTGAAATCAAATGACATAGAAGACAGGTGGGCTCAGGTTCAGTTATTTCTTGGTCTACACTGAAGGTACCTGCGAGACTACGGTAACACAGTAGAGAAGAAACATGCCTGCAGAACAAACCACATGTGAGTAACGATCTGAAATTATGTGGCTGAGGACAATTACTGCAGCAGAAAAGAAACCTCACAGTCACTAAAACCTCAAGCTTATTTTCACATCCTCAGACAGGTAGACCCCAAATATGTGTGACTAACTTTCCTCCCAGCTCTATGTACACTTTGCTGCTGACAAAGGTGGCCTCTGGAAAGATACTGGCATTTTTGTATCCTTGACAATGCCAAAATCTACCTATAGGGCAGCTACTAATCTCATGTCTTTACTCTCAAGACTAGGCTCAGACATGTATATCACTCGTTAATATTTCTACCGCAACAATGTAGCTTTCTGTTGATCTGGAGCAAAAAGTAAGAGTAGTAAACGTATTAAAAAAAAAAACCCACACACAAAACAAGAGGATGAGCAGAAAGGACAAGAACAGAGGGAAGAGAAGCAATTATGGCAACTGTCACAAGCACAGAAAACATGGAATAGGGAAGGCGTTTCACCATCCATCATTTGCTCGCAGAGTCCCCTGTCTGCTCCAAAAGATGTTGCAAACTGTTCCCTCAGTCAGTAGTGCACAAGCCATATATGTCTCTAGCCACATCTAACATCCAGAAGCAACCACTGTGGAAAACAAAGTGCAGAACATCCTTGCCAGCAGCTACGAGCTAGAAAAGGAAGAAGGAACTAGTGCACACATGCCAACTTTTTATCTACCAACTGCGAAGTCAGTACAGATTTCCGCTGCAACATATTTATTTACAAAATCCTCAAAATGCAAACTGTGTAGCTTTTGCAGATAAAATTACGTAGCAACTTTTTCATTAAATAGTTGGGCAATAACTATGCAGAAGCATGCATACATTCTAGCTTTCTGAAAAGAAAACCTAGATATCCAAGTAATATTTCAACAAAGTTTTCTCAAGTTCAGTTAAGTTCAGATCACTACAACTGGGAAGAATACAAGGAAACTACATGTAAATGTGATCTCTTCGTTTACTTTTTTGTTGCATGGTTTCTTGTACAAAACTGCTGAGGAAAAAAAAAACCCACCTACCCTACGCACTCAGTCTCCCTCTTACAATGTTTAAGACGTAAGAGAAAAGTGAAAATGAGAACTGGAAAGATGTTTAAAGGAAACATTAGGAACCTGAAACCATTTCTGAGACTGGAGTTGAAATTTACTGTGTTCTTTATGATTAGCCAAACAGTTCAAAAGGAGAGAATTTGCTCCTGTATGAAGGCATGAACACATTGCATAGTGGCTAGGAAGTCATAAACAAATAATAATACTGATATGTCAATAAAGCCAACAAATTAATAATGCCTAATAGGAAAAATTTATTTCCTGTTAATGACAAAAACAAAACAAAAGCTGCAGGATTATCATTACAAGCCATTGCATGTCTCAAGTACAAAACCCGTATACTTTTAAGGGCTTGTGTGTGTGTGTACACACATATAGGTATCGCACCTTGCTGAGGCAAAAGACACAACAGTAGCACTGTGATTTTACTAATGTTGCTCTCATCAGAGAATATACTAAATGACAAATCAAGTTTAAAACCACTCCTTCAAATCACTTGACCAGACCCTATTTCACAATAACGCCCCCAGGCTGTATAGCAATCCATTTCAGTGACTTAAGGGAAGTATTCAGAAGTTTTAAAGAAATGCAAGGAACCAGACGCATACTCATGAGAAGCTCAATAACTAGAAGACACTTGAAAAATATGGTGAAGAATGAAACTAGACACTTGAACAGAACAAAACAGTTTCAAAGACTGCCAGCGCTGTTAAGCGCCTGTTCAGCTCACAATGAAGCAAGTGGGGAGGTCTGACTGACATCAGTGGAAGCGTGAACATTTAAAATCATCATAGTCTTCACAAGTAAGTGACCAACAAAACCTTAAGCCATGGAGACGGGCTTGTTATATAAAGGAGCCCAGACTTGCTAAGTGGAACTCTCCTTCATTAGTACATCAGTTTTTCAGGCCATACCTGAGGTATGGCCTGAAAGTATAAAATTAACTACCTTTTCATTTCAATAAGTGAATGAAAGACAGCACCTGAAAGCACATATATCTGTATTACAAGTCTCAAGGCATTTTTTTGTTCACTGAAAAGGGAAGCTTGTCACTCTCTGCTCAAGAAACATTAAGCGACCGCTCTCTTGATTACAAGATACATTTCAATACTCATCATGGATAATTTACGTAACAAACATCTACTCATTTAAAAGAAGGATGTAACCGTGCCTCAGTAACCCTGAAAGCCTCCCTTCTTCTGACCTTTGGCAGTACCCACAGAAAGCGATTTCATACGACCGAAGCAACAGAGCCTGCCTCCGCCAGCGCTGCCTGATCCCAGGAGCAGCTCGCTGCCTAAAACGCAGAGAGCAAAGTGGAAGGAACAAAGCCCTGACGTCAATTGGTGGAAAAGGATTAAACTCAACAGCTAGGAGAAGGGAACGCGTTGCCCCCGCCGCCTGCAGCAGCACCAGGAACCACCCCGAGCACCGAGGACCATCCCGAACGCGTATTTTAGCTGGTGCCACCTCGGTTTCGCTTTCTGAAGACGGGAGGGGACGGCGGGACACACACCCATCCGCGCAGGGGCGGCCAGCTCGCCTCAGCACGTTACTCCAGAACTGC
>NW_020448307.1:1957279-1973911 GCF_003343035.1 Apteryx rowi | reverse complement strand
GCCGGGATCCCCCCCCTCCCTCCTCCTCCTCCCCCGGGGAGGCCCTGCCCCGCGGCGGCCCGGGCCCGGCGCGTCCCCACCGCCGGCCGCGTCTCACCTCCGTTCGTCGCTCCGCTAGGCCCGGACCATTTCCTGGCTGCCGCCACCGGGGAGAGGGGGGCGAGGAGGCGCGAGGGAGCCCCCGGGGCGGGCGGCGGCGAGGCCCCGGGAGGAAGGAGACGGAGGAAGGGGGGGGAGGGGGGAAGGGAGGAGGCGCGGCTCACGGGCGGGAGAGGCCGGCAGCTCCCCAGGGGTCCCGGCGCTCCATCGCGGGCCGGGTCCGGGCTGGCGGCGAGGCGCGGGGCGGTCGGCGTGGCGGTGGGCCGGCGACGTGGGCCTCGGCAGCCCTCCGCCCCCCGCGCCCGCTCCGGCCTCCTCCCGCAGCCGGGCACTCGGATTACCCGGCAGCCCCCGCGCGCCGCGCGGCCCCGCCCCGCCGCCGCTCACACGTGACACCGCCTCGCACGGCCGCGCCGGCGGGGTGGAGAGGGGGGGAAAGGGCACGTGACCCGCGCGGGGYGGCCCCGCCCCCCACCGCGGCCCTTCGTCACGCGCCAGGCTCAGGGGCGAGGCCCCGCCCCCCGCGGCCGTTAGCGCCCCGGCGGCCCCGCCCCTCGCGGCTGTTAGCGCCCCTCAGGGAGCCGCGGCCGCCGGCGCGTTCAATTTAGCGCGGCCGAGGCGGA
Source organism: Apteryx rowi (assembly GCF_003343035.1). NCBI lineage: Eukaryota > Metazoa > Chordata > Aves > Apterygiformes > Apterygidae > Apteryx > Apteryx rowi. The sequence continues at coordinate 1,973,189 of NW_020448307.1, read as the reverse complement.
GGAAAGCTTTGGCGGCCGCCGCTTCCTCCCGTTCTCGTCTCCGGTGGCTCGCGAGCTGCCAAGACCTGCGGCCTTCACACAGCCGTAGCCCAGCAGCCCGGGCCTCACCTCCAGGCCGCTTCGCCCCGAGCGGACTGCGCGGGCACGGCGCGTCTCGGCCTCGGCCCCGTCACCGCATCGCCCACGGTCGCGGCAAAGAGCGGCTGCCTCTGCCAGAAGAGACACGCTGTTAGTCATCACCCCCCCTCCCCACAGCAATAGGGACTTTTTTCCATTACTAAAATGACCAAAAATTTCCATCTTTGTAYGCAACCCAACGACTTTGGCGCCCGAACGCTGTGCAATGATGAGGAGATGACAGCACGCCCCAGACGCGGTGCAGAGGCACCGGGCGGAGGGGAGCTTTCCAGGTGGATGAGCGGGTACATCAATCTTTCAAGCTAAACGTTCAGCTCATCTCAGCCCCATGTCAGCGGGTGTCAATTTACAGCCCTGCAGCTAGAAGTCTTCCTTTTACAAGACAGAACACACTTTTTTTTCCAGTCTCCCAATGAAATCTCTCAGCAACCTCATAAGAACTTGTAACGCTACTACAAGAACGGCATCAAGGTGGAAAGACGCGTCATTTCAATTACTCACCATTTCCCAAGCCCTGCAGCGGCTTTGCTAGAAAGGCGTCCTAGTCTGGATGCTGAAAGGTATCACACCTTCTGTTCAAAACCTGAACAAAGCATTAGCTTATTTAACAAACCATTCCAAGAATGGATCCAAACCATGGATTATGGCCTCCTACCCGCCACCCCCAAACATTTGTGCCTCCATATACAGGAATGACAAAAGTCCTCAGCAATGCATTGTAAGTGAGAAATTCAGTATGAAGTCAATACTTTAAATATATTAAGCTTCCTGACTCTTGTTTGAGATGTACTTGCATGTTTAGACTTTGGATAAATTCACAATAGTATCTTGCTTCACTGCCCTACAACCATGATATCAAATATAGCTTTCTTTTGATGTCACATGCTGCTAGTGAAAAAAATCCAGTTTATTTTTAGGAAAGGACTTTCAAAACCAAACCATAAGAGGTGCCAATTTCCTTAGCTTTTAGGATGAAAATCCCATTTTAATCATGCAAGATAATTATGAGATCTCAGTACAAGTCTGTACCTTTTCTCCCTACCTTTCAGTTATCAGCTTGCCAGTGCTCTATAAACCCTTGCTCTGCTTACATTCAGATCTGCACAGGTTTTCACTGTTTTTAAAAATGAGACCTCTGATGTGTAAGATGTCTCATTGATTAAATATTTATCTAGATACATTGCATTATTGGAACCACAAGAGAAAAATAAACCTTCCTTTTTTTGATCTGATTAATCAATATTTCTAATATATTTTAATGGATTATTTGACACTTGAAAATGAATTCAGGTAAGCAGTGATCAATAATTCCAAATAATTCCAAGCACAGTCTCAACACTGTGCACAGTAGGCTATGACATGCAGAAACAATTCAATTTTTGTGAATACCATTTCAGAAGAGTTCCCTGTGTAAGACAGGCCCTAAAATCCTCTTTAAAAAACAAACAAAAAAMCCACCCACCTAAATAAAAGACCTTGCCTGCACCAGAAAAGAAGCCCTGATTACAGTGTAGTACATGGGGCAGAACTTCTCTTGAAGTTTTCATTCTTTTGTGCAACTTATTACTCTGTTTTCTAATTCATTTTTTCATCTCAAAGGAGCATTTTGGAGGCCATTTTTGACATGCATTACGTAATAACCCTGGGATCAACTTAAAAAGCAGGACACAGCACAGCCACACAGAATTCAGATTCACACAACCTCATCTTAGGCAACTGCAAGTCCCTTCACAGGAGATTCCACACTGACAATCCCATTACACCAGCAATATGTTTTCCAAACACAAACTGGCACCAAGGCTCAAAATCTGACCCCAGCAAGGGCTTCCAAAAAAAATTTTTTTTTTTTAAGCAATCTGCAAAACAGGCTATTTTTGAAAGATTTACAACTACACTTAAAACTTTGAATTTAAGCAAGGCTACTTGTTACACATAACTGGTTTTGAAATGTACTGAAACAGAGTTGCACTTTGGGTTCATTTTAAAAAAGCCACCCTACCAATTAATACTTCTGTATTTGTTTGAAATATGGGAAAAGTGCTGCAGAACGTCCCAAGAAACAGATTTTTTTGCATACAATTTAAACTTCAGAATCTAAATCTTCTTTTAAAATTGTTTCTAATACTGTGATTTCAATTACCCTTCAAAAAAAAGCTGTACAAAGCTAAAATAATTAAGTGAAGAGACAGTCTGAAATAACTCATAACTCTATTTTAACTGGTGGTTAAATCTGAAGCTTATTATGACACTGAAGTATTATCAGTACTGTTACAAAATATTATCAAATAGGGATGGAACCCTTACCTGTCTGAAAATTAAATGCAGCTATAACTTGGCTCTGTAGATTTCTTTGTACAATTAATCTCACTTCCCTACTTTATATCAGTGGGTAGGGAGCAGAGAGCTTATTTGAGAAAGTACTACTGTACCATAGAGGAACAGAAAATTAAAAAAAGGAAAAAGTATACATATCTGTTCCTAACAGATTTCTATAATGCTTTTAAAAAGATGTTGTCAGTGGCATTTTTGATATATCACTTTTCAATAGTCAAACTTGTATTCTGTATTGTGTTTTGTATTCTCACACACGCTTGCATATCTCAGTTAACAAAATTAGGCTCTGAAGATCTACATCAGACAACTGATATTCTCAGTGTCTGGTTAAAGGCATGTATTATACATAAACATAATTTCATAAACTAAATTAAATCCATAAGGACAAGGTATGTTGAATCATTTCTTTATAAAGCAAATCCATTTGATAGCAAAATTTCTATTTATTAAGGACTCCTTCCTAAAAAAAATAAAAATCTGTAAGTGACTGTAACATGATTTCATTTAGGGCACCCAAAAATCTGTTTCTGGCTCTGACAGATGTTCAATTTAATAAAGGCCTAGACTAGAAGATCAGGTTGTCTCTGCCTTCTTTTGCTCTCCCATCAGTTAGTAATGTTTCTCCTTGAAATGTGATGCCTTTTCCTGAGGCTGTTTTTCTACTAGACTGCATCAATTGCTTCACTCCAATTAGCAATGGCAGTTTTACTTACGGGGGAAGGATTAAACTGAGCCTGTTTAGAGCTACACAAGTCTCATGTAACTGCTTGGTAAATATAACAATTTCTAGTTAGTACTTTTTTGCAAGTTAGTGATCTTTTGTACTTAGAGCTTTGGAAGACAGTAATTAAAGAAATACCTTTCCTGTTGAAAAAAAACTGTCATTGAAGCATCTTGCTATAAGAAATCCAGATGTGATCTGCTGAAAGATGAACTGGTAAGGCTCTTGCCAGGCTGGTAGTTTTTTTTCCTCTGTAAAATAAGAATATGCAGAGACAAATGAAACAGAAAGGGGAATTCAAATTCAATGAAGTTATTGTATTTGAAAGTAAACCTTTAAAAAACATGAGTACAGAAGGGCTTATGGCTGGTCTCAGACTTGATCAGTATTTGACAATACCAGATCCACTGAAAGCAGTAAGCTGTCTCTTAAAGTCTCAGCTCATGAGTCAACAGCAGACCAAAAATTAAATTAAGGCTTCCTTAATCTCATCTGTAATTATGTTATTTTATCCTACCTCCTGCTGACAGAACGTAGATTATGCAAGTGTTTCCCTTTGCCTTTATGAATGGCAGCCCATTTGTCTAACTGCAGATACTAAAGGTAACCAGGTGCATGAAGAAACCAGCCCTCTGAATTTAATGACTTGCTTTAGTACTTAATAGTTCTCTAAGTATCTTAAACTTTACCTGGCAGAGACAACTTAATGAGAAGAAACACACTTCTGTGTGAAGCCAGATTTCAGAAAACTAACTACACACAAAACCCAGCAACACTAAAGAAATTAGTGTACAACATGTTCTTAACAGGATGGCAAAGATAGTTCAGAATCAATCCTCTCCCTTCTGAACAACTGTTCCCCATCACGATCCCCCTCTCTCTGCACTGCTGCTGCACAGCTCCTGAACGCCAACCAAAGCTAAAGCCTGTGTTTCCACAGTATGGGATCTCCTCCGCACAGCCAGGCTCCGCGTCCCTCTTCCAGCAGTCCCCATTCCTGCCACGGCCCTACAGCGGAAGAAGTTAGCRACAGCAAACTTACCAACACAGCGGTTTCAGGCACAACGCGCCGTCTGCTGAAACTGCAAGAGATGGCCCTACACACTGCACTACAAGTAGTCCTATTTTCCAGAGGGTTTTATTTTTTCCACTTAATTACTACTATATCACTTTGGTTTGGATTTGCAATAAGTATGAGCTTAGCAAATATTGTTTAATAATTTATTAACTTTTTCCCATTGAATGGTACATTTGCTCAAGAGGACTTAAACAATTTTCTGGTAATTTTATTTACAGTCTGCAGTGTTCTGTAAAACACAGTAATGATTACAGACTAAAACATACAACATACATATTTTCAAACATTTAAATATAAGCACAGTTTATTCAAAAGTAATTCTACACACTACTTTTTCCATAAAAATATAAAAAATAGTTTAGTTACTATATTTTACCTAAACCAGGATATTTAAGAATTCTTCCACATCTGATGCCCCCTCCCAAAAAAAGGGAACTCCAACAATAAGAAATTTAGGAGACTGCATCACTAATTAAAATACTAATGCCAACTGCTTAAATCCACCACAAGAGCAAATTAGTATCATTTTGCAACCAGCAATAAGTGTTCTGCAGTATGTTCATATTTTGGTTTGTTTTTTTATTTTTTGCACTAACTTGCTTCTCTCATGCCAGATTTTTACAGACACGTGCACACTTTATTACATAAAAATAATAGACTGATAATACTGCAGACTATAGTGTCAGCCACCACGTGCCCAACAACATGGATTGTTAATCTTGCATTACACAACAATTTTTTGCAAAAATATCAAAAGAGAAACATCTTCCTTCAGGATCTCTATTTAAAGGCGACTCCTTTTCTTACTGAACATCCAGTGAAAATAGCCTTTTTCTCCTCTTTCCGTGAAAATAGTGCCCGTTTTTGTTTGCTACTACTCTCTCTAGTTTTATTGACCATATTCTGTATGGAAAGCTAATTGAGTTCTGAAAAACACCCACTCAAGCCCTTCTCTCACTAGGATACATTTAATTTACAAAAAAAGGCACAAAGATGAAACTCCTAAGCAGCATCAGTCATACTTCTTCCACTGTGCACTACTCCTCTTTCTCACACAGACACTGCTGCAAGAGACTTTCTTTGTCTCAGAGTATTACAAATACATGAGCTAAGGATACAGGCAAAGTTGAAAAGACTAAAGCCTTTGTACAGGACAAGTTGTATATCGATCATTAACAAATGAGCACTATTAAAAGTTTTATGTTGCAATTAAGACTTAACCTGGAAGCATCAGGAAAAGCCATCAGAAAAAAAGCTCAGCAGCAAATAATACATTTGTTAACAGTGAGATGGAAGTCCCTTGTGTGCAACGTTGTGCATTCAATTTCAACAAACAATGACAGTGCTCTGCAGCCGGCAGTGTACAACTTTTGCTTCTAAACAGTTTAGAGGATTTTCTAAATGTAAGTGAAGCTGCCAAAAACAGAATAGTAGTATATGATGCACAGCATGATCTGCAACAAAAAGCTTTTGCTTTCCATCATGTAAACATCAGGGTTACTGGACCTTAGCTCATATAAACAAATCTGATGATAGATTTTTAACTAAAAAAGTAAAATTTTCCATAAAAGGATTAACCACAAAAATACTCTTTCAGCAAGTCTCACATGCCATTTAATACCTTTTATGTCATATGAACAACTATGCAAAACATTTAGAAAGTTTTAGCCGTAGAAATGTTGACCAGTTAAACTGTTTGGCAATAACATGTTCGAAACATCTTTGAAGAATGTTTTCATTCACTAACATCAGTTCTACACTTTACCACACTATTTCTTCTTCTTTTTCTTTGGTGGCTCATCATCAGAGCTACTGTCTGTGCTGCTGCTGCTACTGCTGGAGGAACTAGATTCTGATTCGAACTCTGAAGAAGAGGAAGTACTACTTGAAGAGGGAGAAGATGAGGAAGTAGAGGAGCTCTCATCACTGTCACTGTCTTCATCAGAAGAAGAGGTAGAGGAGTCTTCACTGTCAGACGACGAATCGCTAGCTGAACTGGCACTGCTACTGCTGCTGGAACTTGTCACACTTTTAGATCTGAAAGAAAACAAATACACAGATGAGAACAGGCCTGCCTGAGACAGCATTACAGAGTGTTCTTTATACTCTGGTGTAATCCAAAGATCAATTATTTGGGCTGAAATTTTCCAGGTCTGACTCAGTCTTAAGGACAACCAGCCATTTTTCCCCCTTCCATTCTGAACAAATGCATTTTTTCCTATTTCAGCAATGGCAGAGTGACACCAGGCACATGAAGTAAGTTGTCCTGGAAAATTTGAAAGCCAAAACAAGACTACAGAAAAAAGTTAAATTTGAAAGTTGGCAGGATCTTGTTCATAGTAACGACTACTGCCTTTGCTGACAGAGCTAAATAGAAGAACATGAATGTTGTATACTACTAAAGCCTTGGGAAAAATTAAAGATCAGTTCCCTGGCACATCGCTGTAATAAGGAGTGAAAAAATTTTGACTGCAGTAAAGTTGGTGGAAGTTTCACCAGTGACTTCACAAATGTTAGAACTGTATTCTGAGACTGTTCTTAGATTACTCATGGCAAAAGAACCCAACCTACCTGCCACTACAGAATGCTTAAGCTTGCAGGGTGGGGAAGAAGGGGTGGGTGCCTCTGAGGAAGTCCAGGATGAAGACAGAATTATGAATATTGGAAAGTGGATATGCTATGGATTTCTGCATGCTCTGCAATTTTTTTTTCATGCTAATATAAAAAAGTTACTAGCTTTCCCATTAAGAAGATGCAGCCTTTATGAAAGGCTGCCGTTCTCGCAATTTCATGGTCTTTGAATGAACAATATAGTATGAATTCCAAGAAAACACAGTTAAATTCTCCCATAGATCTTTCTCCAAGCAAAGTGTAAATGTACTAATTCATTCCCACCTTCCCACCAACTAAAATCAACTGAATATCATTCTGACAGCAGGCAAAAGTGCTATATATAATAATTCTGACTCTTCTTTTCATTAGAAAATTAATTTGTTTTCTTTGAGGGCCCAAGTAACAACTCAGGAAATGCATATGTTAATGCTATAATAGAGACAGACATTAAAAAAATTTTTTTTTAAATCATACCAGCCACAGGCATGTCAACTGATAAACCTGGATGCATGTATTAAGCTATGAACCACTGAAGTTTTTATAATACATCTGGCATCTGTTATCTCTGTGTGAGCAGATATAATGGCTGATTAATAAAAAAAATCCATATAGGCCGGTTAAATACAGGCTTACTGTTGACAAAAAATAATCTCAAGATTAGAAAAACAAAATAATGGAACTAGTAGAAACTCATTTTAAAGTGGCATTTAGCCTTTTGGAGGGAAACTGCTAAACAGAGCAGTAGCTTCAACAGAAGCAGTTTCATTAGAGGTGCAGGCCCACTTACACAGGTAAGAATCGGTCAGGGAATCCCTTCAACAAGAACAGGGCTTTGACTGAACTTTCTCTTCCTGATCACCTTTCACAGATCCCATAGGAGCAGTCCATGGACCTGCAATATTCAGGCCATGCACTGAAATCCACTCACAAACATCAGAAAATAACACTTAATATTGTTTCTCTTGAAGGAAAGCAATGGCTAGCTCTATGAGAGAAGAAACATACAGATGCTTGTTTTCAGAAGGTGATGCAATATGCGGCCTATGAGCAGTTATGAAAGAAGAAATTGACAGTGGAGCAAGTAAAATTTACCTATTTTATCTTAACTGCATAAGGTGACACTCCAGATGCTGTACACTGGTAGATCCCAGATTTTGGGGTCTATTAGACCACTGGAAGCCCACAAAATTTCTCAGGCAGACCAGCATTCACTCTCCCCAAAACAAGTTCGCTAATGTTAACATCTCTCATGATCCCATGTGCCAACTGCAGACCAACTGCTGCATTTTGCGATTTTGCCTGCTTTCTGTCACCCTGCTCCAAGGCTTTGTCCTTTCTAATTCTATTGGAATCATCTAACAATCCCTGGTGTTTTTAAACACTACTTAAATCAAAGCTGCAGTTTTGGGCACAATCACAGCTGGGTGCCTCAGGGAACAAATGAGTTAGGACAGGATTTTACTCTTCAGACAGGTAGAATTAGATGTGATCAAAGCATGAAGGGACTTTCAATTTAGAACCGAAGGACACTATATAGGAATGATGAAGCTAACGTGCTCAGAAGAAAGCTCTGTGCCACCTAAGGTACAAGACTGTAACAGCAGCTTTGCCTGTTCCTGTTTTTCTGGTTAAGCCTGTAGGTTACTTGTTACTGTTTATATCAAAACAAACATACAGTATGTAAAAGGTTAGTGCTCACTGCTGCTGGAATCTTAGCTTTTGCATTTCTTCAGTCTGGAATTTACATATTCCATGGCAATGCTTTACAGAGTTTTATGCATTTAATTCTTCCTGCATCACAGTAAAAATGTAAGTTGCATATAATCTGGAAAAGAGTTATATTGATGATTCTGGGCTTGCATAAAAACAAAATAACAAATCAAACCTAAAAAAAGCTTAAGATTTTAAGGAAAAAAAAAAGTCAAACAAAATCCCCCAAATAAATTGTGGTTTTTTTTCCCTCCATTTTACATTGGGTTTGAGCTCAAATACTCTGAAAATTATTATGCCAGATAGAGGAGTTCAGCATATGAGAAACCTGAGCAAGGAAGACATCTGAATTACATCGTTTAAAGTTCATTTAATCTACAATCTCATATGTCCTCAGTAATTTCAACAATAAGTGGCACTATTGAGAAAGGAGTCTTTGATAAAACTTACTCCAATGGTAGAATTAAGACCCTGGCCAGGAAGTATTCCAGTAAAGCCACACAACACAATAGCCTAAAATAAAGGAGTGTTTTAAAGAAACTGCTCTGGCCTATTTAATGATTGACACACAAAACAAAAGGTCCAGTCTTTAAAAAAAGTCTTTYGCAAAGTGTTTTTACAAAGCAGGGTTTGGAGACAGGGGACAGCCAACTTGGTGCAAAGAGACCAATGAGGCCATTGGTGAACAGTCATCCCCCGAAGGTAAAACTCATGACACGCTTCGCACAAGTATTGTGACCAAGGTTCTAGCTGTTCCTGAAACGGTTTTGCTAATAAATACTAAAGTGGATTCCTGAGCTAACAGTACTACAAATTTACAGTGGCAATAGTGTCAAAAGAGTTCTTGGTTCAAATTAGGATTTTCCTCTCTTTTGGTGGTGGAGGATTTAGTTCCTAGGCGTATGTTTTTGTTTTTTAAAGACACTAATTTAGTCTCTATACAAACTTTGAGGGAGACAGCTGTTAAGAGAAGGGAATGAACACAACAAAAGGAAGAGCAAGATGGGTAGGTGGAGCGATTACMGATTAGAAAACAGTATGCCATTCTTGCACAATTGTTTAAAGTACACTTCATGAACTTTGAGGCAGAAATAAGAAGATTTTTACTATTAAAGCAAGATCACAAAGAGATAGGGCAAGCAGTAAGGAAGAAGACAAAAGACAAAAAATTTAGAGCTTTTGGACAGGGAGGAAAAACTTGCCAAATATCTGTCATTCAAATGCCCATAACAGGCTCAAAGCAGTAAAATCAAATCTGCATTTGCAGCATTCACTTTCAATTTCCCCACACACCCCTTCCAAATTGCCAACTGCAATTACGAGTGCAAGATCACACACTGAAATTGCTGCACAATTTGCTATCGTTCCCCACGTACCTTTTTTTCTTGGTCTTCCTTTCTGTAGTACTTTCTCCAGTGCTAATTAAGGGGGGAAAAACAATGGCTTTGATTAATGCAGTAGGAAAATTAAATAAATAGCAGCACAATGGAGCTGAGTTCAATATTAGAAAACTGGTACGCCACTGGCAGAGAGCTGCACTACCCCAGAGTTCAGTTGGCATCTTTCTCTATTTTCAGCCTCTTCTCACCCCAGAAGGAAGACAATGCCTACAAATCCAGGAAAAGAAATTTGCAATTCACCCCTAATTTTCTGTATTAAGCATGCTTTACTCTTCATATTAGAGGGACAACATCATTTCAGGACGAGAAAAGCAGGGGGGAGAAAGATGCAAAAAAATTTCTATGTACCCACATTCAGCCCAATTCTGAATTGATTGAAACAAAGGGTTAAGAGACTGAATCAGTCTGTAGGATTTTTAACGCATGTCTTTCAAGCACAATAAAGGCAGAATAGTCTACTTCTATTCATGCTTTCCAGCTATTTGTCTTTCAGATTCTCAGGTATTCATGCACGCAAAGTTTTAGTGGCAAACACTGGAGAGGAAAGCTTCTTAACAAAACACTTTCTTGAAGAGATTTTTACTGGTCTTCCCATCTCAAAGGTTTTTTGTTTGTTTTATATACAAAACAATCTTTTGGTTAAATTTAGTTACATCCTCTTCTTAACCCATTGCAGAAATACATTCCAGGTTGAATTAAGTGCTGTATGTGTGCGATTAAGGTTGTCCTACCTCATATTCTTAGAACATGCTTAATGTGCCATTGATAYGTGAGGAAATTGTATGTTCTTTCACAAACCAGGATACTTTTTTCCTCAACAGAAACCTATTATTGGAAGCCACCTTAAGTGCACAGAAATAAAAGCAAGCACCTGATTTGGAAAAAATACAAGTATATTTTATTTAGAAATTATAAAGCAGTCTATGTTGGTAAAGATTCTAAAAAAGGGTGAGAGAGGAGAATGTTAAATGTAAACTACACTGTATTTCAATGAAAATTCCTCAGTGTCATTCGTATGGCAGCAAAATGAGATTATTTTCATACAACTGGTAAATTATTCTACGTAAGAGTTCTCTTCACCCCCTACATATCCTCTGCAGGCAAGAGGAAGATTCACTGAACTTGGAACCAAGTTATTATCCTTCCCATTCTACTGAATGATTTTACTATTTGTATTATCAAGGCCTTATATCCTTGTTATAGGTAACATAGGTAACAAGCTATTTCACAGGTAAGAGGTTGCACAAGGTCACTGAGAGTAGATGGAATTAGAGCTGAAAACACCTTTCAGAAGAAAGGACCTAACTATGTGACTAACCCAGGCTACCATGGCATAGGTCTCTGCCACCCTCTAGTGTTTAACACATGCATAAATTAATGAGTTCACTACTTTACGGAACTACACAACTGGAAGTGGTCAACCCCTGCAGATCAAACAAACCTGTTTCATTGTGCTTGGTCAAGTATTCCCTCTAGTGCCATACTCTGCTCTGCTCTCAGAACCATAAGACTCAAGCTTTCCGGTTCTACTTCAACATAGTAATATCACTAAGGAATAAGCACGCTCTCACCTTTCCTTCCTTCCCAACTCCTACTCCAGGATTGGGGAACTGCAGGCTTTACTGATTCCAGTAAGCTAAACCTCCATAACGTATATCAGGAATTATGGGGTCAATACTGGGCAAATAAAAGGATCATGGAACAACTGCTGAAGTGAGTTAACACTGAAAAAATCTTGTATGCAGTTGTTAGAAAATTAATATTAATCTTATCATATTGTGTGTGCATTCTGGTTAATGATATTAGATCTTTAAAGAAGATGATGCAAATACACAGAAGCAGCCTGGGTGCAATACTAGTATGTATGAGACCTGACTTCTGTGCAGATAAGAAATAACCTTCCAAAGCAAGCTATAAAAATATAAAAACATGATCTAGTAAGTTGTTCTTTCCATGAAGAATAAGCTTCATTCTTGAAAGTGTAATATTGATATCTAAGGAACTGGATGCCTCAAGGCACAGTTAATGAGCTTCAGAGAGCTTAGGACCATGCGATCAGCATGAATCCAGCCCAGTTCAACCCAGTTTAAAAACTGCTCCCATCTTATAAAAGGATGACTAAATATCCCTTAGATAAGCTTCCACACCACAGATTCCTCACGCTGTGGACTAATTGTTTGATTTAGAGGCAGAAAAATTCTATTGGTCAGAGACTGGACAGTCATAACTCCTATATAAAATTCTCAAATTTAGGCAAAATGGCTAAGCAACAAGGGATTTCATCCTCAATTAACTATCCTCCCATTCTACCCTGCAGAATTTGATAGAAATAAAACAGGAAAGGAACAGTGAAATAATCTAAGTCTTAAACTCATCAATCTCTGTCTTAAAAGTCTTGATTCTCTGAAGAACTTTCCAAACTCTGCCTCCAAAGGCAGCAAGTTTTAGAGTGTAAGCATGCCCAGTTTCTTATCCTATACTCATTTTCTATCCTATCCTCATACTAGAGGGTTAGATTTGCTTCATAATTACTTATTGGATGAGAATTCATTAGAAAAACACAATACTCTTCAGCTAAGCTAATGGGCTGTCCCGCTCTTCCACTTCAGCCATTATTTCAGCATTCTGATTCATATTCCTGTCCCAGCTGAAGCAGCTGATGAAGTCAATCAGACCAGAGGTTACCACCTATTTTCCTTCCCCAGCAAGATGACAGAGCCAGAGGCATGAACACACTTCCACAGCTCACATCCCACTAACAACCTACAACTAACATGCTGAGCTGCAAGTTGCAGCAACAGAGGATGCGTTGTGCAACGTTCAGTCATTTTAGCTGCAATGGCAGAAAAACGGTACTGTCCCTCAGGGGGGCTAAGGTAGCGACCTCTTCAGCTACCGCAACAGCAGAATGGAAAATCTCATAAATAGGAATTTAATGGAAAACTAGTCTGATACACTTTTTTCTCTTTGTCAACTGGAGTTACTTACCACTCCAAGACTATGGTAAACAATAATTCAGTACAAAATGGTTTTAAAAAATTAGAAACTGAATTGCTTCATTTAGGTCCTATATATATTGGTTTTACACCCATAGGTATGCTACTTGATTTTTTTTTTTTTTGAAGAGCAAAAACTTAGGAAGAGCCTATAAAAGTAAATTTCCTACTTACACAGCGCATATCCCAATATGAAAGGTGAAAGATTTTGAATACTGAGATCACGCAAGCCTATCAAGTTCCTTCAAAAATATTTCTCATAGTACAACTTTTTCTTTTCTTTAGAAAGAGGTACAATTTTAAGTATGCACACTGAGCACTAGAGTGAACTTTCCTTCTAGGACTTTCACATACTCAGTTGCGCAAGGTACAAAATAGGCAAAGGTTCATTACTGGATAAGCCTCATTCCAAGTTTTACCTTTTCAGCACCAAGGTATTTTCTTTAATTTTTTTTTAAAGGCTAAGAGCACAGGGTCAGTCACACACACTCTTCTGCTACTTCACCATCTTTAAAAGTGGTGTTATCTTTGTTTAGACACTCTGTATAGGTTCAGAAATCTTTGTTTAGATTCAAAAGAAAGTCTCACCCTTCAGCAGAGACAGCACAGGAAGTTGCAGACCCAGAAACAAAGACAAAGTCATACGCAACTGAGGGAGGAAACTGCAGTTATGATGTTTTCAACATCTGGTACTTTTGGATTTCAGCTGGCTGGTTAAGCATTGTGTAGAATTGTTTTAAATACCACAGCATGGTGTTTAACGCATCAAGACATAGAGTAACATTTTCACTGATGTTAGCAGCAGGGCAGGGGAACTCAAGATGTGCTGGTCACACGCTATTGTCATTTCAAAAGTGACATGAAATATCCCTCTGTGTTTGCTCTGAAAGTTCCAGTTAAGTTACTTAAACTCTTCTTCAAAAATACTTCAAATGAAATGCACAAAAGCTTAATTGCTTAACTTGGGAGAAGCATTAAAGTCTATCCACAGAATAAAGTGGAAAGGAAATCACATTTCACATAAACAGAAAAATCCAAGCAAAACTGTGTTAAACTGCAGGTATCCTTCCCATTCTCAGATATCAAAAAGGGAAAGAATGTCAATTCAGTGAGGTGTCTGTCCTTATGCTTTAAGGAATACAGAGCTGAGAATAGCCGATGACCCAGCTCTCACGCACCAGTTTAATCATTACACCTCGTAATGAGCGATATACAAGAACTGTGCTCCTGGCATAGATCCACCATTAGATAGCACCCAGGGTTTAAGTCTGCATAGTCTAACTGCAAATCTGAGCAAAAGTGAAAGTCACTTATTTTTTTCTAAATAGATTTACAGTGTGGACACCAACCTTTTCTTACTACCACATAAATAAAGCCACATAACTGAGGAATGCAGGAAACAGTATTCCATTACATAAAGGCTCCAAMTATTTTAGCTTTAGCCTAGTGCACTTTGTCATTTCAAGATGCGCTATAAACTCTATAGGTTGGCCTATTTTAGACAGCAGGTGTTAACAAACAACCCCTTAATTTTGTGGGACCTGAGTGTGCAGATACTGCCTGACATATACAACAGTTTTAATATTAACAGGTATCACAAACCGAAAGAAGACAAAGCGGTCTAGGACACTATCTTTCCCACCCACATACAAAACCACATTTTTATTTAAAAACTGAACATTTTCATCCTGCGAATCTTACCTTTGTTGTAGTAACAGTTGCTTTTCTTTTTCTTTAAGAACTTTTGCTAATTGAGCTGTCCTCGAAGGTCTATGCAGATATTTTCTCTTCCCTGTACATTCATACGTCCAGTGTCCAAACTCTAAACATTTTTGACATCTCACATGCTGCTTGTTTGCCTCCCTATAAAAATGCAGAATTGCTTAAGTGACTGATTTCAAGTCTGTTCTACCTATTTAAAAAATAAGATTTTTTTTTTATAGCATACAGATTCTTTAGAGCATATGTAGTTATGATTAAACCAGACTGACATTCAAGGGTGCTTTAGCTATTATGTATCCCGAATTAGGACAAGAACAGTAACATCAAACACTGGAGAGGTACAAGTTTATAGTTACATACTGAGTTTTGCCAGACACATGCTATTCCAACTATTAAAATATTCCCACATCAACTGTTTATCAAAGCAAACCCAGAGACACTTCCTCTATTCCAGAGCTTCAGCCTAAGTCTTCGTCTGCTGAAGTAGCAAATGCTGAACCACTGAATCCACTACACCCAAATTTCACTTCAGTTTTCTAAAAGCTTCTGGGTAGCCTAACTTGCAATCTTCCCCCACTCTTAAGATTCCATAATCTCCCATCCCCTTCCAATATTTTAAGCAACTTAAACATTTTGAAGAATGCTAACACGACCATCCTCTGTCAGCAAACAAAGATTAACCCTATCACCCAAATCCCATTTTGATCAACCCGATTGGCACAGCTTTCGGCTTTACAGGATATAATCGTACAGCAGCCTTTGGGAATGATTATGCTACATACAATTTGTTATCATACAGTAATTGCACATACTTCTAGATTTCTTGAGATAAACAATTAAAATGATGTTCTAAAACACTGCAGAATTTGGGCAGCTTCATTTCCATTTCCTAGAAATTAATACTCAAGTGCCAAACACTGCCAAATTCACACAAAGAACCTAGGATTCTGTGCAAGCAAAACAGAGCTGCTCYTATTTGTGGATTATCTGAATCCTAATAAAATTTATTAAAGTCTGGCAGAAGGCTTATCATAAGAAAAACCAGGTTCTTGCTTCCTTTGTGAAAAGTATATCAAGCAAGACTTTACTTAGCAATCTTTACCATCCAGATATCTGAAGTATTAGCAAGCATTTTTACATCCATATTTCAGGTTTTATACTGTGATGCAATACTTTGCCAGAATATGGGGGGGGGGGG